>NW_016107395.1:5448821-5524263 GCF_001604975.1 Cebus imitator
ATCTCTCTCACAAATCTCTCGCTCACCTAGTACCCTCTCGCCTACAGGATTTTCATCTACTCTTTATTGAAAGTCCGTCAGTCGCCTTCATTACACTTCTCCACTCAACCCAGCTACTTTGTTTCCCCTTCCGTCCCATTCCTCCTCCCCAGCCCATTCCTGCCCTGAACTAATGGATACATTTGCTAAACCTCGGCAGGGCCTGTCTGACCTTCCCTTATCTAACCCAGACCTTACCTTTTACGTAGATGGGAGTTCAATAGTGACACCCGAGGGGCAGCAAAAAGCCGCCTATGCAGTAGTTACAGACTCAGCCACCCTCGAGGCACATCGATCGCCTCCCTGATAGGACCACATCACAAAAGACAGAGCTCATTGCCTTAACCCGAGCTCTCACACTAGCACAGGGAAAGCGAGCAAGTATCTATACTGATTCAAAGTATGCTTTTCTTATTACCCACTGCCACACTGCCCTCTGGAGAGAGCGGGGATTCCTTACTACGAAAGGGTCCCCCATAATTAATGCTACCCAAATCTCTAATCTCCTGCAGGTCCTATCACTGCCCAAAGAAGTCACTGGCATCCACTGCCGAGGGCATCAGGCCCAGGAGGATGCTGTTTCCCAGGGCAATGCAAGGGCAGATGCGGCAGCAAAATCCTTAACCAGTGCCAGGCTAGCCCCCACTCCAGTCCTGTTTCTCTCCACGGCCACACTGCCAATTTACTCACCATCAGAGAAACAGACCCTCATATTAAAAGGGGGAACCGAGTCTGATCAGGGTTGGGTCTTCCTGAACAAAATCCCCCTTCCAAGGGAACAGGCCCAAAAAATCATTGCTGAAATACACCAATCCTTACATATAGGGCCTAAAGCGTTGCACTGTTTCATGCAGCCCCTCTTTTTCTTGCCAGGTCTGCAACAGACGATTAAGCAAGTACACAAGGCATGCGTTACCTGCTCTAAGGTCTCGCCTCAGGGATGCTTAAGGCCACAGTTTCCTACCCACCAAATGTGTGGCCATCTGCCAGCCCAAGACTGGCAAATTGATTTTACACATATGCCCAAGCACAAAAAACTCCGCTACCTCTTAGTCTTTGTAGATACCTTTTCTGGATGGATTGAAGCCTTTCCCACCTCCAGGGAAACTGCAGACACGGTGGCCTCCCTCTTAATCCAGGAGATTATCCCTCATTTTGGCTTACCTGGAAACATTCAGTCAGACAACGGTCCGGCGTTTACAGCCTAGGTGGTTGGGACCCCATATCGTTATCCTAACTACCCCAACTGCTGCCAAACTTTTAGGCCACACCCCTTGGTACCATGTGTCACGCCTCAAACTGGCTCCCAAGAATGACCTTGGGCCCCACTCACCTCCGCCTCACCCGTAACTCCTATCCGTCAACTCCTAACCCTTCAAATTCTCCTCCTAACAATCCTTCTGGTATCCCCTCTTAAAGCTAACCCTTACCATGTCTGGCAGTTCTACCTTTAGGAATCCTGAACAGTAGGCTGAACCACTAAAACCCAATACCTTGCCCAAGCAGATTGCCAGCCCGCAGGCTGCCAATCAGCCATAAAATTTAAATTCCCAAAATCCAAGTCCAATACTATCAAAAACTCCTGGAATAACTTTGGCCTCTGCTTTCTTTATGACCAAACCAAAAACTTCTGTCGTTCAAGGAGCGATACCTATGGCGGATGCCCATATGCTTCTCGTGTTATACACAGAGCCTTCAGAACAGGCACCTCCCCAGCAAGTAAAATGCTTTTCCTCAACCGAGGTAAAGTGTCCCTTATCATCCATGATCCCTGGGACGCCCGCTGGAAAGACGGTACTGCAGGTAAAATATATACCAGGTTTACAAACAGCCACCCCAGTGGTACCTGGCTAATATTCCAGTCCTATATACAGATTATTCCAGTACCCGTGGAAGTAGAACAACTCAATTCGTTACGAAATTCCATCTTACAAAATGAGGCTACTTTAACTAACCAACTTAAGCCCTCAATTCAACCCAGGCCCTCAAACTACGCTCCACAGCCTTTCTCCTGGCTAACTCCAGTACAGCAAGGGGCTTACATATGAAACTTAACCGGGGCCACAGATTTCACCAACTGCTTTTTATGCACCTTCCTTAACAAATCCCCCTTAGCCGCAGTTCCCCTCCAGACCAGGTTCAACCTGTCACAATCTCCCATGGGGCCTGACACCACCTTAACAGGTATCCCCTTTTTCAATGTACATTCTCGAAGTCTCTCTCTCTGCTATAGGTCAGCCAGCAGCCCCAGCCTCAGGTGCAACACCATGGCAGAAGTAAAATCCTCCTTTTATGTGCCTCCAGGAGGATACTTTTGGTGTAACGGAACCCTAACCAAAGTTATTAATGCATCCCTTCCTTTCCCTTGTGTGCACGTCACACTAGTCCCACAGTTAGAAGTGTACGGACAAGTTAAGTTCCTATCCCTCATCACACCGTCCCCTAATCACTGAAGCAAACGAGCAGTCGTCCTCCCAATAGTAGTTGACCTCTCTAGCATCCTCTCTAGTAGCGGCTGGAATAGGGAGTGGTGCCATGGGCTACCGCATCACTTCAGTCGCCCAACTGGAAGACTCTAGCCTCCCTCCAGCGAAAAATCATGTCGCTGGCTCAGGTAACTCTCCAAAACTGACGGGCCCTAAACTTACTAACGGCAGAAAAAGGAGGTACCTGTCTGTTTCTCCAGGAGCAGTGCTGCTATTACATCAATGAAAGAAGCCTTGTGGAAGAAAATGTCAGCACTCTCTATTTCCTCCAAGAGAACCTCTGCAAGAAGCAGAATGCACCAGCCTCATCTCTCAGCTGGTGGCAATCCCCCATGCTTATCTGGCTGACTCCCATTATTACCCCCGTTATTATTGTGTGTCTTCTACTAATACTAGCCCCTTTTTCTCTCAAGATTTTACAGGCCCACATAAGAAAAATTTCCAGGGTGGCCATTAACCAGATGATGCTTCACCCCTATATCTGACTCCAAATCAAGGCACCAGCCAACTGACTCCTTTCCCCCACTTCACCCCTATTCAGCAGGAAGTAGTCAGAAAGGAGTGGTGTCCTACATTTCATCAAAAAGGTCGGAATGTAAGGCTGGTTGCCTCACCGGGAGTTCAAACATGCCCATCTCCCTCCCCGCTGGAAAATTACATTATCAGAATATGCCCATCATCTAGCCCCACCTTGAAAATCCCCTCTGCACTCAGCACCTAGCCCACCTTGGAAATCCCCTGTGTACTCGGCACCTAACCCCACCCTTGGAAATCCCCTCTGCACTCAGCACTTAGCCCGCTCACCGGAAATCCCACCTACCTACCAATAGCACCTCACCCCGTCCACATCCTGTTTCTCCAAATCTAATCGAACACCTTCCCCCGCTATAAAACCCCACTCCTGAGAGGAGTCAGGCACGACTTTCCTGGCCCCTCTCCCCGGGACCACAGAACCTCGCCCGGGAGCTGAATAAATTGGCATCTAATTTTCTTGTGCTGGCTTCAGTTTCCTCATTTTTAACTAGGCAATAAACCTACAGAGAATAAACTTTACAAAACCTACTTTGTCTTTTTTAAAAATAATATAATATTCATTTCTCATGTTTTTAATATTTCTTCTTTTATGGCTCTCCTGGTATTTCTATAATTTGAAGCTCTGGAATGTCTAATTTACTGCTCCTTAGCTCTGTTAGGGACTGCATGTTTGTTTTTTATATTTTTGTCTTGTGACACGTTGAGACATGTAACAGTTGGGATTATGTCACCAAGATGGACAATGCGTTCTTCTACAGAGGGCTTTTAATTGCTTTTCTGTGGAAGTACTACCTGCCAGGGTCATTTTTGTGTAATTTCTCAGCTCAGAGGCTCCTGTACAGTATAATAGAGTTAATGTAAACTTACAATTTAAACTGATAAGTATAGGTCCATGTCTTTCAATAATAAGGGAAATCATTGGGGGTTTGGAGGTTTTTTGTTTTAAAATTATTTTTATTAACATTATTTTTAATTGGAAGATAACGCTGGGAATCTTTTGGTTTTAATGCCTAACAAAATTTTAAAAGAAAGAAGCCAACTTGTCATCTGGTGCTGTCTGCTGACTTTCTTCCCTAAATCAAACCTTTCACTACATTTATAGCCTAGGAAGGATCAGTTTTCTGGAGGTTTTCAGTTCCAACTCTCCTGCTTGCATGAATTCAAGGCTTTGTTTTTTATATTATTGTGGCTCTTAAAACTCAAGGATCTTGGCAACAAACACAGGAAATCTAACACAATATCACTTCATGGGTTTCAGGCCCTGAGCACCAGTTTTGGTCAATAGAAACTCTTTACTTTTGTGTACATAGCTATGTAGTTAAAAGAATGTTTACTATATTTTAGATATTTGTAGGTATGGCAGGAGGGTTTTCAGATTCTCTAAATTACTCTAATGCTGAAAATAATGTTTTAATATTTTTAATACTGAACTCATTATTAATTACAGAATTAAAAATTAACAGAAAACAGTAAATACATATCAGAGAAGTAGGAACATACATGCTTCTCTGTTATGTGCTTTATTGAAGATGTGGCTTTTGGCTCCATTCTTATTGAATACCAGTAGAAGGGAGGGAAGAGACAGGTCCCACTTACAGGGTGTGAGGTCCTGTGCCTGTGATTCAGCACCATCATGTAACTTCATGGCGAGATTCTTTATTAAATATTAATCACAAGATTATTAAGTCATGTGTCTTCTCATGATAAGGGGATGGGAAACATGTGCAGGGCTCTCGTTTTTAATATATAGAACAGCAGGGGTAATTTTCAAGTGGGGACAATTTTGTTCCCCCAGGGAATGATTGGCAATATCTAGAGACATATCCAGCTGTCCCAACTTAGCAGGTGCTACTCAGATCTAGTTAGTAAAGGCTAGGAATGCTGTTACATAACCTACAATGCTGCAAACAACCTTCTACAACCAAGCATCATCCAGCCCCAACCATCAATACCCCTGCTAATAATAATAATAATAATAAAAGAAACCTGATATAGAACAAAAGCCTATCACAGCCATTGCCACTTGTGTTGCTATGAGTAGATCCCTCTTCCATCTTTTCTTTCTCTGACTCTCTATGAATGTTAGGTCTCAATATTTTTTCTCTGTACATCAACAGCCTACATATGAGATTTGATGAGTGCCTCTGAAAAATATCATAACATTTTCAGCTCATTGGAGTCATGCTATAATCTCCTCTGCAATAAAGTACTTTCTTCTTTTCTTCTCAATCTTCTCAGTCACCTGCCCCTAAAATCTAAGTGGTGCTAACCTAGATCTCTTGCAGGCCTAGCTTCAGGCAATGTGGTTGTCTTTCCTTATGCTGACTAATCTTCCAAATCTTACCTTGTGCCTTACCTCTAATGTCTGCATATATTACCTCCTTGGCTCACAAGAACCTTGCAGGACAGCTGCTCACATCTCAACATGTAAATAAAATGTGCCATGGGTCAACACAGGAGAGGTGATTCCAACGTGAACAGGCTGGTCAAGGAAACTGTTGGCTATTTCTTTTTATTTCGATCTCTTAAGTTAAACTATAACATTGATTGAGAAACTAAACCCTAATACACAGAGAGGAAAAAACCAAAAACAGAAATATATTGTGGTAATACAATGAATTCCAAATACTATGGACACTGGAAAATTAAGTACAGTGATATAAAAATAGTCCATTATCAAAAGGTTGGTTTTAAAACACCAGAAAGCAGAAAAAATACTTTTAGTTTCAGTCAAGTCAATTACTTTCACAAATTTATGATTAAGCAAAATGCAATTTCTTTCTTTTTTTTTTTTTTTTTTTTTTTTTGGGAGATGGATTCCTGCTCTGTCACCCAGGCTGGAGTACAATGGTGTAATCTCGGCTCAATGCAACTTCTACCTCCCAGGCTCAAGCAATTCTCCTGCCACAGCCTCCCAGATAGATGGAAATGCAGGTGCCTGCCACCATGCCTGTCTGATTTTTGTGTTTTTGGTAGAGATGGGGTTTCGCTATGTTGGTCAGGCTGGTCTCAAACTCCTCTCAGGTGATCCACCCGCCTTGGCCTCCCAAAGTGCTGGGATTGCAAGTAGTAAATGAATTTCTAAAACTAACCTATTTAGTAATAAAGCAATTAAAATAGCTTATTTCTGTAGATTTTTACATCATTTCAAAACTGATGTCATTATTTTTAAAATAAATACAATTAATTTAATAATTTTGTTAAAAGAAGTAAGTAACTGGGCATTAAGAAAGGCTGAAAAACATAACGGTTAGTAACACAGACCAGGCACCAAGCTGCCTCCATTTAAAACCGTAAGCTCCTACTCAAGGCCTGCGATCCTCATCAGTTCACTTCATCCCTTTTGCCTCTCTTTCCTCACCTGCAAATTACAAATAGTAACAGTACCCACCTCATAGAGCTGTTATAAGAATTAATTATTTAGAAATTCATATATGATACACAGTCAACATAAGTTTGTTAAATAAACAGCAATATTTCAAAAATATTAAATAAGTAAACAACAAAGCTTTTATGAATAAAAAGTCATGTCTTCATTCTCCTAGGCACAAGAATCCATACGTTTTCCAGTGTCAAGAATCTTTGGGTAAGTACGTGTGTCAAGAGCCTGACCAAATTCCAAAATTTACAATTAACATATTGTATTTGAATCTCTCTACAAGAAACACTTTATCCTAATAGAGAGATTAACTTCTACAATGGCCCGAGAGAAAGAGAAAACAGTAAGTAACAAATAGAAATGTCGTAAATATTGTTTAAAGACAAACATAAATAATGATAAAATCAATGTTGATACATATCAAACAATGTTACGAAAATATGAAAACACTCCATTTACACATAGTAGGTTAAAAATCTTAATATCAGCCATAAGAAGAAAATCTATGATTCATAAGGTGAAAATGGATAAACAGGAATTGGAATTATCTTGTCATATCCAACTAAATTAAGAGTTCAGAGACCCAATAAAAAAGGAAAAGCAAAAACAAAAACAAAAAAGCACTTGGAACGCAAAGCACCTGCCCAGGGCTAATAATGCAAACCAGCTGCTGAAATGACCTGGTATGACTTGGAGATCATACTTCACAGGTTCTGAAACAAACTGCCATGACTCTAAGACTAATTTACCCACCACAAGCACTTCAGAGCTTGTCAGCTTCTAAAAACTTTGCTAGTGAGAAAGAGTTTTCTTCCAAAACAATATATAACATTTCTCTCTAATAAAACCCCTAAGCTTCTTTTTGTTTTTTTCAGTCATACCAAAGACCATTCCCTTCTCTGTGTATGCACTGAACTGCAATTCTGTTCTACCAAATAAAACATTTTGTTTAGAGATTCATCTCTATATTTTTTATTTTACCTTGAAACTCAAAATTATAAATATATCTTCAAATTTAAATTCTATAGTTCAGTAAAGGAGTTTCTAAGACCAAACTTTTTGATGGGAAGGCAACTAGAGTAATAACCTACATGGAAATTTAACCATTCAGTGCCCAACTCTGAGATCTAATGTTTCCAAATTAATGTCAAATATTTCCTTTTGCCAAAAACAAATCCAAACTTAAATGAAGACATTTTATTATTATTATTATTTGACAGAGTCTTGCTCTGTTCCCTAGGCTGGAGCACAATGGCTCAACCTTGGCTCACTGCAACCTCCATCTCCTGGGTTCAAGTGATTCTCCTGCCTCAGCCTCCTGAGTAGCTGGGACTACAGGCATCTACCACCATGCCAGCTAATTTTTGTATTTTTAGTAGAGACAGGTTTTGCCATGTTGGTCAGGCTGGTCTTTAACTCCTGACATCAAGTGATCCACCCTCCTCGGCCTCCCAAAGTGCTGAGATTACAGGCGTGAGCCACCGTGCCCATCCAGAAGACATTATTTTTAAAAAGGCTACTGCAATAGGGACAAAGCTCCAAACTTAAGATCTGCAAGCATCCCAAAAGTAAACAGAAAAAGGCTACTTTTCAATATAGAGAAGGATAAGCAGACAAGCAGGAACTTTTTAGGGAAATTGGGCAAATGAGAAAGTGTACACAGACAGCATGATCAGGCTGCAGTCAGCCAATTATCAAGATGTTCTTCATTTTAATGTTTGCTCAGACTTAGGGCAAGCCACGTTTCCGGGATCTGTAAGGAAGAAAAAAGCCAGACTAAAGTTTGATCAAGCCAAGGCAGAGATAAGTAATGGACAATTGCAAACCATTAGTCTCTTTCTAACAGTGGGAATACTGCTTTAAGTAGCACTATTTAGAATAAAAGAATAAGAGTTAAACCCTCCAAACAGGTTAAGTAAGTAAATAACCAGCCTAGAATCAATTACAAGTCTATTTCTTGCTCCTGCCCTGCGCATTGACCCTTTGTTTCCAGGCCCCAGCTGTACTGGTTAAGTAAGGGGTGCCCTGATGACAACATTGCCAGGCTGGTTAAAGAATGTGCAAATTGCTTTCTCACATGAGTCTCTTAAAGAAACATTTCATCCTAACAGAGGCAACCAACAACTAGAACATGCAAAAAGTAAAAGAATGTAGGAATGTTTTAATTATTTTTTTACAAGAATGAACTCCATGCATTGGAATAGGGACATCTGGGGAAAAAAAGCTGCAAAAAGACACAAAAATGCTCTGCCAAAAAGCTTAATGCAAACATTCCATTGTTATCAGATTGAGAAACATACAGGTGCATGCACACTCATGCACACACACACACACACACACACACACCTTCTATTCATATTAGAAATAAAGAAACAGTTCACAAGACTAGAGGACAGTTAAAAACTGAAGGTATATTTGGAAAAATCTAATGATTAAAATCTAATGATTAATTTAAAAATCTAATGATTAATGATTAATTTAACAGATAGGACTGTGATATTTTAAATTCTAAATATACAATTTTAATATTGTTACTAAAACAGATTAATGATTCTTAGGAATTTAAAAAACTAAGATTACTTTGGAAACACTGGAACCAAAACTGTGAAAGAAAAGGCAGAGAAAGCAGGGCTGTGTTTAATTTTGGAGTCCCTTTCTTGCTTTTCCTTAGCACATTGACTCATTTGATATCATCTTTAATGTCTCTGGCTAAAGGTTTTCCAATAGATACACAAATTATCTTCTTGACCTAGAGTGATGTAATGGATGTGCCAGCAGGAATTAATGAAAATGTAAGAGTATCTGCAAATCAAAATTGATTCTCCCTTTTCTCAGGTATCCGTTTTCTGGGAAGCCATTCTTGGCCGCAGCATGTCTGGAACATTGGCCTCCATTGTGCACAGGTCCTCACCACACTGATTCCCAGCACACTACTGTTATGTTTCTCCCACCAGGCCGTGAACAGTGATTACCACTTCACAAAGCAAAATGTAGTAGCTTTGTTTAAGAAAAATTGTTAAAACCTTTATTTTGGGATTGCATTATTTGAAACATGATAAGCTTACCAGTCAGTGATATGTTATGACTCTGCAAGGAAAAGTTAGAATATTTTTCCAACATTTCTTCTCTGACAGGTGGACTTGTAAAAGGTGAATCTATAAGAGAAAGAACAAATGATCACACCCTCTTACCAAGGCTAAATGACTATCTAAAAACTACTTTGCAACAGCTAAAACACTGTTGTGAACTATTAATGAAAAATAGTGTTTTCAGGAAGCTCAGTCTTATATACTTCAAAGAAATTTAGAGCTATATTAGGCTATTAAATGTGAAAAAAAATCTGATTTTTTTGTTCTTTTTCAACCTAAAAATCCCTACAGACTTACATTAGACGGCTTTTTTTTAAAATAAAATCTTCCATTTTTATACTACAATTATAGTTTATTTACAAAACATAAATAAACTGAAGATACCTAGGAATTCAATGAGATACTGAGGAATTAGATGAGAGAACCAGAAAATGGAAAGGTAGAGAGAAAAGATGAGAGATGAAGAGGTAGAGAGAGAAGATGAGAGAAGAAACAGTGACAGGCAAACCTTAATATAGTGTATTAAATAAAAAAAGAGATAGCACTGGGCACCAGGGGACAGAGAAGAGAAAATAGCTTACGGGCAAGTTTGGACTGCTATTTGTTTTCCAGCTATGGTTACCAAGAGGCATGCCCTCTGACACCTAAATTCCGGTTTCCTCTGCCTCTGTCACTTCTCTCTCCTTTTTTGAAAACTTGCATTAAAGAAGCAAGGTTTCTATTTCCACCTCTCTCACTCTCTTCGAAGCTACTTTATTTTTTTTTTACAAGGCCTACTGTCCTTTTACTTTAGAGTACCAGACCTTACCTCCCAGGAAACTACTCAACTCTAGCAAACAAGTCAGAGAAGCGGGGGATGAGGCTTGTTACTGTAAACTTGGCTGCATTATTTAAATTAAATCCCATTTAATTTAAATGAAACCTGAGTCGTTTTTATTGCATTTTTTTTAAATAATCTGCTCAGAAAGTTATTTCTAGAACAAGATTAGATTTCTAGTTCTTTCATTTTCTTATATGTATGGAAAATGTTATCAAAATTAGTGATCACTTTTGTTACTTTAGCTTTATAACATGGCTTTTACAATATTGCCTAATAAAATAATGTATCTAGTAGAACCTAACTCTCCTATGGTTTAATCACCTCTAAAACAGCTTTGGAAGTTGTAATGTACTTTCTCATAAAAAAAATTCTTAAATAACATTTTCAATCAGACTACCCTCTGACAGTGATTATATAGGAAAAATATGTCCTGAGTTTCTCACTGGGTTATCAAGTATACAAAATCTTTCCTCCACCCACATCCAATATTCATTCATTCGTTCATTCATTCATTCCTATTTAGCCAATATTCTCACATTCTTCCTCTCCTCTCATCACCCCCTCTTCTCTTTCTCCCTCGTCCCTAACTCCCTCACCACCACCACTGTCCCCACTTCACCCCGGCCCAACACACATACAGCTTAAACAAAAGGCTCCCATAAATGTTATTTTCCTGATGAAAATTTCTTGTTTCCATTCTTGGGGATAGCATACTTGGGGGTTACATTAATGACAAAATATTTCAGGAAGATCAAGGCGGATGCTATTCACTTATAAACAGGAAGCCAGGAGGCGGTGGATGAGAAGGAAACAGCTATTCTACTATATCATCTGTTCTGTGAAGTCTGCAAAACATAAGCTTTGGTATCTTTGATTTCCTCTCCAGGCATACCCCACTACAGAGCAGGATACAATCTTAAGGGGTCTTACTATACTCTTTATCCCTGAAAGAAGCCTATAACCTTTTTGAGATTTCCAGCATCATTTATTATTATTGTTTACAGTATCAGTATAGGAGTGACATAAACCAAAAAAAAAAAAAAAAATTCTGTTATTCTTATTCCTGTGCCACTTAAGTGAGTATATACAGTATCTGATGCACACTTGATGCTGAGAGGGAATATGAAGCTGGCCAAACGTGGGCCATATGGATCATAATAGTCGGGGTTTAGGCCCACAACTTGAGATTGAGAATTATTAAAATTTCAGAGCAGCACCCACTAATGCACAGTATTGACTATAACTAGCCAGTATATTTTATACAAATTGGAACATGAGCTAAAGTGTGAAGCCTGGGCCTGGAGGTGGAAGAAGAGTGAAGATAATTCCAGGAAGTTGAGCTCCAAGGCTGGGGCTATTCTCCCTTACTGATCACTAGCGCTTGTCACGGATGGGCTCAACCAGGACCTGTGTTAGAACAAGGAGAGAAAAGGAGTCTAAGTTTGGCTTTGGCAGAGTCTAAGCTGATGGCAGTTGAAGGAAGAGGAAAGGAAGAAAACAAGATTCCAGAGGTAGAGAAGTCTGCGTATTTCCAGAATATACTAGCTGTTGAGGCCATTTCCACTTGCTGGCTCACATACTAAAAATACAATCAGATATCCATAAACCAAACACCAGCCCTGCCTTAACTTCATATTCCCTTCAGGGCATTAATTTTGATCCAGCTCTAGTTTCCACTGAACAAGGCCCAAGTGCAAAAGAACATGTATAACTGCTGTGTGGTTTTTGCCTTGGGAAAAGTCCCTTAAAGAGGCAATATACAGAAACACCTTGAGTGGAAAAGCAGGGCAGCCTATAGACGGTATTAGGACCGTAAAAGAAGTTCTTTGTTTACACAAAATATTTTTTAACCAAAAAAGTGAGAATGTAAACCTTATTACTTTCAGTTGGAGGACAGCTAGCAGGAGATTCATTCAGCTAACATTGGGGTTTAAAACAAATTGGCTGGAGACTGAGGCAGATGTGGTTTGAATACTTCCCTAAAAGGATTAGCTGAGCCACAAAAAGAAGTATAAAATGGAGAGGAAGGAATTTCGGGTCTTAATCCAAGTTCTGTCACTGACTTGTTACTTAGGGTTTCCAAATGCCATATGCCCAGCTCAGTGCTTTGAAAATATGTCTCCACTGTAAACCTCATCTGATAAGGAAAAAAATGAAGATAAGAAAAGTTGTATAAATGTGAGTGATGATGCCAAGATCATAACATACATTTCTCAAGTTATCAAACTCACCCTTCCTTAATCATTACTGGAACATATCCATGTAGCATTCTTTTACAGGTAGAGGCAAAAATGTCAACATGAAAGAGTAACATCAAATAGCTGCTTCAGAGATTAAAAGACTTTTTTTTCTCCCTTTGCAGGGCAGATGAGGCATGAGGCTATTGCATCAAAGAATTGAGTAACATCTTATTTTTCACCTGTTATAATATTATGTGAAACAGCAAAATTGTCTCTACTTAAATGTTTTTCATATATTTTAAAATATATGCTGCTAGAAGGGCTTATAATTTATTCCATTAACACTTTCAAGTGAAATAAACATGTTACAATTCTACTTAAAGATATTAAGGTAACATTTTCACATATTTCATTGTGAGGGCTTCATTTAATTGAAGTAAATTGGGAAGAAAAATAAGTAACACCAGAAAACTTCATGGATCTTAAGATTAGCTTTTTTAAATCTGGAAATAAATGCAACTACATCTCTGATTAAAAATAAACATTCTCTCTAAAGCTCCCCAAATTCCTTTATTGTATGTTAAAATATTGGAAAGGTCTGAACTTCATTCCAAAAAAAGTGTAAGAAGCAACTACTATTAAAATAAATATTATTTATCTTTCTTATCTCTATACTGATTGCTATCAACATGCAGTACTTAATAAATCATAATTTTGACATTCTGATATACAGCATTATAAATATGCAACTCAATTACAAAAGCACTATTAGGAATGAATATTCTATATTATTTATAAAATAGAGATTTGGAAATAAGAATGTATTTCTTCATGGAAGCAATATTATAAATAACCATGTGATCCCATGCCAAATTGTAAAGGCCACTTAAGCAATGATATGGTTAAATCTTAGCTTTAAAGTACTTAATTACTAAGTAAAATACTGATTATATACAACATACGGAGAATTCTGGGTTTTAGGAACAGAGTATCCCTATCCCCTGTCCATAAATGCAGCAGAAAGAAGAGAAAGGAAATAAGGCACCTCTGAGTCCTGGAAATCATACTCCAGAGATTCATCCAAAAAAGAAGAAAAACAAAAAGGCTTGCCAAAAAAATTTAGTTCCCCTGATGGGGACATTTATAAGTCAGACTTTCTAAGTCAGGGACAGATAATAGTCCACATAGAGAACTCGAACTCTTGAAATTTTCTGCATAGTGTGGAAACTACTAGACAAGAAGCCTTTATGGTCAAGTTTTTTTTAGAGGCCTACTGACAAGCACAATGCACAATTTTACCATTCCTGTACAACTATTTTAAAAACCAGATGGTATAAGAATGGAAATAAATTGATATTTTTTCAAAAATATAATTTTGGCAATAATACACATTTCAAAAAAGACAACGTGGAAATTCTCATGTTTCCAATCACCTCTCCATGGGTCACTAAGATACTTTAGTAAAACCTATGCCAAATAAAAGCTTATTAAAAAATAAAAACCCAAAAGTTAATAACTAAGATTTCTGTTCTTTCTAAAGAATATAAATTTGTTAAATGTTTCAATTGTTGGGCTAGTCAATAACAGTTCTATTTCGTCCAGTGGCTCTCAACTGCAGAAAGTTTTGCCCCACAGGGGACAACTGCCAATGTCTGAAAGCATTTTGCTTTGTCACAACTGGGGAAAGATTACTACACTTATTTGGTAGGTTAAGTTAGTTTCCATAACAAATTACCACAAATTAGGTGCCATAACAAATGACTACAAATTTGGTGGCAAAAACAACAGAAGTGTATTTTTCACAGTTCCAGAGGCCAGAAGAGGAAATCAAGGTACTGTCAGGGCCACCCTCCCCCGAACTCTCTGGTGAAGAATCCTTCCTTGCCTCTTCCTCGCATCTGGGAGTGGCTGGCAACCTTGGCATTCCTTGGCTGGTGGTAGCAGTATCAATCCAACACCTGCCTCTGTCTTCACATGATCATCTTCCCTCTGTGTATGTCTCTGTCTCTATGTCCAAATAGCCCTGTCATTTCTTTTATAAAGACCACGGTCATTAGGTTTAGGGCTAACCCTAATCTAGAATGACCTTATTTTAGTTCATTACATCTGCAAAGACCCAACTCCCAAACAAGGTCACTCTCACAGGTACCAAAGATCAGAGATTAAACATATCTTTTTGGGGTGTGCAATTCACTCACCACATATGTAGAGGCCAGGGATGCTGCTAAACATTTTAGAATAACAGCTTGACATGACAAAGAATTATCCAGCCCAAAATGTCAATAGTGCCAAAGTTGAAAAACCCTGATTTTGAACAGATAGATTGGCAACCCTGATTCTTCAATGTGATGATGATTCTTAATAATCTTCTAATGGCCCTGTGGCCCTAAATTTCTGATCTGCATAGTTTAGGTGCAGACATTTTAAAGTGTGAGCATTTTTTGCCACCCTTCCCTCCCAAGAACACCCTCATGCGAGGGGCCTATTTTGAGGACCTTTTATGATGAAAAACCACATGAAGCCCATTAGCTATCTCATTGCTCTTGGCTAAGTTACAGAAGCACTTTGGGCTTCAAAATCAGTCAAATGAGGTATCTAAATTCCCCTTCAGGTTCTCAGAAGTACATAAGTGTAAGGCTATTAAAAGCTTCTGGTTTGGGATTAGGGACACATTAGTACGATAACCTCAGTAACTTCAAAAATGCCAGGAAAATGGTATTTTCAAAGAAAAGAATAACAACTCCTTAAAGATAACATTCATTATTTCTGTACTAATATTATTTGAGATATTCTATGTTTAAATAGTGGCAATTTTTACTAAGAGTACAGTTTATTTTTAGCAAAGTGCTGTGAAGTTTGTTCTCCTACATTGGTATGTATGTCATAAGTTGTTAATTTCTAAGGTTCACGTTATATTGTGCAATGTATGAAACCAGCTGTACAAAGCTAATGTCAAAAGATTACACTCTAGGACAAATAGCCTCAACACATATGATTTGTTTCTGTTGGTGGGGACATATGCCTTTGGAAAATGATACCTAAGAACATTAACAGATTTCTCAACTATTGTTTTAGTTGAATGCCTATGTAAACCAAAGCTTTCTCAGGTAAACTAATTTTTTTTTGTTTCTTTTCAAGCAATCTCAAAGTAGCAGAAACATTTCAAGAACAGAACATTTTCTCCTCTGAACCACGTAAGAGTAAGTTTCTGATCTCATGTTTTATGCCCCTTTAAAACACCGCCATCTATTTCCTACAAAGGACATTCCCCATTCATCCCAATACAGTCATTAAAATCAGGAAATGAATGTATATGCAGCACCATCCCCAATCTAAGTTTCAAAAAAGAAAAAGTCCCTATATTACACTTGGTAACAAAAGATTCCAGCTCAGAATCACATATTGCCATCATTGGCTGCCACTTCTCTCCACTGTGGCTTCACTCTGAAACCGTTACAGTCTCTTCTGACTCTCATAACCTTAACACTTTTTTAAATTCCAAAACAGTTCAGCTGTAATATGATTACATTTGAGGCAGGCACCTTTGGTAGGAACATCACAGAGGTGATGCTGTGCTCTTCTCACCAGATCCTCTCCTATGGCACGCCATTTTTTGGTCTTTGATCAAAGTGCTATCTGCCAAGCTTCTCCACCAGGAAGTTACTCTCTTTCCCTTGATATTAATAAGCATATTCTGAAGAGTTACTTTCAATCTTTAATACATTGTACCTCATCAAACTTTTCATTGATTCATTTTTTAATTTACATCGGCTGGTACTCATGAATCCCCATATTATTAAATGTGTTATAATCCACTAATATTATTATTTATTTTGACGCTCAAATTTGTCCCAGATTTGTCCAGTGGGAAACCCCTTCATGTCAGCTCCTGTATCTTTTTGACATAACTCATTATTCTTTGAGAACTTCATTGCTTTCTCGCACAAGATGTTCTACGCTTACCTGCTACTTTCCCTCTCTGGCCCTGAAATCAGCCATTTCTCCAAGAAGCTTTGGTTACTCTTAGTAAAGAATGGTATATAGAATCCAAGCTCTGTGTGCTAAGTATATGCATCACTACTGGAAATCACTGCTAAGAATACATGTGCACACATTCATACACACACACAAACAACTTATAATGTATATCACATAAATATATGTATATGATATGCGTATATATTCATCATACATATATTGACACATATACTTGTTTAAATCTATATACCTATAGATATAGACATAAATAAAGAGATAGAGATTTAATGTCATGTATTCACACGGATACTGCCTCATTTGAGGGAAAGATGAGAGGGGGAAGGAAGAAAGGAAGTGAGGGTGACAGAAGATGAGAAACAGTCAGTTGCCCTAATTCTTAGCAAATGTTTTGAATATATAATTTTATCGTGATGATAAATTTCAGGTAAAAATTCTGATGTCTCAGAAACATCGCTAAGAAAGGTAGACTTAGGCTGGGCACAGCAGCTCCAGCATCTTGAGAGGTCAAGGCAGGAGGATCGCTTGAGCTTAGGAGTTCAGGGCCAGCCTAGACAACATGACGAAACCCCATCTCTACAAAAAAAAATACAAAAATTAGCCGGGTGTGTAGTCCCAGCCATGCAGAAGGCTGAAGTGGGAGGATCCCTTGAGCCCAGAGGTCAAGGCTACAGTGAGCTATGAGTGTGCCTCTGCACTCCAGCCTGAGTGACAGAGTGAGATCCTGTCTCAAAAAGTTAAATAAATAAATAAATGTAGGCTTATGGTTAATCTGTTTCCTTTAACCAGTTTAAATGTCTTTAAAGGTAAAAACAGCCAGGCGCAATTGCTCATGCCTGTTATCCTAGCACTTTGGGAGGCTGAGGCAGGTAGATCACCTCAGGTCGGGAGTTGGAAACCAGCCTGGCCAACACGGAAAAACCCCATCTCTACTAAAAAATACAAAATTAGCCAGGCGTGGTGGCACATGCGTATAATCCGAGCTACTTGGGAGGCTGAGGCAAGAGAATTGCTTGAACCTGGGAGGCGGAGGCTGTGGTGAGCCAAGATCACGCCATTGCACTCTAGCCTGGGTAAGAAGAGTGAAATTCCATCTCAAATAAATAAATTAATTAATTAATTAAAGATAAAAACTGCTAGTGTGTTCTACTGAGATATGGACTAACCAATGTCAGACATATGTGGGTGCCTGAATATTTGTTTCAAAAATATTTATTACTAGAAAGCTGCTGTTTGGGGTGAGGGGCCAGTAGGGAAGGGGGTTCATAAAGGGATTGCAAAAGCCACATCCTCTGGAAGTTAAAAGAATCATTTAAAATAAATATTTCTTATTTAATCAAAAAACCTTAAAGGAATCCCTGTACCTAATTTTATTCCAGGACCCAAGCAGTGTCAGCACGTCATTCAGTGCAAATCAGACATTTAGACACACATGCTCTTCTGTCAGTAGTTCTCAATTTTCATAGACATTTCCAATTAGCTCAGAGAGACAACTGGATATTGTGTCTAAGCACTGTGTTTAAGAAAACAGGCACTGGATTGACCAATGTCAAATTTCCTGCTCTGCTACTTAAATAAATATGTGTACTTGGGCAATTACTTAACCTAAGCCTCAATTTCTTCATCTTGAGCCCAGAAGGTCAAGGCTGCAGTGAGCCATGAATGTGCCTCTGCCCTCCAGCCTGAGTGACAGAGTGAGACTCCCCCAGGAGTGCAGGGGTTCTCAGAACTGCAATACTCTGAGGTAAATTTTGAAAGGTGAATCAGGGATAGAAGAATTGGGGATACCGAGAAGGGAGAAAAATATCCTGACAATTCTTTTTTTTTTTTAGCTGAGACTAAAAAAAGCTAACTCATGGGGCTATACTATACTATTTATAACTATTCTTATTATTAACATTTGGCTCAAAGTCTTAGGTTAACAGAAAACCTATGTCCAAGTATGTAGTTCTATGCATCTAGGTAAAAACTATCCAGTAAATCTCACAATAGTCTTTGGCAAAGAGAAAACTGAATTTCACAGAGATCAATACAGAATCTAGAAAACACTGTCAGCTTGTTTCCTAAAATTTAAGACAATTTTTAATTCTGACTTAGGTTCGATGCTAACTTCATAACTTTTGTCTTGTACATTATTCCACAATTTTAGCTTAAGTGGAGCTAAAAGGACAGAAGTTATACTATACACATACAGGAACATACCCTTCCCCATTCATCTTATTGATTTACACCTTCATTTATTCCACTTTCATTTGTTCCTATCTTTTTTTTCTCTTTAGAGCTCTGCTCTGCCTATCAACTTAAACCTGATGCCTATGGAATAAGTATCTACCTAACAGTGTGTTCTCTAGGCCATATCATTTTAAAGCTGTGGTTTTCAACTGGCTTAGAATCCCATGGGTAAAGCTACATGGGGAGGTGTTAAAACTCTTAACGCCCACACTGAATCCCAAGCCAAATGAACCAGAGTATTGTAGGGCAAGATCCAGGCATCAGGATTTTTCAAGCTCTCTGGTGATGCTGACATACAGACAAGTGGACAATCAGTTCTACAATGAATCCAGAATGCTTTTGTTCTCAGAACTGCAATACTCTGAGGTGAACCAGGGATAGAAGAGTTGAGGATACCCAGAAGGGGAAAAAATGTCCTGGACAATTCTGTTTCTCTCTCTCCCTCTTTTCTTTCAGGTATTTATTTGGACAGTTTTGCTATGTCAGGGTGGCACCATCACCATCATAGCTCACTGCAGCCTCAAACTTTTGGGCAGAAGCAATCTTTCTACCTCAGCGTCCCAAGTACCTGGGACTACTGGTGTACATCACCACAACCACAACCGCACTTGTTAAAATTTTTTATAGTGAAGGGGTTTTGCTATGTTGCCCAGGATGGTCTTGAACTCCTGGACTCCAGCCGTCCTACCTCACCATCCAAAAGTGCTGGGATTCCCGACAATCCTTTATAAATGGTACAATGGAAAAAGAGATGTGGTGCACGGAAATTTAGGACTGAAGCAACCCAAGATGTTCTGTCAAAGTTCTTAACAACTAGACCTTTTAAAAGGCATTTATATAAATTTATTGTCTTACTTTTTGATTATCCTTCCCTCTCTATGGTGTGTAACAAAAAGTCCATATATTATAAGCCCATGAAAATAAATTCCTATGAAAGTTCGAAAACTTTATGCAGAATAGTGTCCCAATTTTAGTTACTAATGGCCAGTATTTACCAGCTTCAGAGGTGGTGGCGTTTTATTTTCCTTACTGGCTGCTAACATTTATGACACAGAAATCTGCAATAGGTTGGATGGAATCCTTTCAACATGAACAGTAATTATAAACAAGTGAAGGGGAAATGGCAACTTTCGTGTTGGCTTTGGTAATGTTTTGCATTTAATCCCTCTGTCAAACTGTCTTAAACAAACAATAAAACATGTAACAATCACACACAATTTTGCTTGCAAAGACCACAGTGTAAAATGAAGATACACACACATTATCCTGTAAGTTGCGGGACTTTAGTTGGCTGGTTGGTTGATTATGATGGCTTTTCTTCCCCACTCAGCTCTAAAAGAAAACATCCTCAAAGCCAACCCACGGCCCAAGAGGAGGGAAGGAGGTGATACTCTAGCCTTACTCTCATTCAAGAGAAGGGAGTAGGCCTTGCGGAAAAGTGGCTTTCAAAATTCATGGCACATTTGCACAAGCCAAGTCGCTAGCTGGCTCCCGCATCCACCCACACACCCCACCGCCCTCTTCCGAGGAAAAACCAGACTCTGCCCTATTACCTACACACCCCACTAGCCTGGCGCTGTTTGTTCAAGACTCGCCCCAAAGAGCGCAGGAGAGCGAATCGCCCTGGTTCCAGGGTTCAGCTTAGGTGACACAGCGTAGCCAATGGGAGGCCGCCGCCGCCGCCTGTAGCCACCCGCCCTAGCCACCATCCCCGCGCCTCTCCCCGCCACCCTTGCCCCGCGCGCCGGCGATGCCCTCCGCCCGCGAGGACCCGAGCCGCGTGCGCCCCTTCCTGCGCGCCCTTTGCCCTCTACACCCCGCCGCTGTACCCATCACACCTGGGGCACTGTCGTCGGCCGAGCTTGGGCGCGCGGTGGCGAGAAGGCACTGGAGGAGCAGGAGCAGCCGGGGTGTAGGCGCCCTGGCCCCCAGCCGGCCGGAGAGGGCGCGCATGGCGCCGGGGGGTCCGCCTCGGCCCCGGTGGAGGCTGCTCCCACGGCTCGCAGGTGCCCGGAGTCCCTGCGCACACTCGCCGGTGGCCCAGCGCCCGCTGCCAGTGCCGCGGACAGGACGCTGGAGAAAAGGCGGAATGGGAGGGGCCCGGCCGCCTTGCCCACTCCCCGGAGACGCTCTCTCGGCGCCCGGCCCGCCATCAATTATGCAGCCCTCAGCCGGCTGCTGGCGGGCCCGGATGTGCGTTCCACCTCCCGGCGGCCTCTCCGGCCTCCGCCCTCTCGGCTAGGGAGAGAGCTTGGGCAGGTGATGCTGTACCCGAGCTAGTTGAAGGAAAGCGCCACATTTTGAGAATGAGTCAGGAGTCCTTTATTTGCCAGCGACCTCTGGTCTAACGCTCAAAATTCTCTTGGACCCGTAGAATGGGCTTTGTTTCTTTTTATACCTGCGTAAAAGGAGGGGAAGGAGAGCTTGGCTGAAGCAAATTTTTACAGAAGCAGAGCAAGCAAAAGTTAAGAGATAAGTGGTGCCGGGCGAAGGGCTCTCTATGTTATAAGCAGGCACATTCCTAAGTGGAGAGGGTACAGCTTGACTCGATACCTTATCAGTAAGTGCATTCCGGAGTGCGAGTGAAGGGGAGCTAAGATGGAGATACTCAGGCTCACACCTAAGATGGAGTTAGGCTAACTTGGGGTAGGTTAACCACAATGCCCACCCTGGCTCCTGGGGAGAGGTTGAAACTCTCCCTGCAGACTGGCCTTTGCGCTTCACCTGAGGCAGGGTTCACTAATTTACTTTGATGGGACGCGTGAGAATATAGAAGACACTTTTCTCTTATGACAGAGGCTTATTTTTGCGCAGGTGTAAGGTTCTATCCAGCTGTCAGACAACTTCAACTAATCTTTCTTTGCTTTGCCTCCCAATCGCACACACCCTCTCTTCGAGTCTCTGAAGGCTTAACTGATTTTCTCCGACTGAAGGTTTCAGAGTCCCAAGGCCCCATATCCGGTTGATTTTATTTTTGTTAAGCCTAGCAGCTTCTGAGGAGCCACCTAGAGCTCAAGAAACAATAGCGACAGAGAGTAGACAAACCGCGCAAAGACTTTGACCTTTGTTAAATTCGAACACTGTTAAAGATAATGCTATCTCTTACCCACAAGGCTGTAGCTTGGCATTTTCAGTGCTCTGGACCAAATTAAATAAAACAACTAATTAGTGCTTTACGGGGGATTGGGGGGTTTGGGAGGGTGGAGGGAGAAATCTACGTTATAACATTGAAATACATTGATTTGATTTCTCTCCGGGATGTTATAACACATTAAAAGATATTTTAAAGATTTTCATGAGCTTTGTCTCCTCTCCCTTTATGTTTTGGAGTTCAGCTCTCACATTCTTAAATTCAAAATATAACAGCGTTTAAAGAAAAGGATTAGAAAGAAAGTAAAATACAAATTCTGAAAACTGAACTATTTAACAAAACCTATGCTTACTCCAGACAGGATAATTTTTTATTGGTACATATTATTAAAACATGCCCGTTTCTGGTTTAGTGTTATATGCGCAAAACTTTGGGGAAAGAATGTAGATTCCTCAAATTGGTAGTGACAGAATATGAATGATACAGTATCATCTACCAGGTGCCAGTCATTGAGTTCAAAATAGGCTGAATAGACACACATGCACGCATGCACACATGCACATTTGCAACACACAGAAATTAGCTTACACAACTATGGTTACAATGATTAAAACCTTTTGAATGAAACTTTAAACGATGCCTTCAAGGACTAAATCTTACACACTGTGACCCTCTCAGGGCTTGGTAAACCCAAATTGTCTGAACAGTGGTTGCTTCATCACGCCTCTGTTTTGCTACCCGGCATCCGGACTCAGGACTAACTGTATACATTTCCCTGTAATTAGATAGTGTACAGTAAGCACTTCTCATATCAAGCTAAACTCTGACTGACCTTTCCCCGTTAGTCTCATAAAATCCTTAGACACAAATTCACCCTCCTTCAAATGAGCTGAACTTAAAGAAACATTTTTTCAGTTGAATCAGCCTGTTTGTGACCAGAAAAAACTGACTTGCCCAAGTAGATGCTGATCCCCAATGTTGCTTTTGCTGTTAGAGCAAAACAAGCTGAGAAAGAAATATAATTCTCATTTTGCTAAGCATTTTGAAAAGTCTTTTCATCATTGTTCCTGTTCTATATTTAGATATTTGATATTTCCAGCCTTATCCACGCTCTGCTTTTTCAAATGCTTCATATCCTTTAAAACCGGCTTATCAACTACCTTCCCTATTCAGCTTTTTCTGACCTTTTGGGTCCAAATTGACCTTTCTCTTTATGGGGAAATAAATATTGCCACAAGCACTTTGACACTCTCACCATGATGAGCTGTGTTAAGGGGAAATAAGGGGCCTATGTTTTCTCCCTTTGAGTTGAGTGGGCTCTGTGACTCCCGTAACCTACTGAATATTGCTGAAGAGATATTGCGTGAGCTTTCTGTTCCAGACCACAAGAACTTCCACTTCCTTCCTCTTGGAAACCTTGCTCATAGAAGACAGCTGCCAGGTAAATAGTACTACTGTATTACCCTGAGACTGCCGCACTGTGAGAAGCCCAAACTCCATGGAGGATCCCGTAAAAATAAAGTCAAGTTAAGTAAAAACGGAATATGAAGGTTTATGTACATAAAAAAGAATAGTTCACGAACTGGAAGACTTGAAATCAAAAGTGGTAAGAAATTTGACAGGAGAGTTACAGTGCAGCTTCTAAAGCATTAATGAGGAGGTGCATTGACCTCTATCGTGACTGGCTATAAAAATCTTATTCCTTTTTGGACAAGTAGAGCCGTATAAGGGTATTTGTCTATAACAGCTTGGTTCAGTTTTATCAACCTTAGCTTTTGTTAATGGTTAGAGATTGCATTTCAGTGAATTCAGGATAGCTTAAGTTTTGGTTTAGTGGCTATGGGTCGTTGACCTAGGGAAAAACCATGGCCTCCATTGTAATTATACTTTAACAAATCCCCCCCACAGGACCTTAAATCATTGTTGATTGTTTCCTTTGCTGTGCAGAAGCTTTTTAGACCGATTCAATCCCATTTGTCTACTGTTGCTTGGTTGCTTGTGCTTTAAAAGTCTTACACAATGTATCATTGCTCAGACTAATGTTTTGGAACACTTCCTTAAGGTTTTCATCTAATTGTTTCACAGTTCCAGGTCTTAGATTTAAACCCTTAGACCATTTTAATTTTACTTTTCTGTATAGTTAGATATAGGGGTCTAGTTTCATCCTCCTATGTGTGTAATTACCCCGTTTACCCAGCACCATTATTAAGCACACTGTCCTTTTCCCATTGCATGCTGGATGCTGTCGTTGAAGATGAGCTGGCTGTAAATGCATGGATTTATATCTGGGCTCTCTATTGTGTTCTATTGGTCTATATGTCTATTTTCATGCCAGTGCTATGCTAATTTGATTACTATAGCTTTTTTTTTTTAATCTTTAACTTTCATTTTAAGTTCCAGGGTACATGTGCAGAATATGCAGGTTTGTTACATAGGTAAATGTGTACCATAGTAGTTTGCTTCACAGATCATCCCATCACCTATGTATTAAGCCTAGCATGCATTAGCTGTTCTTCCTGATGCTCTCCCTCCTGCAACACTCCACCCCCAGCAGGCCCAGTATGTGTTCATGTGGTCTCATCATTCAGCTCCCACTTATAGGTGAGAATATGCGGTGTTTGGTTTTCTTTTCCTGTGTTGGTTTGCTAAGGATAACAGCTTCCAGCTCCATCTATGTCCCTGCAAAGGACATGATCTCATTCCTTTTTATAGCTGCATAATATTTAAAGACGTATATGTACAACATTTTCTTTATCCAGTCTATCATTGATGGGCATTTGGATTGATTCCATGTCTTTACTATTGTGAATAGTTGGTTACTGTATCTTTGCAGTAATTTTTGAAGTCAAGTAATGTGATGCCTCCAGCTGTGTTTGTTTTTGTTTTTTGTTTTTTTGCTCAGAATTGCTTTTGGTTTTCAGGGTCTTCATGGTTTCATATAAATTTTAGCATTTGTTCTATTTCTGTGAAGAATGGCATTGGTATTTTAATAAGGATTGCATTAAATCTATAAGTTGCTGTGGATAGTGTTGTCATTTTAGCAATATTAACTTTTCCAATCCTGACATAGAAATATTCCTGTTTAAATGTTCTGTTCAATTACTTTAATCAGTTTTTTTGTAGTTATCTTTGTATAGATCTATCAGTGTTGGTGCACAGATATATAATTGTTATATTTTCTTGCTGAATTGACGTTTTTATCATTAGGTAAACTTCTTTATCTCTTTTTACAATCTTTGGTTTTTAGTTTATTTTTGCTAATATAAATATAGTTACTCTTGCTCTTTTTGGTTTCTAGTTACATGAAATATCTTTTTTCACCCCTTCACTTTCAGCCTATCTACATCTTTAGAGGTGAAGTGGGTTTCTTATAGGCAGCATGAAGTTAGGTATTGTTTCTTTAGCCATTCCGCCACCCTATGCCTTTTAATTGGAGAATTGAGTCAATTTAAATCCAGTGTTATCATTGATAAGTAAGGAATTACTACTGCCATTTTGTTTCCTGTTTTCTAGTGTTTTGAAACTCCTCTCTTTCTTTTTTATTACTCTCTTCTTTTGTGGTTAAGTGATTTTCTATGGTAGTATGTTTTTAATTTGCTGCTTTTTAATTTTTGTGCATCTATTATTGGTTTTTGATTGTTGTTACTATGAGGTTTACAAAAAACATCTTATAGACATAACAAGTTATTTAAAAGAGATGACAATTTATCTTAGATCACAGAGAGTAGAAACAAAGAAAAAACAAAACTTCCACATTTTAACTTCATTTCCTTCTTATTTTGAATTTTAATTGACTTACTTTACATATTTTTATATTACCTATCTCTTAACAGATTGCTGTAGCTATTATTATTTTTGATAGATTTGCTTTTGGGGGCTTCATATTAGAGTTATAAATGGATTGTACACTTCAATTACAGTATTAGAGTATTCTGAGTTTATTCATGAACATAATTTTACTAACACCTTCAATTTTGTTTTTGCACATTAGTGGTTTTTACTTTCAGAATGAAAAACTCCCTTTAGCGTCCTTTGTAAGATGAGTCAAGTAGTGGTGAATTCCCTCAGCTTTCCTTTGCCTGGAAAACATTTTATTTCTTCTTCATAATAACTTTGCTGAATACAGTATTCTTGAATGACAGTTTGGTTTGTTTTTTAACTTTTATTTTAGGTTTGGGGATACATGTGAAAGTTTGTTATATAGGTAAACTCTTGTCACGGGGGTTTTTCGTACAGATTACTTAATCACCCGAGTATTAAGCCTAGTATCCAATAGTTATTTTTTCTGCTCCTCTCCCTCTTTCCACCCTCCACACTCTAATAGGCCCCAGTGTCTGTTGTTCCCTTCTTTGTGTTCATGAATTCTCATCATTTAGCTCCTACTTATAAGCGAGAACATGCAGTATTGGGTTTTCTGTTCCTGTGTTAGTTTACTATGGATAATAGTCTCCAGCTCCATCCATGTTCTCAGAAAAGACATAATCTCGTTTTTTATGGCTGCATAGTATTCCCTGGTATGTATGTAACACATTTTCTTTATCCAGTCTGTCATTGATGGGCATTTAGGTTGATTTCATGTCTTTTCTATCATGAATAGTGTTGCAGTGAACATTTGTATACATGTACCTTTATGGTAGAACAATTTATATTCGTCTGGGTATATATCCAGTAATGTGATTCAAGGTCAAATGGTAGTTCTGCTTTTAGCTCTTTAAGGAATCACCATACTATTTTTTCCAATGGTTGAACTAATTTATACTCCCACAACAGTGTACAAGCATTACCTTTGCTTTGCAGCTTCACTAGCATCTGTTATTTTTGACTTTTTAATAATAGACATTCTGACTGGTGTGAGATGGTATCTCGTTTTGATTTTGTTTTGTATTTCTCTAATGATCAGTGATATTGAGCTTTTTTTCAGACACTTCTTGGCCACATGTGTGCCTTCTTTTGGGAAGCATTTGTTCATGCTCTTTGCCCACTTTTTAATGGGATTGTTTGGTTTTCTCTTGTAAATTTGTTTCTTGTAGATACTGGATATTAGACCTTTGTCAGATACATAGTTTTCAAAATTTTTCTCCCATTCTGTAGGTTGTCTGTTGATAGTTTCTTTGGCTATGCAATTTAATTTGATCCTGTTTGTCAATTTTTACTTTTGTTGTAATTGCTTTAAGTGCCTTCATTGTGAAATATTTACCTATTCCTATGTCCAGGATGATATTGTCTAAGTTTTCTTCCAGGATATTTACAGTTTGGGGTTTTACATTTAAGTCTCTAATCCATCTTGAGTTGATCTTTATATATGGTATAAGGAAGGGGTCGTCTCATATGGCTAGTGAGTTATCCCAGCACCATTTATGGAATAAGGAATCGTTTCCCCATTGATTCTTTTCAAATTGATTTGAACTTTGTTTTATACATTTCTTCTAAAATTACTTGTTAGACTCACATAACATTTTTTTTTCTCGGTGCATATTGCTTTTTTCTAACCTTTATTTTAAGTTCAAGGGTGCATGTGCAGGATATGCAGGTTTGCTGCATAGGTAAACGTGTCATGGGGGTTTATTACACAGTTTATTTGATCACCTTAGGTATTAAGCCTCGTATCCGTTAGTTATTTTCCCTGATCTTCTTTCTCCTGCCACCCTCTCCCCTCCAATAGTCCCCAGTGCGCGTTTCTCCTCTGTGTGTTCATGTGTTCTCATCATTTAGCTATACTTATAAGTGAGACCATGCTGTATTTGGTTTTCTGTTCCTGCATTAGTGTGATAAGGATAATGGCCTCCAGTTCCGTCCATATTCCCACAAAAGACATGATCTCATTTTTTATGGCTGCACAGTATTCCATGGTGTATATATACCACATTTGATTTATCCAGTCTGTCGTTGGTGGTCATTTAGGTTGAGTTCATGTTTTTGCTATTGTGAATAGTGCTGCAGTGAACATACACATGCATGTATCTTTATAACAGAATGATTTATATTCTTATGAGTATATACTTGGTAATGGGATTGCTGGGTCAAATGGTATTTCTGTCTTTAAGGAATTGCCACACTGTCTTCCACAATGGTTGAACTAATGTACACTCCCATCAAAAGTCTTCTCCATAACCTCACCAGCATCTGTTATTTTTTGACTTGGTAATAATGACCATTTTAACTGGTATGAAATGATATCTCACTATGGTTTTGATTTGCATTTCTCTAATAATCAGTGATGCTGAGCTTTTTTGAATATGTTTGTTCCCACATAAATGTCTTCTTTTGAAGTGTCTGTTCATGTCCTTTGCCCACTTTTTAATGGGGTTTTTTTTTCTTATAAATTTATTTATGTTTCTATAGATGCTTGATATTAGAACTTTGTCGGATGCATAGTTTATAAAAATTTTCTCCCATTCTATAGATTTTCTGTTTATTCTGTTGATAGTTTATTTCGCTATCCAGGAGCTATTTAGTTTAATTAGGTCTCGTTTGTCAATTTTTGTTTTTCGTTTTGGTGCCTTCTTCATGAAATCTTTGCCTATGCCTGTGTCGATGTCCTGAATGATATTGCCTAGGTTGTTTTCCAGGGTTTTTATGGTTTTGGTTTTTACATTTAAGTCTTTACTCCATCTTGAGTTAATTTTTGTATATGGTATAAAGGAGGGGATCTAGTTTTAATTTTCTGCATATGGCTAGCCAATTATTGAATAGGGAATCCTTTCCCCATTGGTTTTTTGTCAGATTTGTCAAAGATCAGATAGTTATAGGTATGCAGTTTTATTTCTGAGTTCACTGTTCTGTTCCACTAGTCTATGTACCTGTTCTTATACCAGTACCTTTCTATTTGGTTACTGTATCCCTGTAGCATAAAGTCGGGTAGTGTGATACCTCCTATTTTGTTCTTTTGCTTATAATTGCCTTGACTTTTTTGTTGTTGTTCCATATGAATTTTAAAATAGTTTTCTCTAATTTTGTGAAGAATGTCAAAGGTAGTTTAATGCGAATAGTATTGAATCTGTAAATTGCTTTAAGCAGTATGGCCATTTTCAAGATATTGTTTCTTCGTATACATGAGCACAGAATGCTTTTCCATTTGTTTACGTCATCTCAGATTTCTTTGAACAGCAGTTTGTCATTCTCTTTATAGAAATCTTTCAACTGCTTTATTAGCTGTATTCCTAGGTATTTTATTCTTTTCATGGCAATTGTGAATGGAAGTTCATTCATGATTTGGCTCTTGGCTTGACTGTTGTCGACATATAGTAATGCTAGTGATTTTTACACATTGATTTTGTATCCTGTGACTTTGCTGAAGTTGTTTATCAGCTAAAGAAGCTTTTGGGCTGAGATAATGGGGTTTTGTAGATACAGGGTCATGTCATCCACAATGAGAGATAGTTTGACTTCCTATTTGAATGCCTTTTATTTCTTTCTCTTGCCTAATAGCCCTGGCCAGAAATTCCAATGCTATGTTGAATAGGAGTGGTGAGAGAGGGCATCCTTGTTTTATACCAGTTTTCAAGAGGAGTTCTTCCAGCTTTTGCCAATTCAGTATGATCCTGGCTATAGGTTTGTCATAGATGGCTCTCATTATTTCTTCATTATGTTTCTTCAATACTTAGCTTATTGGGAATTTTTTACATGAAAAGATGTTGAATTTTATCAAAGGTCTTTTCTGCATCTATTGAGATAGTCATGTGGTCATTAGTCTTTAGTTCTGTTTATGTATGTGATGAATCACATTAATTGATTTGCATATGTAGAACCAACCTATTATCCCAGGGATGAAGCCTACTTGATTCTGGCATATAAGATTTTTGATATGCTGCTGGATTTGGTTTGCAAGTATTTTGTTGAGAATTTTTGCATCAATGTTTATCAAGGATATTGGCTTCAAGTTCTCTTTTTGGTTGTATCTATGCCAGATGTTGGTATCAGGATGATGCTGGTCTCATAGAATGACTTAAAGAGGAGTCCCCTCTTTTCAATTTCTTGGAATAATTTCAGTAAATACATTGCTTGTTTTTTTAGGCTTTGTGGAAGATCATATGGTCATAGGTGTGCTGCCTTTTTTCTGGGCTCTGTGTTCCGTACCATTGATCTATGTGCCTGTTTCTATACCGGCGTCATGCTGAAGAGCTTTCTGGCTGAGACTATAGGGTTTTCTAGATTTAGAATCGTGTCACATACAAATAGAGATAGTTTGACTTTCTCTCTTTCCATTTGGATGTCCTTTATTTCTTTGTCTTGCCTGCTTGATCTGGCCAGGACTTCCAATGATATGTTGAATAAGAGTGGTAAGAGAAGGCAGTCTTGTCTGTGCCAGTATTCAAAAGGAATGCTGCCAGCTTTTGCCCATTCAGTATGATGTTGGCTGTGGATTTGTCATAGATGGCCCTTATTATTTTGAGATATGTTCCTTCTATACCTAGTTTATTGAGTTTTTAACATGAAGGGGTGCTGAGTTTTATTGAATGCCTTTTCTGCCTCTATTGAGATAAGCCTGTGGCTTTTGTCTTTAGTTCTGTTTATGTGATTAATCACATTTATTGATTGGCATATGGTAAACTAAACTTGCATCTGAGGGATAAAGCCTATTTGAGCATGATGAAATACCTTTTGATGTGCTGCTGGATTTGGTTTGCAAGTGTTTTTGTTTTGTTTTGTTTTTGTTTTTTTCTTGAAGACTTTTGGATAGATATTCATCAAGGGTATTATTGGCCTGAGGTTTTCTTTTTTTGTTGTGTCTCTGCCTGGTTTGGGTGTCAAAATGATGCTTCATAGGATGCGTTGGGGAAGAGTCCCTCCTCCTCAATTTTTGGAATAGTTTCGGTAGGAGTGGTACCAGCTCTTCTTTGTACATCCAGTAGAACTCAGCTGTAAATCCATCTGGTGTTGGGCTTTTTTGGTTGGTAGACTATTTATTTCTGATCCAATTTTGGACCTTGTTATTCGTCTGTTCAGGAATATTTTCTATTCCTGGTTCTGTTTTGGGAGGATGCACGTCCAGGAATTTATAGGTTTTTCTAAAAAATGCTACAAACACCACTATGTACACAAACTAGGAAAACTTTCCTAGGTTTTCTAGTTTGTGTACATAGTGGTGTTGTGTTTGTTTGTAGTAGTTTGTGTACATAGTGGTGTTTGTAGTAGTGAGTTTCTGGTGGTTATTTTTATTTCTGTGGGGTCAGTGGTAACATCCCCTTTATCATTTCTAATTGTATTTATTTGGATCTTTTCTCTTTTCTTCTTTATTAATCTAGCTGGGGGCCAGTCTGTCTTATTACTTTTCAAAAAAAACTAACTCCTACATTCATTGATCATGAAGGTTTATCATGTCTCTATTTCCTTAAATCCAGCTCTGATTTTGGTTATTTCTTGTTTTCTGCTGGCTTTGAGGTTGATATGTTTTTGCATCTTTAGTTCTTACAGTTGTGATGTTAGATTATTAATTTAAGATCTTTCTGCCTTTTTTGATGTGGACATTTAGTGCTATGAATTTCCCTTTTAACACTGTCTTAGCTGTGTCCCAGAGATACTGGTATGTTGTATCTTTGTTCTCATTTGTTTCAAAGAACTTTCTGATTTTTGCTTTAATTTAATTATTTACTGAAAAGTCATTCGGGACCATATTGTTTAATTTCCATGTAATTGCATGGTTTGGAGCAATTAGCTTAGCCTTAACTTATATTTTTGTTATGCTGTGGTTCAAGGGTGTGTTTGGGATCATTATAGTTTCTTATCATCTGCTGAGGATTATTTTATGACCAATTATGTGGTCAGTTTTAGAGTATGAGCCATTTGGTAATGAAAAGAATGTATATTCTGTTCTTTTAGGGTTATAAGTTCTGTAGAGGTCTATCAGGTCTATTTGTTCCAATGTTGAGTTCAGATCCTAAATATCTTTGTTAATTTTCTGCCTCAATGATCTATCTAATCCTGTCAGTTGAGTGTTGAAGTCTCTGTTATTTTTTGCGAATCTGTATCTCTTTATAGGTCTCTAAGAATTTGCCTTATGAATCTAGTTGCTCCTATGTTGGGTGCATATATATTTAGGGTAGTTAGGTCTTCTTGTTGAATTGAATCTTTTACAATTATATAATGCCCTTCTTTGTCTTTTTTAAATCTTTGTTGGTTGAAAGTCTGTTTTGTCTGAAATTAGAATTGCAATCCCTGCTTTTTTCAGTTTTTCATTTGCTCGGTAGATTTTCCTGCATCCCTTTAATTTGAGGCTATAGGTGTCATTATGTGAGATGGGTCTCTTGAAGACACCATACCATTGGATCTTGCTTTTTTATCCGAGTTGCCACTCTGTGCCTTTTAAGTTGGGAATTTAGCCTGTTTATGTTCAAGGTTAATATTGATATATGTGGATTTGATCTTGTTATTGTGTTGTCAGCTGGTTAAGATGCTGGCTTGTTTGTAGGGGGCTTTATAGTGTCACTGGTTTGTGTATTTACATGTATTTTGTATTAGCTGATAGTGGTCTTTTTTTTTCTCCCCATTTATTTATTTTATTGCATTTTAGATTTTGGGGTACATGTGAAGAACATGCAAAATTGTTACATAGGTACACACGTGGCAGTGTGATTTGCTGCCTTCCTCCCCATCACCTACATCTGGCATTTCTCCCCTTGCTATCTCTCCCCAGCTCCCCACCTCTTTTCAAGATCTCTTGTAAGGCAGATGCAGTCGTAATGAACTCCCTTAACATTTGCTTATCTGAGAAAGGATCTAATTTCTCCTTCAATTAGGGATCTCCTTCATAGTTTGTCTGGGTATAAAATTCTTCTTTGAATTTTTTTTTTCTTTCAGACTGTTGAATATAGGCCCTCATTCTCTTCTAGCTTATACGCTTTCAGCTGAGAGGCCTACTATTACCCTGATGGAGTTCCCTTTGTAAATGACCTGCCCTTTTTCTCTAGCTGCCTTTAACATTTTTTATTTCATTTCAACCTTATAAAATATAATGATTATGTGCCTTGAGGATGATCTTCTTGTGTAGACTCTTGCAGGAGTTCTCTGTGTTTCCTGAATCTGACTGGCCTGGCTAGCAAGGTTGGAGAAGTTTTCATGGATGATATTATAAAATATGTTTTCCAAGTTGTTCCCTTTCTCCTCTTCCCTTTCAGGGATGCCAGTGACTTGTAGATTTGTCCTCTTTACATAATCTCATACTTCTCAGAGGTTTTGTTGATTCCTCTTCATTCTTCTTTTCTTTATTTTTGTCTGACTGTCCTATTTCAGTCAGACAAAACAGAGAATCTCAGTCTTCAAGTTCTGAGATGCTTTCCTCAGCTTGGTCTGTTTTGCTGTTTATACTTGTGATTGCATTGTGGGATTCTTATATTATGTTTTTCAGCTCTGTCAGATCTGTTTGGTTCTTTTTTATACCAGCTATTTTGTCTTTCAGTTCCTACATAGTTTTATTATGATTCTTAGTTTCCTTGTGATTGGGTTTTAGCATTCTCCTGAATCTTGATGGTCTTTATTCCTATCCATATTCTGAATTCTATTTCTGTCATTTTAGCCAGCTCGGCCTGGTTAAGAGCTCTTATTGGAGAAATGATGTGGTCATTTGGAGGACATATAACACTCTGGCCGTTTATATTACCAGAGTTCTTGCTTTGCTTCTTTCTGATCTCTGCATATGGGTGTTTCTTTAAATGCATCGTAGATTGAGTACAGTCAATAGACTTATTTTCTGGATGTACAGGGCCAAGGCTTTGTACAGGGTCTTTGTTTGAAGTCGACTTCTTGCCTTTCATTTCATAGTGATGAATGTTAGTAAGGTATTTTTGTTATTGAAGCTTTGGGGTGTGATCCAGTAGGTGGCACTTAGGCACGTTTGTCAGTTAGTAGACTCTTGCTCATTGTGTGGCTCCCCTGTCTCCTTATAGTCACAACCATGTTCCCTCTCAATGTTTTGAAAGTATGGGCTTCTCTCCTCCTTCAGTGCTGGGTGTATATTGCAACTTGGCACTCCTGGGCTGCCTACTATAGTTCTGCAGTGATCTCAGGATGTATGTTCCTCCCCCAACTCGGACTCAGCAGAGGAAGGAAGTTTAGTAGTGGTTGTGGTTAAGGGTCTTTTCCTTTTCTTTTCTTTTTTTTTTTTTAAGAGGAAGAAAGAGAGAATGAAAGATAAAGAATTTAAAAAAAATAATAAAAAAAAAAGAATAAAGGAAAGGAAGAAAGAGGAAGAGGAAGAGGGAGAGAGAACAGGGGTGTTGCTTTATTGCCCGGGCTAGAATGCAGTCTAAAAATGGGTATGCCTGTAATTGTGTTTAATAATAGAGACATAAAAAAAATGAGGGAAGAAAATAATTAACAAGCAGCCAACCAATATTTCATTTAAACCTGTAAATACGTGTGATGTAGTACTGATAAAGTGTCTATTTTGTGTATTTAAAGTGGAGAGTTCTATGAATGTTAATTAAGTCTACTTGTTCCGGATCTGAGTTCAAGTCCTAAATATCGATGTTAACTTTCTGTCTCATTGATCTGTAAGTCTCCCACTATTATTGTGTGGGAGTCCAAGTCTCTTTATAAGTCTTATATATCTGGGTATTTCTGTATTGGGTGCATATATATTTAGCATCTTTAGCTCTTCTTGTTAGATTGATCCTTTTATCTTTATGTAATAACCTTCTTTGCTTCTTTTGATCTTTATTGCTTTGAAGTCTATTTTATCAGCAAAAATTGCAACTCCTGCTTTCTATTTATTTATTTTTGCTCTCCATTTGGTTGGTAAATTTTTCTCCATCCCTTTGTTTTGAGTCTTTGTGTATCCTTGCATGTGAGATGGATCTGGATGTAGCATACCAATGGGTCTTGGCTTTTTTTGCCTGTCTTTGTCTTTGAATTGGGGGATTTAGTCGATTTAAACTTAGAATTAATAACAATATATATGAGTTTGATACTGTCATTTAATGTTAGCTGGCTGTTTTGCCCATTAGTTGATAGAATTTCTTGATTATGTTGATGTTCTTTATTTTTTGGCATTTTTTAGAAAGGCTGATACTGGTTTTTCCTTTCTATTTGTAGTGGTTCTTTCAGAAGCTCTTGTAAAGCAGGCCTGGTGGTGATGAAATCTCTTGAGTGCTTGCTTGTTCACAAAAGATTTTATTTTTCCTTCGCTTATGAAGCTTAGTTTGGCTGGATGTAAAATTCTGGGTTGAAAGTTCTTTTCTTTAAGGATGTTGAATATTGGCCCCCACTCTCTTCTGTCTTGTAGGGTTTCTGCTGAGAGATCTGCTGTGAGTCTGATGGGCTTCCCTTTATGGGTAACCTGACCTTTCTCCCTGGCTGCCCTGTGGTGTTCTCTGTATTTCCTGGAGTTGAATATTGTCCTGCCTTGTTAGGTTGGGAAAGTTTTCCTGAATAATATCCTGAAGCGTATTTTCCAGCTTGGATTGACTCTCTTCGTCACATTCAGGTACACCTATCAAACGTAGATTAGGTCTTTTCACAGAGTCCCATATTTCTTGGAGACTTTGCTCATTCTTTTTTATCCTTTTTTCTCTAATCTTGTCTTTTCGTTTTATTTCATGAAGTTGGTCTTCGACCTCTGATATCTTTTCTTCTGCTTGATCAATTCGGCTGTTAAAACTTGTGCATAGTTCACGAAGTTCTCGTGTTGTAAGGGTCTTTTGCTTGTCTCTTAAGGGCTGCATCCAGAGAGTTGCAGATCAGCAGGCACTCAGTGAAATCAGGCCAGAATGGAGGGTCCATGCTGTGGTCCCAATCTGGGGGTTCCCTGTGTTGTAATGAGCAGAGTGCTGGGGAATATGTGGGACCTAGGGAGATGAACTGGCCTCCTTTCCTTAGGTAGACTGCAGCTTGCTGGAGGTATGAATAAGGCTCTTAGATTCTTTGTTCCTTCATTAGTCGGAGGGTAGCAAAGGCAATTCCTCTGCAGAGAGGCTTTCAGTTGCCCCAGTGTGAGCTCTGTCCAGGGCTTTACAGAGCTGCTACTGGCTCGATAGCCCCTTCAGGGGGTGACTGGAGGCCCAGACCTGGAAGAACTGTCCATTGAGGAGATATGGGAGTAGACATCCATGTAAAATTCTGGCTGGTTTTCCACAGGGCTGCTGTAGCATGCTGGGAGTCCACTCCAGTTTCTAGTCACCTCGGATTTTGCGGTACGCCTTCTCTGGACAGGGGAGGTTGCCCTGGATCTGTGTCACTCCAGGGTGGGCTTTTGTCCTGCATTGCTTTTCTCTGTTCTTTATGTGTCACGTTGTTTTTATGATTAGTCCCAATGAGTGTACTTGGATGTTTCAGTTGATCCCCATTTACTTGCCCCTTCTACTACACTAGCGTCTCGTTGGTCACATTGAAAATGTCCTTCCACTTCTTCTGGCCTGCATGCTTTCCATTTAGCAGTCTGTTGCTAGATGAATTGGAACACCATTATAATATTTCTTCTTTTCACTTGCTGCTTTTAGCATTCTCTCTTTATCTTTGAGTTTTGACCATTAGATTATTAGACGACTTGGAATCTTATTTGAGTCATATGTGTCTGGTGTTCTCCAACTCTCCTGTATTTAGATATTTACATGTTTCTTAAGTTTTACTTATTTTAATAAGCTTTCTATCCCTTGTTCTTGCTCAATTCCCTCTTGAACACCAGCAATTTTTAGATTTGGTCTTTTGAGATGATTTTCTACATCTTGTAGACGGACTACATTGTTTTTCATTCTTTTTTCTCCTCTGAATGTATATTATGTTTTTTCTTCAACTTTTATTTAACTTCCAGGGTATATGTGCAGGATGTGCAGGTTTGTTACATAGGTAAACGTGTGCCATGGTGGGTTGCTGCAAAGATCAACCCATTACCTAGGTATTAAGATCAGCATCCATTTGCTGTTCTTCCTGTTGCTCTCCCTCTCCTCACCCCCTGCCAACAGGCCCCAGTGTGTGTTTTTCTTGTCCCCCAGCCCTTGTGTCCATGTATTCTCATCATTCAGCTCATAAATTGCTCTCATAAAATTTTTTAAGTTCCTTATAGACTTGATATTAGACCTTTGCCCTGACTATATATTTTCAGCCTCTTTGAGCTCACTGATTCTTTCCTTTGCTCAATTCATTCTGCTGTCTAGAGCCTTTAACGAATTTTTCAGTTTAGCAAATTTGTTTCCCAGTTCCAAGATTTCTGTTTGATTTTTTAAAATTATTTTATGTCTTTATTAAATTTATCTGACAAATGTTTGAATTACTTTTCTGTGTTATCTTGAAGATCACTGAGTTTTCCTAAAACTGCTGTTCCTCAGAAAACCAAACACCGCATGTTCTCACTCATAAGTGGGTGTTGAACAATGAGAACACATGGACACAGGGAGGGGAACATCACACACCAGGGCCTGTTAGGGGGTGGAGGGCTAGGGGAGGGATAGCAGAGGAGTAGGGGGATAGGGGAAGGATAGCATTAGGAGAAATACCTAATGTAGATGACAGGGTGATGGATGCAGCAAACCACCATGGCACGTGTATACCTATGTAACAAACCTGCCTGTTCTGCACATGTACCCCAGAACTTAAAGTATAATAAAAAATTTTAAATTTAAAAAATTAAAAAACTGTTGTTCTAAATTCTTGGTCAGAATGCTTGCGTGTTCCTATCTCATTAGAATAAGTTACTGGTTCCTTGTTTTGCTCATTTGAGGATATCATGGTTCCCTGTTTCCTATTGTTTCTTGTGGATATTTTTCTGTTTCTTTCCACTGAAGGATTGGTTATGTATTCCAGTCTTTCCTGTCTGACTTGTTTAGGTTTTTACTGGATATATTTGCTTAGAGGTTCTTTATTGCCAGGTAATTGCCTCTCTTTTGGTTATAGGTGGCATCTTAATCCCAGGTTCACCTCAGCTCTAATAAACAATCAGAATGCTGCCCTTTACTAATGGGAGAGGTCCAAAAGGGGATGTGCCAGCGATGCAGGAAGGCTAGTTAGGGGATAATGCCCAGGGGACATATGGGACAAACTTCCTACGGTGTTGTGCTACTGAATAACCACTCTGAGTTGGCATCTCCTTTGGGTGAGTCACACAGCAGAGTTTCCAGGGCTGGGGGTGGTAGTCCCAGTGTTCCACTTCCCCACTTTGTCTTTGCTTGTCCACAGGGATATTCCTTCCTTTAGGCACTCACAGTGCTTCCCATGGGACAGGTCTCCTGCCAGGGAACCAGTGATGGTGGGGAAGGTGGTTGTCCATCTCAATTTCTCAGTGCTATAGATTTGGTTTTTGGTGTGGGGGAAGTGAAGTCAGCTTGCTTCTATACCACCTTTTTGGAAATAGAACTTCAAGGTAGATAATTAAGTGAAGTTCAACTGTAAGTGATCAAATGGTTGTGATGGTGGAGTGAGTTATTCCTAGAGCCATTTTTATGACCTTTCCAGGATTCTGGGTTTGATAAAGCAAGAATTGATTATAGACATTACTAAGCTCCTTTTGAAAAGTCTGCCTACCAATACTTTACCAGGGTTTGAATCGTTTTATTAATTCCATGATAAGTAAAAGAATGAAAAGCTCAGAAGAATGGCAACTTTAGGGATTCAGGAAGTACTAATCAGCTGCCTGGGTTTCCCCAGAATCCCTCGAGTATTTTACATTCTGTATTAATCTTTTTTTTTTTTTTTTTCAGTTTCTAAGGCATACTTTTACCATTCTTGTAAGTGCTGATTTTTTTTTTTAATGTCTTTTGGATGAATTTCACTCAAGGTGAATAGTTTATTAGCTGAGACAGTTTTGAAGTTTTTTTTTTTTGTTTTTCTTTGGTTTTCTGGTGGCAGCTTTAGCATGAAAATCAGCCATGTGATTTCCCTGATATTCAGGGTCTCTTTTGTAAGTAGGAGATTTAATTTTTATGCTGGCTACTTATGATGGCAGCAATAATGCAGAAATTAGCAACCTGAGACCCATTTTCATAAGGATATCATTTGATGTTAAGGATCCCCTCTGTTTCTACAACATAATAAAATCACGGATACTCCAAAACTATACCTGGCATCAGTATATATATTTACAGTCTTATCTTTTGCTGTTTTACTATCTCCAGTGAGGGCAAATATTTCTGCAGATTAGGCTTAATTAAATCAGAGAGATCTCCTTTTTATTACAGCTTATGTTGGATTGTAACAGTATACCCAGCTTAATATTTTCCTTCAAAATTTTTGGCATAGGAGCCATCAGCATAGAGTATATCTTCTGTCTCAATGAGATTACAATTCTTTTTTAGTACCTACAAATAGTCTTATATATAGTATTTTTAGTGAACTCTGCTTTTATTATTTAGAAGCCCCCAAATCTCAGATGAGATCACAGCCTGAGCTAACACCTTGATTGCAGTCAAGACCCCAGTAACTGTGCCTGAACTCTTTACTCATAAACTCTGTCAGATCATAAATTCGTGTTGTCTTAAGCCACAAAGTTAGTGACAATTTGTTACACAGCAATAGAAAACTAGTAGAGATGATTCTACTTATACTGTTTTAAAAAAAAAATGGTTCTATACTTGAACAAGGTCAAGAATGAGTGTGAAAGGAAAAGGAGAAACTGGGTTCCTTGATGACATCATTGAACTGAGCACCAGCCCTGAGATGCTTACTTCCAGTCCTTCTGTAAAACAATAATAATAATACCATTACCTGTTACAGCACTATTATTTGGACTTTTTAATAATGGACAATTGAATGCATTTCTATTTTCTCCAGGACTTTCTGTGGCCTGCCTTAATTTAAATAAATATAAAGCCTTGTGTTATGCCTTAGATTTCAAATCGTCCTTTGAAATCTCCACACAGAATTCTCTTTTTACTTTCTAGCTTTAATTGCTCATCTCTGCTTTGAGGATAATATCCAGTATCTAAGGCCTTTCATTTTGTGGACCTTAAATACCTCCTTAACTTACCTTTTACATCTTCCCACACCCAAACTCGACGTATCCAGAGATACTTGAAGTTCCTCCAAAGTTGGCTGTCTTACGTGCCTTATTGATTTTACCTCTGATTATTTTATTTTTCTTCTTCTTTTCTATATGTTTGATATAGGTTTGTCTAAAACTCTGATGACTAGTTCTCAGTTCAATTCCTGTGAAACCTTCTCTTTGGAAAGCTCCTCTGATTGTCCTCTTCAAGAGCATCTTCTTTGGCTTCCCAGCATCTTGCATACATCCTTATCCCAGCTCTTAACTCAATATGCTGTAATCATTTTTAATCTCTATTAATTAACCCCCAAATGCTGAGGTGCTATCTGGGTTACCTTTGTGCCCTGTATGCCACGGTATCCAGCACACAGCTGTCATTCCATAGGTATTTCCTACACAGAATGAAAGAATGAAATTCAAAAGCTACAAACAGGTATACTTTGAAAAGCAACCATCTCCTGGAGTATCTTTCATCAAGCTTCCCTCCCGAGAGATAACAGTTGTCAGCTATCCTTCTGAGGATCTTCCAGTTCTATGCTTACATTTCTGTTTGTCTTTCCCTTCTCCACAGATGGCAGTATTCTGTGGTGGATCGCTGCCCGATACCCAGCTTTTCTACTTTAACAGTATGTCTACTGATTCCCTTATAGAGCATTCTGTGTTAGACAGCTAAATATTACTCCATTCTGTGGATGCTCAACTATGTATTAATCAGTTCAAAATTGACTACATTTACATGGATTTTGACACTCCCTACTTACAAATAATTCAAAAATTATTATTAATTATTATTGTACATTTATTTCCTGGTTTCTGTGAATGCATATGTAGAATATAATTGTGGCAATATTTTCTTGTCAATGTGCTATACATTTTCATAGATATTGCCACATCATTTTCCTTCAACATTGTAATTCATTTGCATTCTCACCAATGAGAGGGTCTGTTTTCCTATACCAATGACTACAGATCAAATTTTTAATCTTTGTCAATCTGACAGATGAAAAATGGCAGGCATTTACAGTTTACTTTGGATTTGTTTTGTTAGAAGCTAAGGTGAGCACTTTTATATATTAAAATGCAATGTATAAATCTTGCTGCAAACCACAAAATCCAGTCTGGCGAGTTCAGCCAGAAATATAATATCTTAAAAGTAATTAGATACTACTTGAGACTGTGGAAGAAACAAACTCAAGGATAAACTTTTGGGAACACAAAATTCCATGCAACAAATGCCTAACATGGATACCACTGGTGCCTCTTTCATCACACAGGAAATTCCAGGTATCATTCATTCATTCTCCTGCATTCACTATTGCACCATCATTGATGCTACCTGTGATCAGGTACTTGCCCTTGCAATTTCTGCTGCCACCTACACTAGCAAAATGGGAACACTGTTTTGCTCATCTCTAAATCAGTGTCATAGAGGTATGTCTATTGATCGAAGTCTGGGTCACCTGAGTGCTAGCCATGAGAGAAGCTGGATATTTGACTTCTGGTTTTGATAGGGAAAGGCAGGATTCATGATGTTAGAATTTCCCCTAATATGCAGATGTTTTTCAAAATATGAAAAGAAGCCCTGAACATATAAAATATCCACTCCAGAGCTCCCCACTATTGATAGGCAATCATTCTTCATACTTGGTCTTTGAAACAAAAGCAGATGTTCCCCCAACATAGTATACATTCCACTCATTTCCAGTGCAACATTCCCAGCGTCTTCCAGAAAAGGATGTGGCTTATGTCTGTAACTTGTATAGGTGCATTCTAAGATCCTGGGAGGGAAGTGAGTAATATTTTTATTCCACTTTTTTTGGTAAAGTTTGCTGAAATAAGCTACTGTAACTAAAATTATTTAATACTACTATTTATTTCTACTTTAAGTTTTTCATTACACTTAGTCAATGTCAAATGGTGTGGTAAGACGAAGTTAAAGGTACATTTGTTAGGGATTTTTTATAATATGGTTTGTGCTTTGCAGTCACTTCAGTGTAGACAAGTTATTGCTAACCACCACAGTGTATAAATGACTTCAAGGTGTACAGGACTTCTGCTGTGTAACTCACTCAGCACCGGGACTGAGAATTCCAATGTGAATTTATGCAGTGTCATAAACCAGGAACTGATACCCTGGTGTTACCTAGCACCGGAAGTAAGTATAGTGTGGCAGGAGATACCAAGTTACAAATGGCTGGAGCCAGGACCTGGTCTATGGAAAATTCTTCCAATCATCCGATCAGTTAAATTTAAGGGCAAGTTTCAATTCTCATCAACATTTAGACAGAATTGAAGTTTGTCCTATCAGGAATATATTTTATAACACAACATATACAATTACAAATGCACCATAAGTTATTTTTTTCTTTTATGATGGTAATCGTGTGAAATAGAATGCATCATAAACAGAAGGCTAGTGGGAAGAACCAGGGCACCTGCCACACTGCAGCTGGTCTTGGCAGCAGACTCAACAGTTACAGTCTCCCTTTTCTTCTGTTGGTGCTCAGAAACCAGTAGCCTAGAATGTGGCACTTTGACATGCTGAACTAAAAAAGAAACCTCTCGAGTTCTCTCTGACCTTCCTTGCCCTCTTGTCTCTCAATCCTCCTTCCCAAAGCACAAGAAAAAGTTGTTCTCTGAAGATCCCTTATCTTCCTGAAGTTTGAACTTGCCAAAAAAAAACCAACCAACCAACAAACAAAAGCAATTACTTTTGGTTTCTTCCCTGAGTTTTCATTAGCTAAATTCACATCACAGAAAGAAAGACTGAAGTCCTCCAACACATCTGGACAGACTTTTGTTACAGAGCATTTTCTGCTCTGTGGGCCCAATAGACTTTGTCCCAGGTCATTGTATGTTCTTTAAGCCCATTAAATTGGCCTAAAAATTATTTTCCACCCCTTTAAATCATCCACACTTCTCCGTCTCACTATCCTCTTAAAATATATGGAGAGAAACTTCTTTACTCCATTGAAATATTAGTCAATCACTCTATAATTCTCCCCTGTACACACTGATAAATTATATGCCATTTTCCTAGTAATCTGGCTTTTATAAATTAATTTTTTAGCAAAACTTCAAAAGGCAAAGGGAACGTTCTCCCTTCACATCTACATTACTATCCAACTTGCTGTCACCTATCTGGCTCCAGTTTCTAAATTGGATGCATAACACAGAACTTCATACCAGAGGAGCCACAGCTCCTGGTCACTGTGCCCTTTTCAGTCCCTTTACTGTGTGTGGATCATTTGAGTGCCAACCCTGCCAAGATGCTGACTCCTCCTCCTGCTTTCCATTTCTTTGTGATGATGAGGGCAAAGTGTTCAACCTGCAGTGATGTCTTAATGTTAATGAGACTCTGTTTTCTCTAGTGGAAGTATTTTCTCCTTGAGAACGAGGAACTTTAATTCCACAGGAGCCTGAGTTGCAAAGTTAGGAAATATGAATTCTCTAATTTCCACTGCTTAGTTCCTGGGTTCATACAAATTTGTTGATTTAAAGTATGCACTGTTTTGCAAGATGGCCTTCTATCCTCTCGAAGTCCTGTTTCTGAATTGCCACTTCAGTCATAGGCAGCTCTGTCCCTCCATCAAACTGACAACTTCCAGGTGATAAAAATGTGATATGACCCCTGGACCCCATAGTCATGTGCCCACTTTTATACTTCTTTTGCCAGAAAAGGAATCCCTTGGTCTGTCACAATGTTGTGCAGGACTCTGAGTCAATGCATCAAGCATGTAGTTAGCCATGGGGAAGACATGCAGGCTGAGATTCTGCAACCTGGAAAGACAAACCATCAAAAATACCTATTTCTATTAAAATGAATTATTGTCCTTCCCAAGGATTGAAAGGGTCAAAGTGATCAAGCTAGTTAGCTCCATCAGAAATGCAGCATGGGTCTCTGCTGTTGACAATTTGGAACTGCAGCATCAGCCAAAACTAGTTGATCCTTGCATTGTAGGCCAAATTGTGTCTTGCCAAAATAAGTCATATCCTCAGTAACTCTGAATATGGCCTTCTTTAAAAATAGGATTGTTGCAGATGCAGCTAAGATGAGGTTATACTGGAGTAAGGCGGGCCCCTAATCCAATATGACTGCTGTCCTTATAAAAAAAAAAAAAAGAATGCTATATGAACAGAAAGACAGAGCAACAGAGGGAACGATGCTGTGAAGCCTTCAGAACTGTGAGATAATATATTTCTGTTGTGAGAGCCACTCAAAGGGTGGCACTTTGTTGTTGCAAACTAAAGAAACTAATATACTTGGCAAGCAGAAAATCATGTTGTTAAAGTCATTCTTAACTTCCATCTCTGCCACCATGTTTATTCATTTCAAATGAACATTGTCTCAATGCTGAGCCCACTCAGAGTACTAGTTTAGCATATCTTAGAAGGATCTCAAATGCTGTTAAATGCTCAGAGCACTAGTTTAGCATGTTTTAGGATTACAAGTGCTCTCCCTCTGGCTAGGTTACCCACCCCTTCACCCTCTCCTTCAATGCCCGTAAAATCAATGAGATTATACACATAATAAAAGTGTTTGGGGCCCAGAGCTCAGGGCTACCATGATTCCCACTCTTGCACTGGTCCCCTGGACCCATGCTGCAAATTCTACTCTTGTGTCTCTGTCTTTATTTCCTTCTCTCAATCCCTCGTCACTGCCAGGACTAAGGGCACCCACGTACAGGGCTGGGGCTGGTACCCAATGGTAATTGTGTCTATTTAGCTTCTCTTGGTTAAGTGTCATAACCCATCTATCCTCTATTATTTCAAAGCACCACCGTTATTATCAATGAGTCTAGTTCTGTAACAACCTCTCTTACTTTGTTATGGAGGAGAGCTGCCACTGAACATTTTACTGATGCTGATTCTCCTCTCCCCAGCACATTTTAATAGCTACCATCAATGGTATCCTCTGTGTCCTGCCAAGGAAGCTTTGAAAAATTGTGGGTTTTTCTCGCTCTTACTAATATTTTACTCTAGCACAACTAAACCTCTGAACCTTTTCTTATTTTTTCCTTTACCGGATATGGCAATTTATGCATGGGGCATATTTCATATTTCTAGGGACTATCCTGTTTGTGAATTTGCACCATCTTCTTGAGCCCGGGACATGATTTTAATCCTTTGTCCCAAAAGAGTGCTTTCCCAACCTAAACTCCCCCTTTTGCAACCTTGTATTCTCCCACTCACATCCCTAATCAAGGATTCTCTGAATCCACCCTCAGGTGTGCTTCTGCAGGTATATGCTGGAAATGTGAGTCATTTGCTGATGCAATACACTTGCATCTTGCTTGAGAGCTCATGCTTGATCAAGTCTACTGTATCTCCAATTCATGAAAGCATGCTACTGAACACGCATGATTTTATTACTTGTTAGTTCAGATGACACTCTGTTCATGATGGGCTCAGCCTCACTCATTCAGTAAACTTGGTGTTTACTGAATACCTATATGTGTATGTGTTGTCACACAAGTGAAAAGAGGCTCAATGATTTTTATGTTTGTATCTTAGTGAAAAGCAATGGCGGTGTAGCATATTTTTTTCATTTTGATGAAGAAAGCCCAACATACCCCAGACTATGGTTGGCATAAAGTTCCTAAACTTGGACTGAGGTGAAGCCACTTTTATTTAGGGAAGAGGTTATTTATCTCCTATCTTCTGGTATGAATACTTTTACCGCAGCATTTAGATTACCTACTGCTTTAGCTCATCAGATTCTATCAGTATAATGTAATTAATACAGTAAGCTAGTGCAATGTCCTACTACAGTGATCCAAATAGTTACTCCCTCAAAGACCATCCCTACACATATTCCCCGGCAGTTACTATATAAATCATCGCATTCTTGCAATTTGGAAGGGGTCATGCTGGGATTCAGCTGTGGTTTTAGGTACGATATGGGTGAAGATTGAGGAGGATTAAGTTCTTTTTGTAGGGTTAAGTGCCTCGCATAACTTTGTGACCAGATCTTTTTGCAAGTAAGAATCTGCTTTTTTATGAGAGAAATAGGAGCTGCTTCTGCTAGTAAACATATTTCATTAAATTGGAGGATTTTAGGAACTCTCAGTCATCTGAATCTTCTCATATATCCCCATTCTAATTTTCACAGACAACTCTCCCAGTAAATACATCTCCTTTCATATAAGAGAACTACAGAATATTCAAATTCAACTCTCTATAATGCAGAAACTCCAAGGTTAAACATTTTAGTTTGATTTTTAGTTACTTCAACTTTTGAAGCTGCAAATGACTAAGTATTATTTTACGTTAGATAGAAACTTTTTTTTAAAACAGTGAGTTCAGCCAAGGTTTCAGAATTTTACATTGATCATTCTCTTTCTTTGGGCTCTCCAGCACAGTTGGAAATAAGCAGACAGTCTCACAGTCCTTGAATTCTGAAGCTTAGCAAGTTTCTTGCTTAGCAGCACTCGATACCTAAGGCCTTCCCATCAATGGCACTTGATTCTAAATGACATTTGAATTAGTTGCCTGGTCATTACATGCTTTCAAATGTCATTAGCTGTATTGTCCCAGCCTTTCTCTTTGATGAAGAAATTCCACTATGCCCCCAGAATAATCCCACTTTTTCATTTTTTGGATGTCCTTTTTATTTGACTACCTACATATTACCATATCACTTGTGATTGTTAATAGCAGAGAAAAGAATCCATTCTGGCAAGTTTAGCCAGACAAGGAAACAAATCATCACATGGGCTGGAGAAGAAAACTCAAATCTATGCAGCCAAGCTCAACATTGTAAAACTACATTAAAAACAAAAAGCTGACCTGAAGAGTACATTGCCACTGTAGCCACTGCCTCCACCAAACATAAGATGGCAGGAATCCAAAAATGTTAACATTATTGGGCAGGCGTGGTGGCTCACGCCTGTAATACCAGCACTTTGGGAGGCTAAGGCAGGCAAATCATAAGGTCAAGAGATCAAGACCATTGTGGCCAACATGGTGAAACCCCACATCTACTAAAATTACAAAAATTAGTGGGACATGGTTGTGCACACCTGCAGTCCCAGCTATTTAGTGGTGCGCACCTGTAGTCCCAGCACTCCTGAGGCAGGAGAATTGCTTGAACCTGGGAGGCAGAGGTTGCAGTGAGCCGAGATTGCGCCACTCTACTCCAGCCTGGCAACAAAGCGAGATTCTGCCTCTCAAAGAAAAAAAAAAATCATCCTGCAGCAAGCACCAATGCCTTTTCATATCAGGAAGTAAACCTTGAAATCACTGCAACTCACAAAAATCAGAGGCCTTTATTACCACTTACATTGGCAAAACTACAAAATCTGCACAGGGCCTATTTTCTCTTGATGTTAACTGATGAATCAAGGTGTTAAATGGGTGTTTGTGTGACTGTCAGAGGCTGGGTTACATGATTGTGTTCTACCTGGGTGGGAAGACACAACGCATAATATAGATAATTTCCCCAATGTAAGAATAAAACAAATGCACATAATTGCATGCGTATTTTCTTTTTAATGAACTAACTGTTCAGATCATTTATTTCCATTGTCTATTTAGTTTTCCATAGTAACATTTCCTAATATGCCTTTTGTCTTGTGACGTTATTTATAACCAAAAATTATTTTGTTTGTTAGATTAACCAGTCTTTAAAAAAAAAGTCTTATGTGTTTGTTTCCAAAATGTTAAAAATAAAGATATCTTGTTTTTTTTTCTAGTATCTTTTGCATTCTCTTTTTATCTTTGAATCTTTAATGCATTTTCAAACTTAGGTCCAATAATTATGATTCACCCTCCTTTCAAATTTAACCATCTTTTATTTCAGAATTTCATATTGCTTCTACATTTTTGGCAATAAAGTAATCCAATCATTTAAATAAATTACTCATGTATTATTTTTTAAATATTCTGTACTGTACATCTTATTTCAAATTGCCTCAAAGAAGTAACAATGTCTAATTAAAGGTATGTGGAAGGGTGGCTAACCAAACACACAAACAGAAAAGGAAAATTAAATAATCTGATTATTTAGCCTGGTGGAAGTAAAGATTTCATAGCTGGACTGAATCTCACAAGATTCAGTTTGTGTGTGCATTTCAGAGATAAAGCAATTTATAGAAGGCAAAATCACAGATGTAAAAGTCCTTATACATGAAATTTCATCTCATGTATAAATGAGTGGGGAACGGATGAAGAAAGACAATATATTTTATAATAATGATGTGAAAGTCTTAATTTTTATTTCAATATTTGAATGTATGCTGCTTTATCTCCAAATAGAGTCAATATATTATTTTACATGGAGTTTAACTGTTCTGTTTAATTATTTAAAAGAATAAATTTAAAAAGTTATATAAAGCTTGCCCAGCCATGGTGGCTCATTACTGTAATCCCAGCACTTTGGGAGGCCAAAGAGGATGGATCACCTGAGGTCAGGAGTTTGAGACCAACCTGGCCAACATGGTGAAATCCTGTTTCTATGAAAAATACGAAAATTAGCTAAGAATGATATTGCACACCTGTAGTCCCAGCTACTTGGGAGGCTGAGGCACAAGAATCATTTGAACCCAGGAGGCAGAAGTTTCAGTGAGCCTAGATTGTGCCACTACACACCAGTCTGGGTGACAGAGTAAGACTCTGAAGACTCTGGCTCAAAAAAAAAAAAAAAGTTATATAAAAGTAACTAGTCTCTATGTTATGGTTTGACTGTGTCGCCACCCAAATCTCATCTTGAATCGTAGCTCCCATAATTCTCACATGTCATAGGAGGGACCAGTGTTAGGTAATTGAATCATGGGGGTGGGCCCTTCTCATGCTGTTCTTATGATAGTGAATAAGTCTCATGAAATCTGATGGTTTTATAAAGGGGAATTCCCCTATACATGCGCTCTTGCCTGCTGCCAAGTAAGACACACCTTTGTTCTTTCTTTATCTTCTGCCACGATTGTGAGGCCTCTCCAGCTATGTGGAACTGTGGGTCCATTAAAACTCTTTCCTTTATAAATCACCCAGTTTCACTTATGTCTTTATTAGAAGCATGAGAACAGACTAATACAATAAATTGGTACTGGTAGAGTGGGATGCTGCAGTACAGATACCCAAAAAATTTGGAAGCAACTTTGCAACTGGGTAATAAGAAAAGGTTGGAACAGCTTGGAGGGCTCATAATAAGACAGGAAAATGGCAAAGTTTGGAACTTCCTAGAGACTTGCGAGACACAGAAGACAGAAAGATGTGAGAATGTTTGGAACTTTCTAGAGATCTGTTGAATAGCTTTGACAAAAATGCTAATAATGACATGAACAATAAAGTCAAGGCTGAGGTGGTCTCTGATGGAGATGAGGAACTTGTTAGGAACTGGAGTATAGGTGACTCTTGTTATACTTTAGCAAACAGACTAGTGACATTTTGCCCCTTCCTAGAATTTTGTGGAACTTTGAACTTGAAAACGATGATTTAGGGCATCTAGCAGAAGAAATTTCTAAGTAGCAAAGCATTCACCATATGACTTGGGTATTATTAAAAGCATTCATTTGTATGTATTCACACAGATATGGTTGGAAATTGAAACAAGTTTAAAAGGGAAGCAGACCATAAAAGTTTGGAAAATTTGCAGCCTACTGATGCAGCAGAAAATAAAAACCCATTTTTTGAGGAGAATTTCAAGCCAGCTCCAAAAACTTGCATAAGTAATGAGAAGCCAAATGTTAATCACCAAGACAATGGAGAAAATGTCTCCAGAGCATGTCAGAGACCATCCTAGCAGCCCCTCTCATCACAGGACTAGAGGCCAAGAGGGAAAAAATGGTTTTGTGAGCCAGGCCAAGGGCCCCCCTGCAGCATGCAGCCTAGGGACTTGGCATCCTGCATCCCAGCTGCTCCAGCCATGGCTAAAATTGGCCAAGGTACAGCTTGGGCTATGGCGTCAGAGGGTGCAAGCCCCAAGCCTTAGCAGCTTCCATGTAGTGTTGAGCCTGCAGGTTACAGATGTTAAGAATTGAGGTTTGGGAACGTCCACCTAGATTCCAGGATGCATGTAAACACCTGGATTTATAGGCAGAAGTTTGCTGCAGTTAGGCGCCCTCATGGAGAACCTCTGCTAGGGCAGTGTAGAAGGAAAATGTGGGTTGAAGCCCCAACAGAGTCCCCAAAGGGGCATTGTCTGGTGGAACTATGAGAAGACAGCCACCATCCTCCTGACCCCAAAATGGTAGATCAACTGACAGCTTGTACCATGTTCTTGGAAAAGCTATAGACACTCAATGCCAGTTGAAAGCAGCTGGGACTGGGGCTATACCTTGCAAAGCCACAGGGGCAGAGTTGCCCAAGACCGTGGAAACCCACCTGTTGCATCAGTGTGACCTGGATGTGAGATATGGAGTCAAAGGAGATCATTTTGGAGCTTTAAGATTTGACTGTCCTGCTGGTTTTTTGGGTTGCATGGGGCCTGTAGCCCCCTCATTTTTGTCAATTTATTCCATTTGGAATGGGTATATTTACCTAGTGCCTATACCCACATTGTATCTAGGAAGTAACTAACTCACTTTTGATTCTACAGGCTCCTAGGTGGAAGGAACTTGCCTTATCTCAGATGAGACTTTGGACCGTGGACTTTTGAGTTAATGCTGAAATGAATTAAAACTTTGGAGGACTGTTGGGAAGGCACGATTGGTTTTGAAATGTGAGGACGTGAGATTTGGGAGGGGTCGAGGATGGAATAATATGGTTTGGCTGTGTCCCCACCCAAATCTCATTTTGAATTGTAGCTCTTATAATTTCTATGTGTCATGGGAGGGACCTCTAGGAGGTAATTGAATCATTGTTGGGGCAAGTCTTTCCCATGCTGTTCTTATGATAGTAAACAAGTCTTGGGAAACCTGATGGTTTTGTAAAAGGGAATTCCACTGCACTCACTCTCTTGCCTGTCACCATGTAAGACTTCCCTTTGCTCTTCCTTCATCTTCTACCATGATGTGATGCCTCCAGCCATGTGGAATTGTGAGTCCATTAAACTTCTTTCCTTCATAAATTATCCAGTCTTGGGTTTGTCTTTATTAGTAGACTGAGAATAGAGTAACACACTCTAGCATAGATATATATCCATTTATAGTATTACTAATATCCTCATTTCTATTTCATTAACTTTTGCAGAGAAAACATACTTTAGTTTCACCAGCATAGTAGGTGCTCCATATGTCTTCTTGAAGATGTGGCAAAATAAAGAAATAAATAGCAACATTATTCTAGGTTCTGATACAAAGAAGCTTTGTTTTTATTCTGGAAAATTAATGATTGCTAAGCAAAGTATTTAAGTAATAAACCTAGGCATTGTTATTTACGGAAACTGATAACCAAAAGAAAAAGGCAGAACGATTAGCTTCCCTGAATGAAGAAAATTAGCAAAAAGAAAGATGTCACGAAAAAGAAAAACTTCTGCCTGGAGATGAGACAGCTTTGCGTATTCACACTGGTAAGGGGACGTTTGGAGGCAGCAGTTTTGAGACAGCACTATCACTTACTCTTTTTGTGAAACTGAGAATAATCCCTTAACCATTTACTTACTTTACAGGAGTATCCTTTCCTGTAGAATAGGTAAATAATACAATCTTCCAGTGCTGTGCAGTTCAAAAGAAATGTTTTGGCAGTGCTACAAGCTGTAAAATAAAATATGTGAATATTTGTTGTAATGATTGTTATTGGTGTTGTTACTATTACAGATTATATGAAAGTAATATTTTTCCTTGACTAAAATGTATAAAATGAATCAATTTGGAGTGTATCTCATGATAAAGTGGAGCTCAGGAAAAACATTACCAAGTCACTCTAATGGGTTAATGAAGAGATTTTACTGACAAAACTTACAAGGTATGTGTTCACCAAAAAGTAAGGCATGGGTTTCCCACTACCTCCATTTATTACACAGAGAGGCATGCAAGCTCCAGGTGCTCTGTTAGACCTACAGTGTGGGATCACCATTCAAGGACCCCATCCCACTGTTGACAGAGTGCACTGTTTTTCACAGGAGAATCAAAGATGGCTTACCAACAGCTGCCTGGATTTCAGCCACCAGCTACATTTTGGAATGGCAGAAAAAACTACCAAGGTTGTGAGCTTGGTATCCATGGAAAGTTAGATTTAGGCACAGCTGCCTTATTGGAGCAGGGAGGAAAGAATAGTGATATTCAGTGCTAGAATAAAGAAAATTGTGTGAAGTTCCAATTAGAAAAAGTGGGGTTCCTACCTTCATTTAATGCGGTTGAGCAAATGCCCCTCTCCCGCCCTCAGGGAAAACTGGAGAAGGTAAAACCAAGGGTCTTTAGTCTTGAACTTCAGTTTGATGATACGGGTACCCAGGACTGGATACATAATTTGTGGAACCCAGTGCAAAATTAAAAGGTGAGTCCATTGTTCAAAAATTACTAACAATTTCAAGATGCCAATAGCAGAGAATTAAATTAAGCATGAGGCCCTTCTAAGCGCAGGGCCCACTGTGACATCACAGGGGTGTTGATCATACAGGTACTTTACTAAAAATAAAAGACTAGTGTTCATACACACAATGAATGCTGAATGCTGAAACCTTTATTAAATGGCCTTTACCTTTACTCTTGAGGAGAGAACATTGAAGGAATATTTTCAAGTGCGCAAGAGCAGCCCAAGTGTCCTCAAAAACATGTTACTTAAGGCTACTTCAAGTGAAGCTCAAAGTCAAAAAGTCCCATATACCTGCTCAGAATGATTAAAATAAACTTTTAATATCCTTAATCTTAAACAAAAATAAACAACTAAAGATTGCCAAATACCCCCAAAAATGATTTAATATGGAAAGAGAAACCAAACAGAAGAAACATGATTTGTTAGTAATAAATACACAGAGAGAAGAAATTTTACAAGAAATTATTATAAAAGATTACATTGCAAATTATGAAGGAGACATCCAAGGGAAAAAAAGGAGATCAGATTTTAAAACATCATAGGATAAATGAAATAGACATTTCAGAAAATAAAGTTGAGGAAATCTCACCAATATTAGAACAGAAAGGCAAAGAGATGGCTATGAGAACAGAAAAAAGGCAATATCAATGGGTTAGCCCAGAAGGCCCAAGATCCAAATAACAGAAGTTATAAAAAGATGAATAAAATAGAGGAAAAAAGTCAACAATGAATAAGTCAAAAATTCACTAAAACTGAAGGCAATTCAAGCTGAGGGCATCTGCAAGGTTCCCAGCAAAATGGATAAAAACTGACCCATGACAAAGCCCATCATTGTGAAATTTCAGAACCCTGTGAACAAGGAGAAAGTCACACAGGTTTTATAGAAGGGAAAAGGAATATGAAATGGTCATAAATTAAAATGGCTTCAACTTCCTTAATGGAAGAGAAACACTTACAACATTCTGAAAGAAAATGCTTCCAACCTAGGCCCTGTTGAAATCTCAGTTAAATATGAGGATAGAATAAAAACATATTAAAATATAAACCGTCTCCAAAAATTTTCCCATGCATCATTTTTCTCAGCAAGCTCCTGGGGAATGTATTCCCCAAAACTGAGAGAGTAAATCAAATTAAAGAAAAGGATATGGGAATTGGAATAATCTTATGTTGAAGAGAGATGCCAGGATAATAAATAGGCTCCAGAAAATAGAGCACATTCAGCTCACATTGGAGCCATGTAACTTGCTGAGGGCTCCCATGCGCATGCCTTTGCCTTTGTCCCTCGAATCTGACCTCATGATTCACTAGGACAAAACAAGGCAAAACATCAGATAAGAGGATGGGGGCCAGAAGCAATAGATCCAAGCCAGAAGAGAGGCAGAGGGAATTCAAAGCATAACAGAAAAGGGAAGTCCTAGAATTACAGCTGCATATCTGGCCTAGAATGCAACCAGTCCAGAACCCCAGAAAGGGGCTTTCCAAGAGACTGTTTCCAAGAAAATAATTGAAATGTCTGTTTAGCAGATGTGATTGACCTTGTTAAAAATTGTACTTAAGTGCTAGTGGATGACTGGGGTTTGGGGGGTGGGCAGAGGAAATAGTAATAGAAACACACAAAAAGAAAAAGGATGAAAGATAAACAAAAGGGAGGAACAAAATATTCATATTACACTAAAATTATGAGCTATGAAAAATACTTCCATAGGCCAAATACTACAAACATTGAATATTGACTTAACAATAAGGTCAAGTGGGATATATTTTGAAATACAAGGAAATCATTCAACATTAGGAAATATATTCATGCAATTTATTATTTTATTTTAATAAAGAAAGTATATAATTATCTCTGTATGCTGGAAATATATTTTATAAAAATTCAACATCCACTTTTATTAAGGTTACAAGGAATACTCTTTAGTAAGCTAAAAATAAAAAGAAAGTTCTGTCATATTATTATCAGTATTGATCAACGACAAAAACATATTTAAGAGTAAAATACAATAGAAATTCCAATGAAAGTAAGAAGCAAAATAAATCATACTGTTACTATTCAATATATTTTAGAGTATGAGATATTTTTGTAATGATTTTTCTGCTCAGCATAAACCTTGATCCTATGATTTGGAAAATTTCCCACAAATGGAAGAACTCTGAATTGTGGAAAAACACTTTTCCCAATTTCCCTTGCCACTTTGGCATGTGCATATGACCTGGGCTTAGCCAGTCAGATACTCAAACACAACCTTGAATTGGAAATAGTGCAATGAAGCAAAGACAGTGAGAAGCCACTATGGCTTCCCAAAGAAGAAAAAGGCAGTATTGTGGTGCTGGGACTGCCAGCTGCTCAACAACAATGGCAGTAATATGTTCACCAGACAGATTCATTTTGCATTTGATTCTGACTGCTTAGGATGCTTGTTTTCCAAATGTGGTTCAATAGTTTTCCTTTGAGCTACTTTTATGTTTTGTAAAAAATTAACCAGGGTATGACTTAACCTATTGTTTAAAATCAAATACTATCATCATTACATGGAAGTCCTAATAATAAGAAATTAAATATTACAGAGAAACAAAAAACTTCATTAATTGCAACTTATGTGATTTTGTACTTAGAAAATTTTGGAATATCAGTAGAAAAACTATAGGAGTAAATAAAATAATTTAAGAAAGGGGCCAGCTATAAGGTAAAGTTAATACTTTTTTAATTTATAGAAATAAATGACAAATGTTTATTTTAAAATTCCTCTAAGACAAAATAATGGTATACTTATGAATTTATTTAATTAATTTGTGAAGCAAAAGTTAAAAATTTCTAAGATCCAATAAAAGGGAAAGATATTACAATCTGGAAAGATTGAAATATTACAAAATATTTCAACATTGCAAAGTTGCCAAATCTCCTTAATCTTACAAGACTGTAAGATTTCTAATCTTACAAGACTGAAATATTACAAATTATTTTAACATTGCTAAGATGCCAAATCTCCTTAAATAAATCTGTAAATTTAATATAATTTCTATTTAAATTCCAAAAGAATTTTATTATAAAAATTGATTTTAAAATATCTGGAAAATATAAATCAAAACAATAACCAGGGAATTTTTGAAGAACATTGAAAAAGAATTTTTCCTACTAGATATCACAACATGCTATGTAGTTATAATAACTTTAGCAGTGTGATGTGAGTGTGGGAAAAGGCAAATAGTCTAATGAAGGAGAACAGAGAGAAAAATAAGGCACATGGACATATAAGAATTGGCCATATGGCAAATACAGTATTTCAAAACAGTGAAGAAGAGATAGATTATCCAACAAATGGCTTTTCATTTAAAAATCAATTTTGATAAATTTAGGTCTTTATCTTATGCATTTATTAAACAATAAATTCTAATTGATTAGAGTTCTAAGGATAAAACTGTAACATTGTTCAAATGCTATAGAATAAAATTTTAAAGTTATTTTTGAGATAGGAAAAACCTTCATAGTAATAAAATTTAAGAATACATCTGAAAACTATTAAAACATATACCACTGTTGAAAAAAAAAAAAAAAGAATACAGAGGCCAGGAGCAGGGGCTCACCCTTGTAATCCTAGCACTTTGGGAGGCCAAGGTAGGCAGATCACCTGAGATCAGGAGTTCAAGACCAGTCTAGCCAACATGGTGAAACTCCGTCTCTACTAAAAATACAAAAATTAGCTGGGTGTGGTAACACATGCCTGTAATCCTAACTACTCAGCAGGCTGAGACAAGAGAACTGCTTGAACCTAGGAAGCAGAGTTTGCAGTGAGTGCAGATTGCACCACTGCATGTCAACTTGGGCAAAAGAGCGAGAATCTGTCTCAAAAAAAAAAAATGCAAAAAAAGTCTAAACTTTTTCATTACATAAAATTTAACAGAAAATTTATATATGATGAAAGATACTGCAAAATAACAACAAAATACAGATCAGGAGGAAATATGTGCAATGCACCATTTATAAGGGATTAATAACCTAAATATTAAAACAGCACCAAAAAATCAGCACAAAATATAAAATATCCACACGTGGGATGGGATGCAGTTGGAATAATACGTAAATGAATTAAGGTTAGTCTTAAATATTTGGATAATTAAGTAGTCTATTGCAATTTCACAGTTCTCTTTGCTAGGCTCCAAACACCATAAATCTAATTTTATGGCTACCATAATGAGCTCCTGCATGAACCAGAAATAAAAGGACAAATAGAGCCATAAGCAAAATCACTGGCACGAAGACTCATGAAAAGTGACCCGCAAGTTTATTTGGAAGATGGGCTCCATAGAAGATCCAGGTGCAAGGTAAATGCTGTGGGACTGAGTGTCTTCCAGATCTTTGAGGGGATGAATTATATTTTCCATCTGTTTGTGGCTCGGCAGGACTCTGTAGCCAAGAAAAAAGAGTATTACTGTCCTGGTGATGCTTTGAAAAGCATTTTGGAAATGCTGAACCCTTTCTTGGAGAAACAAGGCAACAGGATAAGTTTGGGGTAGGCCTGGGGAACAGTAATGAGGGTGGGTGAGTTGGCCTCAAAAACCCAGAGAGAATCTGGAGAATTTTGTCACAATGAGGGAGTCAAGACACATAGTCATAGAAAAGTACCTTCAGCAACACTTAGAACATGTCACTGAGCTCTCTGCCATTGTGGGATCCTCACCAGGACGTCAATCAGCTCCGTTATTTTCCCTTGTTCAAAGAGCACAAAAAAAGTTCCACCAAACATACTATCAATCTGTTATCTTTCTCCCACAGTCTCTACGTTGTTTTGTCATGTCTCTTTATATATATATATAATTTATATTTATAATTATATATTTATAATTATATATTAATTTATAATTATATATCATATATTAATTATATATTATATATTAATATATATAATATATAATATATATTATATATTAATTCACATTTATAATTATATATTTGTATTTATATTTTTAAATTTATAATTACATATTATATATTAATTTATAATATATATTTACATATTATTGCATTTTAGGTTCTGGGGTACATGTAAATAACATGCAGGATTGTTGCATAGGTACATACATGGCAATGTGGTTTGCTGCCTCCATCCCTATCACCTATATCTGGCTATCATGTCTCTTTTATTTGCTAGTTAATGTCATTCTAAATAAAGAAAAAAATTTTGATCATTGCAAAGAATTTTACCATTCATCTTCGTATTGTGTAATACCAGATTTAGATGCTAATATAAGAGCATCTAAATTTAATTTGTATGTATAATTACTGAAATGATGTAATTTATTTTTCACAGTTCATAGATGCATATATTTCGTTCTTACCAAATAAAAAGAAATGTTGCACGAAAGCAGTGTGACAGTTTTTGTTTCACTTCTCCATACATGCACATTCTACCAACGCTTGCTACCTTTTGCTACAGACAAGTAAGGAAAGACTGAAAGGAAAAGGAATTATGCGCTGTCCTATTTTTCCTTTTCCTTCTGTGTCATCATTTTTTAAGTAAGTGCTTGGCCAAAATAAGAACGTAACTTAAGTAAGAAAGGATATGATAGGCTTCCTTGGTCATTCATATGTCATAAAAGGCCACTGCTTTCTGCATTTGAAGCAAGGTTGTGTGCAAAGGAATGCACAGCCTTTAAAAGCTGTCACTGTCCTGTTCCAGTGCCCCCCTCTTACTCAGTCCCCCATATAAAATGCTTACTTTTTATTTACTTTAAGTCCCACTGAATTCCCAAGCCTAATGGCCCACTGAAATTCTGTGCATATGGTGCATTTCCTGCAAGTGGAGTGTCAAGGAAGTGCAGTGCACATGCGTACTGAATGTATCTTCTCTGCTCATGTGCATGTTGCCTTATCCCATTAAACTCCACTTAAAAAACACAGTTCAAAGAAAAAGTTGTTAAGAATGTTCAGATAGGCCAGGCGCAGTGGCTCATGCCTGTAATCCCAGCACTTTGGAAGGCCGACGCAGGCGGATCACAAGGTCAGGAGGTCTCCAAAATGGTGAAACCCCCTCTCTACTAAAAATACAAAAATTAGCCAGGCGTGGTGGCACACAGCTGTAGTCTCAGCTACTCAGGAGACTGAGGCAAAAGAATTGCTTGAACCCAGGAGGCGGAGGTTGCAGTGAGCCGAGAAAGCAAGGAGGAGCAAGTCAACGTCTTAATGGATGGTGGCAGGCAAAGAAAGGGTTTGTGCAGAGAAACTCCCATTTTTAAAACCATCAGATCTTGTGAGACTCATTCACTATCACAAGACAGTTGAGGAAAGACCCACCCCCATAATTTAATCGCCTACCACCAGGTTCCTCTCATGACACATGGGAATTGTGGGAGTTATTATTCAAGATGGGATTTGTATGGGGACACAACCAAACCATGTCACACTAGTTTACAGAATGTTTATTGCAGTATCACATAACAGCTGACGTCACAAACTCTGATGCCTGATTACCTTTGCATAATTCCAGTACCAGTTTAATAATTGTGTATTTTAGGACACATTATTTAAACTCTCTGCATCAGTTTCCTCATTGGGAACATATGGAAATAACAGCCATTCCTAACTCATGAAAGTATTGAGATTAGACTGTTAGAGCTGTGACTGACCCATAGTAAGTTCTTGGTAAATATCATTTGGCTTGTTTTTAGAGAATTAGCTACATGAATGACTGTATTATAACTACAGAATTCTAGGCAGTCTTTAAAAAGATGAGTCCATTTCTATGCATGCTACAAAAGACTGTCCATTATAACTTGTTGAATAAAGAAAAAATAAGACATGCATATGAGTATTTTGCATATAAATTGTGTGTGTGTGTGTGTGTGTGTGTGTGTGTGTGTGTGTGTATCTGGAAAAATTTCTAAGTAGCTAAAAATGGGTCTATCAATGCCACTTCCACAGTTCCATTGGGAATAGAGACAGGGTAGGAATGGCTGTCAATCTTATTATAAAGTACTATATGGTTTGAATTTTTATAAAATTTAAATAAAACCAATAAAATAAGATTAAAAAATCTTTTCCGGCATACCCTGACCAATCTTGTCTGTCTTCTCCTATGTAATACTAAAGCCCATCTGCTATTCATTTGAAATGTCTTTCATTACCTCTCTTTTCTGACTCATGCTATAGATGGAGGCATCAGCACTTTCAAATAATGTAAAATGGTAGGACATATTATTATGCAAGTATTGTTCTTGTCCCTACTTCTTGGCCTGAAATATTTCACTTGAGTGATATTGTGATGTATACATTACTATTATTCTCAGCTGAGTAAAAATAAATAAATAAAATAAAATGTTATACGTATTCCAGCCCAACCACGATAAACATTTCCTGAGAAAACAAACAAAAACTAACCAAATGGTCAGCCAAGAAACATGAATTTAATTCTGGGCTTGTAAATAGAAAAAAGCATTGTTTTCCATCGTGACTTAGCCAAGACACATGACAAGCAATTGAGGCCACGGTGAAGAATAATTGCAATTACAGATGTAAGTTCATTCTCACTCTGTCATGACACTTTGCTTATGATTATTGCTACATACTGTAAAAGTGCAACTACTGGTATAAGAAAATGACAGTGACTACCTTTCAAATGTGCATACGACCTTTCAGATGATTGAAAAAACAAGATAAAAAACAGATCTCATATCTTCAGGTGAAAATATTGACATTTATTTATTCAGTCATTTATTCAGCAAGTGCTTATTGAGCACCAATGATATGCCAGATATCATTCTAGGTGCAGGGGACAATGTAATGCATTGAAGAAAGGTCCTACCCTGAGGGAAGGAAGAGAGTGACAACAAATGGAAATATAATGTCTCTCGAACTAATAAAACTCCACACACATGTAATCTTCACCAGCTCATGTGTTTGGTGTGGTCATCATTTTCATTTTCTGATTTTATAAGAGGAGAACAGAAGGAATAGAAAAGTTGTCACTTACTGGAGTGCATATACGTAGTAATACAAGTAGTATATGACAGAAATAGTATTCAAATCCCAGAATTTGATGCCATATCCTGAGGTCTTAACATTCCTCTTCAAAATCACATCACGAGGTTGTTCAGAGGATTAAATAAGATAATTTATGTTAAACCATTTTTAAAATTTTATTTAAAATAATATCATCATCATTATCACTGTCAGCTATGGTATTTTTGTGTGGGCAAATTGCAAACTCCAAGGTTGGCACTGGAACATTGCATCAGCCGTGCTAAATTTTTCCCATGAATTTAGTGAAAGTCCTTTGGTACAAAACAGCTGGGAAAGCATGTGTGTGATTCAAAGGTCCAGAAATTTCACTGCGTCATATAGAGGAGGTACAGAGAGGCATAAGTGTCCAGTTCAAGTGCCACAATGAGGCCCCAAAACTTAGCATGAAGATTCTTTGAGAGCACAGCAAGAATAATTCCACCTGATGCAACCACCTTGTAGAAAGCTACTTTTTAAACAGATACTATAAAACAGTAAAACTAAATCTCTGCATACTTCTATAAAGATATGACCAATAGAAATCTCTCTAAAAGAAAGAACTAGAAACCTGAACTATGATTTAGCTATAAAATCACACCTCCCACATATAAATTATATATTTCTCAGATACTACAGCTTCCCTCACTGTTGAGTCAAAGTGTAAATATCAATGAAGATTGCCCTTAACATTCAACATATGTATTGTGAATCCTGAAGATATATTATAAAAGATGGTGATTATCAAATTGAGAATGGAAGATGAAAAAGATGCTAAACTAGGCCAACCAAGTTAATAATTAAAAGGTTATTTTTATACAGTAATGATATATTTACCACATGAAAAACAGTGTATGATAATTGTCTTAATGAGGGTTTCATCAGAGAAGCAGATCCACTATAGGTGATATAGAGTAAGGAATTTATTTCAAAAATTAGAACGTATGCAACTGTGGCAGTGGTCAGACTATGTATAGAAGGCCTTCCTTGGCCTGAAATTAGCAGAGTTTGTGGTTGAAAGCATCATTTCCTCAGGGAATCTCTTTCTGAGGTCCAGGATACATTAGGTCTCTACAAAATTAGACCTTGTGTTTGTCTGATGGTGAGAGGAAAATGGAAATAATAATGGCTCTAAAAAGTCAGATTACTTCTCTTACATAAAAGGTTCAGAGGCAGGAAGACCAACTTCCCATTGTCAACAGGATCAAAAACCCTCTCTCGACACCATCCCAGCATATGATTTTTATACTCAGATTCACCTCAAGTCACTAAGTGACTGCTAGACATCTTGGCATCATGGTCATGCTAGAGGTCACAAAACAATAGGATAGTTAGAAGAGAAAAACGATGGTGGTGGTGGTGGGCTGTGAGCTCTAATTTGTAACCGGTCTCATTAGTCAGTTTTCATGGATGTCCCACACATCACATCTTCTTGCATCTCATAAATCAGAATATCATCATCTAACTGCAAGGGAGGAAGGTGAATGTAGTCCTTATTCCAGGTAGCAATGTGCCCCATAATAATAATGATGATGATTTAAGAATCACTATTAGGGTGGCTCATCCTGTAGTCTCAGCACTTTGAGAGGCCAAGGTGGGCAGATCACCTGAGGTAGGGAGTTCAAGACCAGCCTGAAGAATAGGGTGAATCCCCCTCTCTACTAAAAATACAAAAATGAGCCAGGTGGGGTGGCATGTGCCTGTAGTCCCATCTACTCAGGAGGCTGAGGCAGAAGAATTGCTTGAACTCGGGAACCAGAGGCTACAGTGAGCCGAGATCATGCCATTCCACTCAAGCCAGGGCAACAAGATCAAAACTCCATCTCAAAACAAACAAACGAACAAACAAAGAAATAAAAATCATTATTATGGAGTTAAGTAATAAAGAGGAAAATGTGAGCATGTTAAATATTATATTAACTACTAAAGACTTACTTTGTATTTTTTAGATTAAAAATACATCCAAATGCAAATCCTATTTTTTTCTTACACTCTAAACAATGTTCTAGAATATCCCCTGGAATACATACAAATCACTTTAGAAGCTACTGATTTAGAGAATGGAAAAACATTATTTGAACGTGACAGATGATGATTAATAGTTCACATGTGTTGGTTCCCAAGAGATGCATTCTTTCACTCAGCATTTATTAATATTGATTACTTGGAACATTACTATTTAAAAGATTATGATGCATATATAATAAATAGCATTAAATTTTTACATTTATTTTCCTGAATAGACATGAGTCAAGATTTCAGAGAAAGATATTTAAGTTACTAATGTATGGAGTTAATATGCTGCTGAACAATTCATGCCGTATATATGAAAGTGAGCACTAAAACACACAGACATTTTTGGTATGCACACTGAAACACATACAAAAACATATGCACACATACATCCATTTACTTATTCAGTGTTTTCTCTAAAACTGAAAATGAATGCATTTTGAAAGACTAATTTAAATTTCTCAGATTGGCAGAACTAAAATTTATTTTTGTTTATGATTACCATATATGCTATCTATAAGTTTCTTACAGAATCGTTATTTTTAGTGAATATTTCTTTACAGAATATTTTATTTTCAGTATTAAGTAATGTAATAAAACTTTAGAACTGTAAAAATGTGATAAGTTAAACATTTTTACTTTAAAATATTACCAGATATAGCTCCACAAATATATAGCAAGAAATTCTTATGAGCCCTCATCTCATCTTAGAAGCTATAGTATTTTGCAACTTTTAGAGTAATTTCAAATAACTGATTTTACCCATTGATGGCCTCACACTACCGATGTTTCCTATTTCAACAAAGTCATTTATCTTTGAAGTGGAGTTGTTTGAGATGAGATATCATTGCTCCTGGAAGAAATTCTAGACTTCTGTCCTTCAATTTCACTTCTCCAAACAACTCAAGTTTATAGATGAGAAGATGGGCAACATCTTTTACATATAAAGGAACAGAAAGAGGAAGGCAGAGAGAAGATGGACTATTGTTAATCTGTGACTAAATAAGCTCTTTGGTTGAATTTGCTTTCTTCCTTAATTTACACTATTCTATTCACTTCCTATCCAATTTAACGGGAATTAGTATCTGTACTCATAATTATTGCTTATTTGACAGAAATGGTCACATTTTTCTCTGAAGTTTAAATTTTCCAAGGTTGCAAATACATTCTGGTTCTTAAACTGTGTAGGGGTGTGTGTGTGTGTGTGTATGTGCGTGTATGTGTGTGTGTGTGTGCATGTGTGTGCTCAAGCATGTGTGTGTCATATATGCAATTACTGATTACTACCTGTGAGGTAGGCTCTGCACCTTATATATTTACTACTAAATTTAAAGGAAGTAAATGCAAAACTATTTATCAAAATTATAATATTTAACTTTCAATATTGCATATATTCATTCAATAGCTATGCTGCTACATTCTTCATTGTACATATATGTATGTGAAATATAAAATGGTATTTGTCCTATATTCCCTTTTCAGGTTTCAGTTTTTGGGGAATCTCATCAGCATTATATTACAATAATAATCATATACTATTGCATATCAGGTTTTAGGATTATTTGTAGCTATTTTCTACCTATTGGGCTAAATAATTAGTCTCTAAAATGCTTTATTGTACTTTGTCTAGAGTATTTTCCTCAATTCCATTTTGTCTGCAGAAAAGAATATTTAGAAATTTTCAAAGAACAGAGCAGTATACCCTCAGGGCATGGAAAGCACATAAGATTGCCCTGAAATACATAAATTCACTTCAAGTCATCCACACATGCACATACATATGTGTGTATGTATATGTTCATACATATATAATTTCAAATTTATCTATATGACATTTTCAATTTAATGAATATGTATACACAAAAATGAGATTAGAAATTTTACAAATATTTGACTAAAGTCCAGATTCCTCACCAAAAAAAGCACAATTTAGTGTGTATCCCTCATTAAAATATGAAACTATGTATACAACTTTAAAATTATCAGAACTTATCTGCATGTGAATCCGGTAGAGGTACTAAAACAGCAACACAATGCTTTCAAGTAGCAGTGGCTGTTCCATTTGAACTCTAACCTTCTCAGGCTAAGATCACAACCTGAGAGTATTTCAACCGCTTTCTTAAGTCAAACTATATGCCCAAACAAGGTAAAACAAAAATACACTGTAGTTTGAAAACTATATATTAGTGAAGCACTCATATTGGTTTTTTGTTGTTGTTGCTGTTGTTACTGTTGTTGAGACAGAGTCCGCGCTGTGTTGCCAGGCACCAGGCTGGAGTGCAGTGGCGCGACCTCGGCTCACTGCAACCTCCGCCTCCCAGGTTCAAGGAATTCTCCTGCTTCAGCCTCCCGAGTAGCTGGGACTACAGGCGCGTGCCACCACGCCCAGTTAATTTTTGTATTTTTTAATAGAGACGGGGTTTAACCCTGGTCTCAATCTCTTGACCTCGTGATCTGCCCACCTTGGCCTCCCTAAGTGCTGGGATTACAGGCATGAGCAACCGCCCCCAGCCTATTTTTAAAGATATTTTACTAGAAAATAATGTTAAACCACTGAAAATAAAGGCGTCTCAAAATGTAATCACTGGAGCAAGGCATAATTTTAACATTATAACCAACTGTAGTAATTTGGTTTAAAAATCAGGACTTTGAGTATATAATGTTCTACTTAAACACTTCTACCTTGTCTTCAAGTAAATATTGACTGAAAATTTTTGTGACTTCAGATTTTGTGCATTTGTTTTTCTTAGGCTTTTCCTATCTTCAACATTTTGTTATGGAATAACTCAGAACAATAGTCCAGGTTATTCTTGATGTGAGAAATAGTGACAAATAGCACATAGTCTAAAAGATGACAGTATCTGTGAAAATAAGTAGCCAGCAGCGTTTCATCTTGGTGTTGGAACAGAGTCAAGGGTGTGAGAATATGGAAATTAGTTTCCAATTTTGAGCCATTTCTATTTATTTTGGAGAGATCCTTTTCCTCATCACTACCCCATACCTACCCAGTTTTCACAATATTCTTTTTTTTAAGAGCAACCCTTGTTGATACATTTTTCTCATGTATTATATTGTATTTATCAATACAATACTTATGATCTGATTAATACAGAGAAATAGATCAACAGCAATATAATTGATAAATTAATAAACTCTCGATGCCTCCGCATTGTTTTAATTGTAGACAAAGATATTAAGAAGCTATACAATTATAATGCCAACATCTTTTAAAGAACTGAGCAGTTTGCTGAACATTCATCAAGTCAGAATATTTACTGATATTTGACTTACAGGTGAAGCAGAGGACAGTAGTAAAATGTGATCCCAGACCAGGACAGATGCTTGTTGGTGTAATCCCAAAGGTGGATGTCACTAGTATTCAAACAGTAGATTAGTCGCTTATACCAGACTCACAGATAGTATTTTTTGTAGTTGTGGGTGTGTTTCTTTGTCCATCAATTTATTACTATGTCCCCAAGTTGATGCTTCTCAGACCTGTTGCCCATCAAAATCAATTTTTGTAATGCCTTACAGCACAGCTTTAAGCATGGTCTAATTCAGTTCTACTTAATCAGAATCTTTGGGAAGAAAATGTAAAATGTTTCCCTCCTTCCTTCTCTTCATCCCTTTTTCCTTCCATATCCCTTCCTCCCTTTTCCTTCCTCCCTCCAGGCATATTATAGGATGAAAACATTAATATAAGATGAAAGAAAGAAATAATGAAAATAAATAAGTCAGTAATAAATATCTTCACTTAATAGAACAAAAGTAAATATTCAAATACTTTTTTGAATGAAAAATATGATGGATCCAGCTCATATAAAAGTTGTACCAAACTGTTCAAAAACAGGTATAATACCAGAGGAGATAACTCCATGTTTTTGTTTTTGCCTTTTTGAGACAAGGTCTTACTCTGTTGCCCAGGCTGGAATACTGTGGTGTGCTCACGACTCATTGCAGCCTCGACTCCTGGGCTCCAGTGATCCTCCTCCCTCAGCCTCCTAGGTCACTGGTGCTACAGGAACACACCACCATGCCTGCCTAATTTTTTCTATTTTTTGTAGAGACAGAGTTTTTTCATGTTTCCCAGGCTGGTCTCAAACTCCCAGACTGAAACGATCCACCTGCCTCAGTCTTCCAAAGTACTGGGTTACAGGTATGAGCCCCCACAACTGGCTAACAATGGCATTTTAGGCCTTTTAAAATCAGTATTTCTTTCAGTGAGACGTTCCCACTATCATGCTTCCACGGTATTTTATTGAAACTTCTGAAGGTTCAATATGATTGGTTTAGTTGCCTACCTATATACATCTATTATATGAATTTCTTAAAGGAAATTTAATAGTACTGAGTTTATCTCTAATTTGGCCCAATTTATCCTGCTCCTTCATTGCTTCCACTGCCTAACACATCCTTTCCCATCTGTATTTGTCAGGGTTCTCCAGAGGAACAGAACCAATAGGATATATGTATACATAAAAGGGAGTTTATTAGGAAGAATTGGCTCACATGGTTACAAAGAGAAATCCCACAACAGGCATTCTGCAAGCTGAGGAAGAGAGAAGTTGGTAGGGGCTCAGTCCAAGTCCAAAAGCCTCAAAACCAAGAGTCCAACAGTGCAGCCTTCAGTCAGCAACAAAAGGCCTGACAGCCCTGGGGAAGCTGCTGGTGCAAGTCTCAGAGTCCAAAGACCAAATAAACCGGAATATGATGTCCAAGGGCAGTAAGAACAGAAGCAAGCATCCAACATGGAAAGAAGAAAGACAGCCAGAAAACTCAGCAAGCAAAGTTATCCCTTCTTCTGCCTGCCTCATCCTAGCTGGCCAGCAGCCGACTGGATGGTGCCCATCCACATTTAGTGTGAGTCTTCGCCTCCCAGTCCACAAATGAAATGTCAATCTCCTCTGGCAACACACTTACAGACACACACAGATACAATACTTTACCAGCCATCTAGGCATCCCTCAATCCAATCAAGTTGACCCCTAATATTGACCATCATGTCATCATTCATCTCTTAAATTTCTATTTTTCCTTCTAAATTAAGCTTGTACACTAGTAAATAATTATTGAATGCCTATTTAGTACCAAGAGTTGTGCCTTGCATAGAAAATACAAAACGCAATTAAGCTTTGTCTCTTCATCAAGGACATTTACTCTCCTGCTGTTTGGAGTGATAAGTAAATAAATAATTACAGAGACGTACAATGGGGAAGATGTGCCTGGAACCAATCCTCCAAGAATACCAAGGGACAACTGTATATTGTTACTGTTTAGGCTTTATTGTGTCTACTTGGCTGTGCTGAACTACATTTTTCACCATTTCCTTTCTTGTATGTTAGAGTGGACCACAAGAAAGACATCTGGCAGATCTGAAGAGCAGATAGGAAGCAGCAGCTCTTTTGTTGCTAACACGTGTTGTTTTTGCTGATCTTTGAAATACAGCTAAAGCAGTGTTAAGAGAAAAGTTTGTAGTGTTAAATTCCTACATCAAGAAGTTAGAAAGATCTCAAATTTACAATTTAACAGTGTACTTAGAGAAACTAGAAAGAAAAGCATAAGCAGACCCCAAAGCTAGCAAAATTTTAAAAATTATGGTTTAAAAAACAGGAGTTAAAAAATAAATAAATAAAATAAAGTCAGAGCACTGAATGAAATTGAGATGCAAAAACTTATACAAAAGATTAATGAAACCAAAAGTGTCTGTTCTTCGACAGAAGAAACAAGATTGATAGAACACTAGCTAGATTAACAAGAAAGAAGATCCAAATAAGCACAACCAGAAATTACAAAGATGCTATTACAGCTGACCCCACAGAAATGCAAAAGATCCTCAGAAACTATTATGAACACCTCTGAGCACATAAATTAGAAAACCTAGAGGAAATGAATAAACTCTTGGACACACATAACCACCCAAGACTGAACCAGGAAGAAAGCGAAAACTTGAACAAACCAATAACAAGTTCCAAAATTGAATCGGTAATTTAAAAAACCCTACCAAACAAAAAAAGACCTGGACCAGACAGACTCACAGCTGAATTCTACCAGATATACAAAGAACTGGTATTAATTTTACTGAAACTATTCCAAAAAATCAAGGAGAAGGGACTCCTCCCTAAATCATTCTATGAAGCCAGCATCATTCTGATACCAAAATCTGGCAGAGACACAACAACAACAAAAAAGAAAACTTCAAGGCAATATCACTGATGAACATAGATGCAAAAATCCTCAACAAAGTACCAGCAAACCATATTCAGCAGCACATCAAAAAGTTAATTCACCACAATCAAGTAGGCTTTATCCCTGGGATACAAGATCAGTTTAACATATGCAAATCAATAAATGTAATTCACCACGTAAACAGAATTAAAATAAAAAACCATATAATCATCTCAACAGATGCAAAAAAGCTTTTGATAAGCTCCAATATCTTTTTATGATAAAACCCCTCAACAAATTAGGCATCCTCGAAGGAACCTACCTCAAAATAATAAGAGTCATCTATGACAAACCCAAAGCCAACATCAGACTGAATAAGCAAAAGCTGAACCATTCTCTTTGAGAAATGAAACAAGACATTCACTCTTACCACTCCAATTTGACATAATATTGATAAGTCTCAGCCAGAGCAATCAGAAAACAGAAAGAAATAAAAGGTATCCAAATAGAAAAAAAAATAATAAATCGAACTATCTCTCTTTGCTAACAGTATGAATATCTATTTAGAAAACCCTAAAGACTCCACCAAAAGGCTCCCAGAACTCAAGTGTCTTCAGAAAAGTTTCAGAATACAAAAATCAATGTACAAAAATCAATAGTATTTCTATATACCAATAATTTTCTAGCTGAGGGCCAAATCAAGAACACAATTCCAATTACAATAGCCTCACACAAAAATAAAATACCTAGAAATGCATCTAACCAAGGAGGTGAAATGTCTCTACAAATAAAACAACATCATTTTTCACAGAATTAGAAAAAACTATTCTAAAATTCATAAAGGAAACAAGCAAACAAAAAGGCCTAAAAAGCCAAAGCAATCTTTAGAGAAAAGAACCATCAGAGGCATTGCATTACCTAATTTCAAACTAAGCTACAAGGTTACAGTAACCCAACGGGATGGTTATAGTACAGAAACAGACACATAGACCATCTGATCTTTGACAAGTTCACCAAAAAAATCAATGGAGAAAACGCTCCCTATTGGATAAATGGTGTGAGAAACCATCTCACACCTGTCCAAATGGCTTTTGTTAGTCAAAAAATAACCGACATTGGTGAGATTGCAGGGAAAAGGGGACACTCAGACACTGTTGGTGAGGATGTAAATTAGCCCAGCCACTATGCATTACAGAGAGTGGTTTGGATACTTCTCAAAGACCTAAGAGTTTAACTATCATTTGACCCAGCAATTTCATTACTGGGTATATACCCAAAGGAAAATAAATTATTCTATCAAAGGACACATTCACCTGTATGTTCTTTGCAGCACTATTTACAATAAAAAAAAAAAAAACATGGAATCAACCCAGGTGCCTATCAACAGTGGTTTGGTAAAGAAAATGTGGTACACATACACCATGGAATACTATGCAGCCATAAAAAATAAAATCATTTCATTTGCTGCAACATGGATGCAGCTGGAGTCTATTATTTTAAGCGAACTAACACAGAAACAGAAAACCAAATACTGTTATGTTCTAACTTATAAGCAGGGCTAGACATTAAGTAAATGCTGACATAAAGATGGGAAAACTAGACACTGGGGACTACTAGAATGAGGAGAGGGGAGGAGGTAAGAGCTAAAAAAACTACCCGTTGGATACTATGCCCATTACCTAGATGAAGGCTTTAGTCATAGCCCAAAACTTAATGTCATGTAATATACATTTTTAATAAACTTGCGCATGTGCTCCCTGATTCTAATATAAAAGTTGAAAATTTAAAAAACATTTAAAAAATAGAATAGCAAATTTGCAAATGACTACACACTTTCACCCATATACTTTAAATCATCTCTAGATTACTTATAATGTCTAAAACAACGTAATGCTACATAAATAGTTGGCTACTCTGTTGTTTTATTTAAAAAATAATGACAAAGGAAAGAAGTCTGTACATGTTCAATACCGATGCAACCACTCATTTAAAAAAAAATACTTTTGATCAATGGTTGGTAAAATCCTTGGATTCAGAATCGATGTGTACAAGGACTGACTGCATTGTTCACCCACCAGGCTACTTTAGAAGAAAGTGTACCACCTGTTTTCTCACCTTTACTAATTTTACTCTATTTGACAGACAATATCTACATTCATTGCTGGGTATTGTCTTTTAAGAAGGTCTTGGAGGAAATGAAATGTGATCTGAGGGTGCATTCATAATAATCATATGAGGAAGATTCTGGTGACCCTTGAGATTTTTGAAAAGTTCACATGTGGAAGATGCAATAGGCTTCTTTGGCTTACTGCAGAGGATCAACAGTTAAAATGTCACAGAAAGGTAATGTTTTTTGTTGTTTCGTTTAAAGTCTGAAAACTCCTCTCAAATGCAAGCTCTATATAGACAGGAAATTGTGTGTGAGTGTGTGTGTGTGTGTGTGTGTGTGTGCACGTGTGCATTTTGTGTATTTTTTAAAATTTCCAATGCTCAGTACAAATCCACATATATTAAAGTGATCAGAAATGTTTGTTGGATTATTCAATTAACTGATGGACAACTGAGACAGTTTTCTTTAAAAAATAAAATTGAACTAGTTAACTGTGAAATGGGCTGTGCATATATTCCGTAATTCCATTGTGCCAAGGCATAATAAGTGTGCCATCTCTTTATAAGCGTATGTTCTTTCAAGGTTGTAAAAACCAAATCACAAGAAATTTTAAAAACATAAGCAATCTCCATAAAAGATTCAGAATATCTCAGATGTTTGAGAATTTACATTTTAATGAAATCATGAAAATAGCATGATGGCTAAAAATATTTTATTCTTCCTTGGGCAACCTGAATGTGGCAAATTGTAAAACTAGATGGAGGGTAAAAAATTATTTTGATTTTATTTTGTAGTGCTGTTTATTATTCCCAAATGATATAATTGACCAAAATATGATTTCATGTTTCATTTACTTTCATTGGCTAGTATTAACCAATTCTACATCACAGACAAAAACACTGAGGGTACAAAATAGTGGCTACTTAGGAATGTTTTTGGTTTCACATGTTTTTGGTTTCACATTTAGGTGCCTAACATCTTTTGAGCAACCCACTTGCAGGCATATAGAAAACCAATATTTGCATCACAGGTTGCCTGCACCCCCAGCTGCAACCTATGAATGCAGTTAGAATACCAATCAATTATCCTAAAACTCAAGGATTCTGAAATATTTTTCATTTTTTATGAGTTAGTTTCTTCCTTTTTTCCTATCCTTGATTTCTTCTTATGAAAATATGTTAAGTTCCATATTTTTTGGCTTAGAAATTGCACTGTAGAAAATAATATATCCAATATCTATCATATTCTCTGGTTTCTTACAGTTATACAAAACATTCTGCCCTTTACTCATAGTCCAAGGTCCTGTCATCTCAATACCCCAAATATGTAATATTTTATTATTACAATGCATGAGATAATTTCCTATTCAACATCCTTCCTCAACAGTAATGGATTTTCAAATAAATTAGTAGCATTTCATGTATTTGTAAACATAACAATATGAATTTAAGGGTTGTATATAAAAATCAAAATTATCCTTCTAGAATTTTCCATATCCCTCATTTCAGACTGTTGTATTTTTCTTAGTTTTTTTGAAATTTGATTGCAGAAAATTGAGTTAGTTATGCTCTGAAGAGTATTATCAGCATATTCAAGACCCTTTGCTGGTTGATATTGACTTTTTCCTTTCATCCCTGATCCCTGTCCCCATCACCTTTCTCTCCTCACTGCCACATACCTGTTTTTAGATTCATTTACAAGTCCTTGAATAACATCGTTTAATTCAATGTCACTTTGTAATAACTGTAATGAGGAAACACATGGATTTCCACGAGACCACCGTCTGTGTACAATTTGCACGTTCTCTCCATGTCTCTGTGGATTTTCTCCAGGTATTCTAGTTTCCTCCCCCGTCCCACAGACGTGCATGTTCAGTTAACTGGTATGTCAAAATTGTTCCAGGATGAGCTGGTGTGGGTGTGTCCATGTGTGTGCTCTGTGACAGAATAGCCTCCTGTCAAGGGTTGAATCCTGCCAGGATAGGCTCTGGCCACCCATGAACTGGAATATGCAAGTTAGAAAGTGAATAAATAAATAAATGAATGAATACAAATTATTTTAAAATAAAAATTTGTAAACTACACAATAATCCTACAAATGCTTGACCATAAACAATGAGAGGTACCAAAGCCCTCATGGAGCCATATTTGTGATTGTTTTTGCATAGTGGTAGGACATCCTGCTTAAAAATTTCAATTTGCAACATTCATTGTTTTATTTAACCCATGACCACTATGACTGCTGTAACTCTCTGATTCACCAAAAATTAAGTAATTACTTTACTTGTTTCTATTCATCTTCCTTGTATGTATGTATAGTTCACGTTTATTTCGATGTTTTATATAAAAAGTGTTTGGGGTCTTTATTTAGAAATTTGGTGATGTTTTTGTGTCCAAAACTATGGCAGAAATAGCAACTTAACTCCTGCTTCTATCAATTAGCCTATAGTAAAATTGGTTCCAATATTCGTCATTTTGCCTAAAGTCACAGTTTCCAAGAGCTTACCAACAACAGTCAAGTGAGGACTTACTGTATATCTCTGCAAATTGTATTGAATTTTGGAAATGTTAGTGTTTTAAACATTTTCCTTTGCCCTTTTCTTCCACTCTTGATTTTCTGCCATGTTCATGTTAATGAAATGATGTTCATTAATTCCTTCTCTATTCTAGATGTCAATCTAGAATATTTATTTATATTATACATTGTAGATATCTTTTCTGAATTGGTCAACAAGTGTTTACCTATGTTTCTATTTCTTCATAAAATAAACCATTAATTGTAATTTAATCAAATCCATAATTTCTTTTTCCCTCCTCCTCTCCCTCTCTCCCTCCCTCTCTCCCCATCCCTCCCTCCCTTCCTTCCTCCCTCCCTTCCTCCCTTCCTTCCTTTCTTCCTTTCTTCCTTCGTTCATCCTCCTAGGGTCAGAATCAACATGATTTTCCACTGCCCCAATTCTACTTTTCACTAATTTAATGTATGGCGTATGGCCTTAACTTAATTTCTTTCAATTTTCCAATGCTACCTACCAATCTGTTTCCCCAAATCATTTATAGTTCAACTTTATTATATATCAAATTAATATATGTGTTTGTAACTGCATGTTTGTGTGTGTTTCTGAGGTCTCTGTTATGTAATCTTTCTATCTGTGATAAATACCACACTTGTTTCATTATTATTATTTATTATTATGACTTTGTACTTTATATTATGTCTAGCAGGATGTGTGCCCATTCCTTATTTTTCTTTAAAAAAGGTAACTAAACTATTCATACACCTTTTTTCTTCCATATATATTTTTGAATACAGTGGCCAATTTCTTCAAAAAAAGTCTGTTTGAATTTTATTTGAAAATAAGATGGCATCTTCTTGAAAATTGTGGCCATGCATATTTTAGATCCTTATCTGTGTGGTCCATTAATCCTGCTGACTAGATTTTAGTTTGCTGCCTTTCTTCTACAACACTGGAACAATTTGTGGTCTCCTCAGGGGCAGGGGTTAAAATCCAAGCCCTAGCGTGTACCCAGCTGATGAAATTACAAATGGAGTAGGATACAGAGAGCCTCTGGTTTAACAATCAAGGCTTATCCATTCTGTTTTAATTTTCTCCCTCCTGTCAACGCTGCCATGTGGCTGGCTGACAAGCTGGGGTCTCTGCTCTTCCCACACCGTGTCTTCCAGTGCCTACCAGAGTGCTCTTTTCAGGTATTAACTCTTCAGTATTTGGTGAAGGCAGCTACCATGTCATTCTGGGTTCAGATTCTTCCTAACATTGTTAATAATGATACCATCACGAGTCCTGTTTATTAGTTCAGATTGTCCATAAAACTTACTAGTGCTGGTAGTTTGCAGCATCAATAAAATATGTTTTCAGACTTCTATTTCCCAAGGTGTGTATATGAGACTGCTCACAACATTTTTTGGCTTACCAGGCAATGCAGTAAAAGCCGGTTAGAAAATTTATCATGCTAGAAGAAACTTCTTGCTTCCTCTCACAGTTTAGAGGATGATTTTACATACTTTGTAATAAAATATGACACACAAAAAAGAGATTGGCATCCATGGGAAGAAGTAAGAATTGAGTGTGCAGATTGGGGATTTACTTACTTCACAACCTTGCACTAATTATTTAACCTTCACATCTACAAAATGGAGATACTGATAGTATCCATCTTATAGGGTTGTTGTGAAATTAAATACATGTGTGTGCGTGTGTATGTAGTCATTAATTTAATTAATAATAAATATTAAACAATTTTTAGAACTGTGCTTGGCACATAGTAGGCACCTCATAAATGTTAAATATTGTTATTATTACAGTTGCCTTCAGAGGTTCCAGGGGCTTGAAAATTCAGATTCCTAAAATCCACTGTTGTTCTGTATTCTTTTCCCCCTGTTTTCTGCCCTCTAGTGGTTATTTCAAATATGATTTCTGTGCTTGATTTTATGTGAAATTCTTGTTAAAGACAGACCCACTTTTTTCCTTTTTTCCATCAAGTGCAAATTATTTTAAGTTCAGTCTTGTATATTCAGGACTGCAGGCAATTTATAACCGCTTCTCATGGATTTGGTAAGGGATAATTTGAATCTTGTAAAAGAAACTTTCTCTTTAATTCCTTGCATTCATTTCTCTAAGACACCTCCATACTAAAACAACCCCTTTCTCTAGAAACAAGAGCTCTCATTTCACCTGACCTTGCCTATGAGATTCCACCTCATTTTAAGCCCTATAAAAGTAATCAGGTATTTTTACATTAAAGATACTATTTTCTAAAAAATAAGCATTTACCTGCAAATATAACAATGGTCCAAAGATAGAATGTTAGCATTCATAGCTATTGAAAGCTTTAATCAAATAATAATAACAATCCTTAAGCTATTCATTGCCTCAGAAAATATGTTACCATCTCCCATTTCTTTTAACACTGCCTCCTTCTCAATATACTTATACTTACTCTGAATTTAGAGATGAAGAAGAATATTCTTTTTTTTTTTTTTT
>NW_016107395.1:5524359-5549195 GCF_001604975.1 Cebus imitator
AGTAGCTGGGATTACAGGCAGGCACCACCATGCCCAGCTCATTTTTTGTAGTTTTAGTAGAGAAGGGGTTTCACCGTGTTGACCAGGATGGTCTCGATCTCTTGACCTCGTGATCCACCCGCCTCGGCCTCCCAAAGTGCTGGGATTACAGGCGTGAGACACCGCGCCCGGCCAAGAATATTCTTAACTGCTTTGTAGTAAAGACAGATATGGTCAATTAGTGTAAACAACAACTGTGAAACCCCTTCCCCATTCCCCTTTTCTCCCAGTCTCGGAATATAAATAATAGCAAAGACTTAACTGGCATTTTTAAGAGCGATTTTTTGGTGCTTTTACAACTATATTTTTATAGAGAATTTTAAAATATCGTCTTGGACCATACAGCTTTATCAAATAGATATATAATGAAGACAGCTATACCAATCTGTAAGAAATTAACTGAGTTATCGGGACTTGCAGTTTACATTTATAAATCAGGAAATTGAGTCAGATAGAACTGAAGGAGGACTATAATGAGTAATAACATAAGATTTAGTGAGTGGATCAAGTATTCGAAATATGATCTTGAACTACTTAATGTATCTATACATTATTTTGTCCTTGATCAGGATAGGCTCATAAATATGAGAGGAGGAAAGAACCCCCAAGCTGTGTAAGTCTCTTCAGTTTGACTGATAACATTCATTTCATGCTCCCTAAGCCTTCTACTAAGTAGCCTTTCCTTGAGCTTGGTGTAGAAAGATACTTACCATAAATAAAATTTTATTTCCTTCCCCTTCTGAGTTAGTTAAATAATGAAGACATGTTCTCCCAATGTCAGAAATGTAAGATGTAAGATTGCAATCTCTACCTTTAAGTCAGAAAGATAAGAGTGGAATGAAGGGAGAGTCCGCCTGCTCACTTCAGAAAGGAGATGCTGGAGGCACCCTAGGCATAGACAACAATGACTTTTCAGGAATAGACCCAAACCTGATACATAAGCAGTTGTTACTCAGCAACAGCACTGGTATTAGAAATTAATACATTGGTGCCAATTCATATTAACTGTTTAAATCCCAAATGCTTCATGCATAATCAATATAAACGAATACAACTGTGTTACATTTCTACTACTTATTAAGATTTATTTGATCCACTTAATTTCCTTTAATTCCACGGAATGGAAGAGCTAGCAAAAGCAAAAAAGAGGAAGAGATTTTGAGATTTTACAAGAATGCAAAGAAAGAAGTGGAAGAGACTGAAAAAAAGGGAAAAAGCAAGTGGCCTAATCTACTCAAAATAATAAAGCTAAAAGAAAGTGTAAAAATTAATCCATTCAAAACACATTTTATTAGTACTTTTTATAAGTAAGGTAATGTGCTACGTCCCAGAGATAAAATAAGCAAAAAGATACCACTGGTAAGAAAAGGCAGTATGGTGGAGCACCCAATTATAAATTAAATAGTATATAAGTACTTAATTGCGTCATAAATAGGAGTCTTCAAATAACTTGCCTTGTGGAGTCAGTTAAAATTTACCAGTGGTAATAACATCTGAGAATAAGTGAGAGACAGTTCAAGAGTAGTGTAAAGAATGTTTTAGGTAGATGGAAAACATGTGCCAATGCCGGGAAGTAAGAAAAAGAATGCACAAACACAAGTGAATGGGCAGGTTCAAACAGCTAAAAGTAATTCAGTGTAGTTTAGAGTTGTGGGGTTAGGGAACAAAGTGATGGAGAAATCCAAGAATAAGGATGAAATCCGGGGCCAGATATTAAAAGATCCTCTAAGATCTATTGAAGAATTTATCCCTTATGACACAGAGATGGTGGAATACACGGGGGTTTTAAATATGATGTTCGTGTGTGTGCGTGTGCATGTGTGTAAAATGAACTGGAATAAACAAGACAGGAGAGAAGAAAAAATGAATGCATTCAAATTATGTAGGAGAAGGAATATAAACAAATTGGGAATTACTTAGCATAAGGTATAAGGGAAAGAAAGGGAGAAGCTAGAGATGGAATTTTCATTTGGGGCATGGGCAGATGTGGTGCATCTCTGCCCTTAAAATACAACACACAAGAGAAGGAGAGCTGGTTCCTTGGGGAAATGGAACAGATGTGTTTGGTAATTAAACATCCACTCCACCTTAACTTAGGGATGAAGAAACTGTGGTCTTTGTTTCAATTGAAAAAAAAATTTTTTTTAGTTTATTTTTTATTTTTTTCCCATTTATTGAAAAAAAATTTTAAGTACTATACTAAGATCCAATAAAAAAAATTGTAAAGTACCATACTAAGATCCATACTTACAAGGCTTTGGCCAATTAATTTACAGGAGGCCAGGAGATAAAGTATAAATTCTGTCTTATAATGCAAATCTGCCTGACAGACCCTGCGAAATTCTTCTTTTTACACACTACTTTGCCGTTTATTCATCCATAAACATGTGCTGATCTTTTGCTATGGGCTGGCCCCATTTTAAGTGCTGGATATATAGGAGAAGCGAAACCAAAGACAGTCTTGCTTTATGAAGCCCGTCTTCAGTCCAATGTCCTAAAGCAAAACTGCAGAATGAAAGTACAAAGGACATGGGGGACTGTATAAATCAAAGATTCAGTGCCATACAGCCATGAAGCAAAATAATAGTAATAATGTCTATTTATTTCTTTCAAAAAGTGAGCCTTTGCTTCAGATTTTATTTTAACCAAGAGACAAAAATACTGCCTCTGGGAAGGCAACACCTGAACTCAACACTGGGTGTATATTAAACTGTACAATGCAGTGGGATGGAAATAACTATATTTTAACATTTCTAGTGAATGATATTGCTTTTTAAAACATCTCAATTTAAATGTATGCATTATGCACACATTTCCAAAGTGTCTTCTGGGAGAGTTGAAGGATATATGGTATATACTCATAGCTTGATACACTCACCATGAAATAAATGTTTGTTTATTGGGCTTTGTGAAGTTGTGTGATGAGTGTCCTAAAGTATTTTTTCCTCTCAGATTTAAATAATATGCAATATTGTGATTCATGTTTGTATCCAATTTCCTGGTAGGTTTTCTGGGGTCTCGTATATGTCCTCCTTAGAGTACAGCTCACTTGTAAGGCTTAAAATCATGAGATTTTTATTTCTTTTTTGTTTGTTTTTGTCTTTTATGTGGGCAATTTAAAAGTGGGTTACATACTTTAAAGACCCTGAGAAGAAGCATCCTGAAGGGCCTCATTGTGTCAAGTATTATTCAGAGTTCTCCAGAGAAACAGAATACATAGCATGCGTGTAGTGTGTGTGTGTGCATACACACATATATATTATAATATTGTATATTATTGTAATATATTTTATTTTATATATTCTTATTATACCTTATATTTTATATGTATAAATTTGTTATAAGGAATTGATTCACACAATTATGGAGGCTGACAAGTCCCAAGATCTGCAGGGTGAGTCAGCAAACTGAAAACCCCAGAAAGCCGATGGTGTAGTTCCAGTGTGACTCCAAACGCAAACTGGAGAATGAGGAAAGTCGATGGTATAGATCAGTCTAAAGTCTGATAAGGTTGAGGCTCAAGAAGGGTCAATATTTCAGTTCAAGTTAAAGTAAAAAAAAAAAAAAAATCAATGACACAGTTCAAAGAGCTAGGCAGCAGGAAACCTCTCTGATAGGGGGAGAGTCACCCTTTTCATTCTGTTCAAGCCTTCAGCTGATTGGAGAAGGCTCAACCACATTAAGGAAGACAATCTGCTTTACTCAGTCTACCAATTCAAAAGTTAATCTAATCTTCAAAAACACGTTCATGGAAACACCCAGAATAATGTTTCACCAAATATCTGGGCAACCTGTGGCCCAGTCAAGTTGACACACAAAATCAACCATCACAATGACATCATTTCCTTTGGCTCCCGAGCTTACAAAAATGCCATAAATGTTAAAAGGAAAGAGAAAGAGTAGACACAAAAACCAACCCACTGACAAATATTTACTGCATATTTTCTGTGTGATCAGTGGGACTGCCTTCCAGGGTCTGGTGAGCTGGCTGTAAATCTAATCCATGCAACAGGACATTAAAGTAGGAGGAGATGTTTCACTGGGCAGTTGGGTAAGATTTAAAGCGGAAGAAGTGAGCAGATAAAATAAACAAGAATAAAAGTAGGGATAAACATGACATCTAAGGACAGGAAGTTTAGCTTACCCAGACAGAGATGCCCATAGAACAGTGATGGGAAGTAAAGATAGATGTGTGGTAGTCAATTTATAAAAAGGCTTGAAATAGGTAATGTATAACTTTATCTGTAAAATGCTTTGCACTTTTAAAATCGATTTGACATCACCTTTTTTATCCTTTTAACAATTTTATGAGGTAGATAGTGTCATTATTAATTTTATATTTAAAATTTTAAAATATTTAAAATATTTTTAGAGACAGGGTCTCACTATGTTACCCAGGCTGCTCTCAAACTCCTGGGCTCAAGTGATGCTCCCACTTTGGCTTCCCAAAGTGCTGGGATTACAGGCATGAGCTACCATGTGAAGCCCATTATTAATTTCATAGTGGAGAAGGCTTAATATTGTGCAGATGTTAAAACTATCATCTGATTCCTACTTCAGGGCCCTTTTTCCATTGAAGTTGCAATGGAGAACTATTATAGTTCTTAAGCAAGAAGCGCCACTATAAAAATAGTGTTTTAGCAGGTTTGAACATAGTTTATGAGTTGCACTGAACAGTGAAACCTAGGAAGCCCAGAGGGCAGCAGTAATGCCTTGTACTTATCTGGGCATTACTATGGAATAAAGGAACGAAAGAAAATTGACATACATGGAGTTATATTTAAAGAAAGAAATAATAACTTTAAAATGTGGGATCTATTAAAATACATACAGTAAGATACAGAGTACAGGCATGGAGTTAAAAGGAGATAGATACTCATTTCAAAAACTTTAAAAGGTATATTTAATCTATTTTTAATTTCAGCTTAGTTTTAAAGCTAACCAAAATGTTCAATTTCATTTTCCTTTAAACATAGTCTTACATAGTCTTGTGGGATCTCCCACAGTTCAGGGAAAAAACTCTCAGAAGAGTTTGTTTTCATGTATTTATGTCATCTCATGGAACAAGCAATAGATTCAAACAATTTCAGAAAAAAGGAAGGATATTTGTTTCTATCTTAGTTTGTGCTGCTATAACAAAATGCCTGAAACTGGACAATTTGTAAACAACAGAAATTTGCTTATCACATTTCTTCAGTTTGGGAAGTTCAAGATCAAGGGGCCAGAAGGATCAGTGTCTGGTGACAGCTGCTCTCTGCTTCCCAGATGACACCTTGAACACTGTATCCTCTTGAGGGGACGAATACTGTATACTCACACAAAGGAAGGGATGGAAAAGGGGAGGCATCTCTCCTTTTCTACCCTTCTACAAAAGGTGTTTGTACATGGGCACTAATCTCATTTATGAAGGCAAAGCCCTCACAGCCTACTCAGCTCCCAGCAGTACCCCTTCTTAATATCATCACCTTGGAGGTTAAGTTCCACCATATGAATTTTGGAGGGAAACATACATTTAAACCATAGCAATTACTATGTCCAAAACACTCCTCTTTTTATTCTATGCCTCCCATTTCTTTTTTTCTTTTTAATTTTTGTGGGAACATACGAAGTATAAATATTTTGATACAGGTATGAAATGTAAAATAAGCACATCATGGAGAATGGAGTGCCCATCCCCTCAAGCATGTATCCTTTGGGTTATGAACAATCCAATTACACTTTTTAAGTTATTTTAAAATGTACAATTAAGTTATTATTGACTATAGTCACCTGGTCATGCTATCAAATATTAGGTCTTATTCATTCTTTCTATTCTTGTTGCACCCATTAGTCATACTCCCACCTCTGAGCCCTCCACTACCATTCCCAGCCTCTGGTAACCATCCTTCTATTCTACGTGCCCACACTTTCAATTGTTTTAGTTTTTAGATCCCACAAAAAAGGTGAAACTATGTCATGTTTGTCTTTATATGCCTGGCTGATTTCATTTAACATAACGATCTCCAGTTCCATCATGTTATTGCAAATGACGAGATCTCATTTTTTATGGCTGAATAGTACTCCACTGTGTATATGTACCACACTTTCTTTATCCATTCATCTACCGATGGACACTTAGGTTGCTTCCTCATCTTGACCATTGTAAATAGTGCTGCAACAAACAGAAGCACAGATATTTCTTCGAAATAATAATGGCCTTTCTTCTGAATATATACCCAGTAAGGGGATTGCTGGATTGTGTGGTAGCTCTATTTTTAGTTTTTTGAGAAACTTCCAAAATCTTCTCCATAGTGGTTTACTAATTTACATTCCCACCAATTGTGTACGACTGTTCACTTTCCTCCACATCCTTGTCAGCAATTGTTATTGCCTGTCTTTTCTAAGCCCTTTTATCTGAGGCGAGATAATACTTCAATGTAGTTTTTATTTAAATTTATCTGATGATTAATGATCAGTACCTCAAAATATTCCTGTTTTCATATACTTGTTTGCTATTTGTATGTCTTCTTTTGAAAATTATCAAATCAAATCTTTTGCTGATTTTTAAGCAGACTATAAACTCTTTTCTTATAGAGTTGTTAGAGATCCTTATAGATTCTGGTTATTAACCTGAAGAAATATGATAAGCAAATATCTGTTGTTTACAAATTGTTTCTGTTGTTTGCATTATTAGTTTGCAAATATTTTCTCTTATTCTGTGGGTTGCTCTTCACTTTGCTGATGTATCATTTGCTGTGCAGAAGCTTTTTTACCTGATATGATCTCATTTGTCCATTTTGACTTTAGTTGCCTGTGCTTTGGGTATTACTCAAGAAATATTGCCCAAACCGATGTTCTAGAGAGTTTCCCCAAAGTTTTCTCATAGTAGCTTCATATCTTTAGGTCTTAGATTTAAGTATAAGTCTTTGTTGATTTTCTGTCTGGGAGATCTGTCCAATACTGAAAGTGGGGTGTTGAAGTCTGCAGGTTTTATCTTATTGGGGCCTATCTCTCTCTTTAGCTTCAATAATATTTCCTTTATATATCTGGGTGCTCCAGTATTGAGTGTGTATATATTTACAATTTACAAATATATTTACATCTTATTTAATTGACCCCTTTTTCATGATATAGTGGCCTTTTCTTATAGTTTTTGTCTATATAAGTTGTTGATATAAGTACAGCTACTCCTGCTCTTTTTTGGTTTTCATTGGCATGAAATATCTTTTTCCATCCTTTTATTTTCAGTCTATAAGTATCTTTAAAGGTAAAGTGTGTTTCTTATAGACAACAGATCATTGGCTATTGTCTTTTGATTCGACAATTTAATCCATTTACATTCAGTGGTATTAATGATAAGTGAGGATTTACTCCTTCCATTTTGTTATTTATTTTCTGGGTCTGGGTGTGTGTGTGTGTGTGTGTGTGTGTGTGTGTGTGTGTGTGTGTGTGGTCTTCTCTTCCTTCTTTCCTTTCTGTCTTCTTTTAGTAAAGGTGATTTTCTCTGGTGATATGATTTTGATTTAGTTTCTTGCTTTTTATTTTTTGTGTATCCATTGTATGTTGTTTGGTTTGAGGTTACCATGAGGCTAGCAAATACTATCTTATAAACCATTAGTTTAGCCTGATAACAATTTATCACTGCTTGCATAAGCAAACCAGCAAAAAGAAAACTAACAAAAACTCTACACTTTATTTTGTTGTTTTATTTACATCATATTTTACTGCTTATTGTCTTTTTTTTTTTTTTAGACAGAGTTTTGCTCTTGTTGCCAAGGCTGGAGTGCAATGGTACAATCTCAGCCTCCCAAGTAGCTGGGATTACAGGCATGCACCACCACACCTGGCTATTTTGTGATTTTAGTAGAGACAGGGTATCTCTCCATGTTGGTCAGGCTAGTCTCGAATTCCAACCTCAGGTGATCTGCCTGCTTCGGCCTCCCAAAGTGCTGGGATTACAGGCGTGAGCCACTGTGTCTGGCCTGTACTGTCTATGTCTTGAAAAGTTGTTGTAGTTATTATTTTTATTGGTTCATCATTTAGTCTTTCTACTTAGGATAAGAGTAGTTTACATACAACAGTTACAGTGTCATGATATTCTGTGTTTTTCTGTGTACTTACTATTACAGTGAGTTTTATACATTCAAGTGATTACTTACTGGCCATTAATGTCCTTTTCTTTCTGACTGAAGTATTCCCTTTAGCATTTCTTGTAGCACAGGTCTGGTGTTGATGAAATAAATCCCTCAGCTTTTATTTGTCTGGGAAAGTCTTTGTTTCTCCTCCTTGTTTGAAGGATATTTTCTCCAGATAGGGTATTCTAGAGTGTGTCTAAAAATGTCAGATGTGAGCTAGGGCCTGAAATTGGACCTCACTACACTGATTGGTGCCCTATTTTGCTGTCGCTGAGGTGATGCAAGACAAACTCTTCCTCTCCTCTCATTCATCCCTCTCCTCTCCTCAAGCTGATGAAATGAGTCTCTTTTGAAGCCGTGAGCTGTGCAGCCTGGGGTTAGGGGAGGCGTGATATCAGCACCAGCACTCCCTTCCTGCCCCAGCAGATGTCTCAGTATGTCAATTCTCGCCCCTCCCCCCGCACCCCTGCAGTGCACTGTCTCTGGGCCTAGTTCAGCACTAGATCTTGCCTAAGAGTTGTAGTCCTTATGGTCTAGACTGCCGTTCAAGTTTACTTGAAGACATAAAGTGCTGTAAACCTCGGTGGTGAGGTTTGTGGGAACTCAAGTTTGGACCACTAGGATCAGGAATTCCTCTCTGGGTAGGGCTGGTTTAAATGCTCCCTCCAAGGTAGGTGTCAGGTGAGTTTGGTCTTGTTTTTCTTTTTGCTCTAATAGGACAGAATGGAGTTCAATGCCTCATGACGACTGTGTTCTCCCTCCCCCAGCACCCAGAGATCCTCTCTACAACATGCCTGCTGCTGCTGGGGTAGGGTAGGTAGTGGAGAATGGGGGTGGGGTGGAGGAGGGTGGTGATTCAAGACTGTTTTTGCTGTCTTTTCAATGCCTTTTTCAGCCATATGAAGTTAAAACCAGGTACTATGAGTACTGACTTGGTTTCTGGTTATTATGTAGTTTTTTTTCCGTGTAGGTAGTTGTTAAATTGCTGTCCTTGTAGGGGTAGGGGGACGATTGGTGGCACCTTCTACTTTACCATCTTGACTATGTCTCTCTTTTCTCACAATAATAACCTTCCTTATTGCACTGCTCAATGTATCTCACAAACACCTTTGGACAATATTTAGAGTTAGACTTTTTTGTTTGCTTTTTTTTTACTGGAGACAGAGAAAGTTGGAAAATAGAACCTCAGCTAGAAAGAACTAAGAGAGAACACTGTTCTAAGAATTTAAAGAGCAAAACAAAATAAATCATTAAATGTCTGCCTATTTTTAAGTTACAAGTTGAAAACAAACTCATTTGACCCTTTGTCTCCTTTCTGATTTGATGTACAAGCACATGTTCTTTTAGAAAAAGGAATCGCCTAAATGAATAAAATAAACTTTATTCTTGTAGACTCTTAATGCAAATCTAGTGACTTAAGAGACTCTGTCATCATCATTAGAGCAAGAGTCAAAAGGAGATTGATCTTTATAGAGTGTTTATGCTGACCAATTCTCTGTTTTATTTTGTTTGACACTTAATCTGGAGCTAGAAGAATTTAGAGAAGAAATAAAATTAAGATTTAAAAAAAATTAAAAAAAATAAAGATTCAGTGACTGAAAAAGAAAGCACAAAATAAATATGACATAGTTTCTACTCTTCAAGAGTTTAAAATGTCTTTACTTATGAAGTGAATATAAGAAGAATTTTACTGTTTTTTTTAAACCAAACATACTGCATGTGAACAACAAGTAAGTACAAATTAACAGTTTATCCAAACTTATGGCATAAATGCTGGGATGACTTAGAATAGTCCTAACTAATATCAAGTGGTGTTGAGGAGAAAATGTACTTAACACAGTTTATTATAGAGCTGTGTCAAAGGAGGAAACAGATCTGAAATTGTGATGGAGAAGGACAAAATGAGCTAGTTGAGTGTAAGAAATAGCTAGAATATTGAGAGGTGTGGGTGGGATCAACGACTGCTGCATGATTAATAAAGATTCTCAAATGCAGTGGAAGAAAAAGAAAGAAACAAAGAAAGAAAAAGCAAGCAAGCAAGGAAAAGAAGGAAAGAAAAAAAAGAAGAAAGAAAGAAAGAAAGAAAGAAAAGAAAGAAAGGAAGGAAGGAAGGAAGGAAGGAAGGGAGGGAGGGAGGGAGGGAGGGAGGGAGGGAGGGAAGGAAGGAAATGCCTTTGTGGAATATATTACGAGACTTCTACAGAATCAATATACTTCAAAATGAAACTGAGCAAAAATGTCAAAACTTACATATTTTCCACCAAAATAGAGAAATGGAGATTCTTTCTAAAAGTATGACACTTCTCAAAAGCTCATCATCACTGGTCATAAGAGAAATGTAAATCAAAACCACAATGAGATACCATCTCATGCCAGTTAGAATGGCAATCGTTAAAAAGTCAGGAAACAACAGATGCTGAAGAAGATGTGGAGAAATAGAAATGCTTTTACAGCATTGGTGGGAGTGTAAATTAGTTCAACCATTGCGAAAGACAGTGGTATATCCACATTTGAAGCATCTCAGCAGGAAATCAGTATTTTTGAAAAAATTACAAGGCTTGAGGATCTAGAACTGATTCCTCAAGGATCTAGAACCAGAAAATACCATTTGACCCAGCAATCCCATTACTGGGTATATAACCCAACGGATTATAAATCATTCTACTATAAAGATCCATGTACACATGTTTACTGCAGCACTGTTCACAATTGCAAAGACTTGGAACCAACCCAAATGCCTGTGAATGACAGACTGGATAAAGAAAATGTGTACATTTTGATTTTTTAAAGAAAGAAAGAGAGAGAGAGGGAAAGAAAGAGGAAGAAAGGAGGAAAGGAGAGAAGGAAGGGAAGGGAAGTGAAGAGAAGGGAAGGAGGAAAGAACATTTTGCCCAATTAGGTCAAATATTTCGTTACAGAAATTTAGTTCAGTTTCAGAGGATCTTTCTTGTTTCCTATTCACAGGAAAAATAAGTAATACAACCACAAGCAAATCTTAGCATAAAATATATTTTCTTCCTCCTTGCCTTTGACCTAATTTAATCATCTGCAGATCATCTAATTCACCTATAGAGCTGTGTACAAATTTGCTTTGACCTTTTTCAATATATTTCAGAAATAATATATTATTTGGAATTTGTATTTGACTGGCTGTATTTACTTAAGAAACAAACAATTTATTAAATGTGAAAAACATCCCCTCCTCCCGTTGCAAGCTAAATTTAAAATTGTCCAGGTGGTGCTATCATCAGCACTTGACCTATCTTTATGCATATATGAAAATCATCACTTTGTGATGTTTACAAGCATTGTAATTTTTCCAAAAATACTGATTTCCTGCTGAGATGCTTCAAATGTGGATATACCACATTTCTGTTTTCCTTCACCCATCTGCTAATTATAAAGATCAAACTATAGGTTATATCAAAATAATTAGAAGCAATGTCTGTACATTAAGAATGTAGAACCTGAAGAAAGAAGAAATGAGCAGGTGAGTGAATGATGAATGAATGTTAAATGCAGTGGCAGAGAAGGAGGAAAGTACTGATCATACTTGTAATTTGCCTGGAAAAAGCTTCGCAAGATAAATTAAGTATCTGGTAAAATAAAACTTGTATCTCAATGAGCATTAAACTAAAACTGGAGAATAGTGTTTTTCAAATTTGTATCATGTAAGTAATATGAACAAATCTTCTCTGTGTAGAAATTTCAAAATATTGTAGATAACATTAAGGTCTTTTTAACACAACTACATAAACAGTGCATAATATTGTTTTGTGTCTATGTAGATTTTTTTCTAAGTTAGTTTTTTCAGGAATGAGAGAAAACTGAGAAAACCAGGGCAGACTATTCATGGAGCAATAATTGAAATAATTAATGCCTATTATATTCCACTCTTTTCTAAATATTCACATATTCACATGCTTAATCTTTACAAGGACCAGAGGTAGATGCTACCATTATTCCCATTGTGCAGAGGAGTAAACTGAGGCATTTAGAGGTTAGGTAATTTATCCTAAGGTCATGGAACTTAGAAGGGGTGGAGCTGGGATTCAGGCCTAAGGCATGTGACTCCAGAGGCCAAACTTTAAGGCATCACACCAAAAATGAAATGTACAGAAAAGGAAGCCTATTATTGAGTACTGATCATACAACCATCCGACGAGATGCTACATTCATCTTCATTTGTGCAAAGCAGGTGTCTACCCCCGTTAACTCACATTTCTTACTAACTTTCTGTCGGCAACTAACAAATCCTAGCATTTAAATTTTACATTTTCTAATTTGTTGATCTTCTCTTATATGGGAGACCTGCTTCAGTTTTTTAATTTTGTTTCTTCTTGACTTATAGGTAAATCAAACTAACCAGCAAGGACTCATTTTTCAAGATGCTCTGGCTGTTACTCTGAATCCATATTGACGTAACTCTCCAATATAGATCATCTCAACTAAGCATTATTTCTAGGAAGCTGTGCATCATGTTGGAAGCTTTCACTGTGTCTGAAACATCCTTCCCTTATTAGTTGTCACATCAAGAACTTAATTATCTTTAAAACTTCTGCTACAATGCAAAGGAGCTCCTCAGTGAGGTCCTCCTTCCCTATATTGTGCCCGTCCCTTCTACATGCTACTACTACTGCATTGTCACTATGGATTTGCATTTTTTATATGCTGTTCTCACACTGGGTTTTTGAGAAAGTAAGTAAGATTACTGATAACAGTCATAGTATTTCTCAGCCTCAGTCTGAGAAAAGTGCCTGGCATATATCAGAAGCATCACAAATGTTTATGAAACTACATTGAAATGTGACTACTATGTCAGCATTGTTGCAGGCTGGCAGTACTTTATCCAACTACCTGTACAACTCACTTTTTAACTAGATTTCTGTGTACAACTCTTTTTTAATGCACAGAGGCATAAACATGGCTGCACTGACAGGTAATTAGCCTAGAGGTGTATGGGGAGGAAGAGATCAGACAATCTAGGCAGGAATGTGTATGATTTAAATGATGATTTAAGTCATACACATTGAGAAAAAATCCTCTCATATTTTCCCCGAATTGTCCACAAAACTGTATTCTTCTAGTATGTCTTACAATACTGTGACATTTTTAGTTTTACTTTACATTGTCACATTTTTAATCCATTTATTAAATTTAGGAAGGAGTCTGCAAATGAAAAGCCACCACATACATATAGTGGCACATTTCATGTGGTAAACATTTTTAAAATATTATATTTTAGCAATATAGAAAACAGCATCTAATTTTATCAAAATAAGCTTGCTAGACATTGTTATTCCCATTAAAAGGATAAATTATCTTTTTACCAATTCTGAAATTAAAGATGTATAAAATGCAACTTTGATTTTTAACGGGATGGCTGATTAAGATGACTAGAAACTCTAAAATTGTAAACATCTAAATATAACTTATACCATGGTTAACATATAACAGAATGGGTTGGTAACATATAACAAAACATTTTAAAAGCATAGCTACGTTTTCAACAAAGAAAAAGAAACCTGTAGGTACCAGGAATAAGATGGAAACTGAAAACCAAAGGGTAAGCATGCAAGTGGAACCGGAGGCTGTCTTGTGTTGTATTTTTCCTCCCAGTGTTTTAGGAACTCAAGTTGTATTTCCAGTATGAGACATGGCCTATGCATGGCAAAGAATGGGAACTGAAAGAACAGAACAGAGCAGGGACCCTCAAAGGTCAACACATTTGATAAATGATTAATTTTTTTAAATTGCCCAACGTCACAGGAAGATAGCAAGGAAGTTCATGTGCGTCTGTCTAGGATCTATGTTTTAAAAGTCTGTTTCTCCAAACAAAGAGAAATTTTAGTCCTATGGCTATGCCAGGTTTGAGGTTAAAATGAATATACTGTTAATTTTAACAATATATACCATATTATTCCTAAAACAGGAATTACCATTAAGCCACCTGGGAAAGCTAATTCAAAGCTGTTTCTTAAAGACAGGCCACAAGTATTCTCTCAGATAATATGCAGGGAAAAGCCTCACTAAAACAAACCGACAATTAAAAAACAAAACATGGAAATCACAGAAATAAACTATGATGAATTAGATGAAGCGAACACTTTAGAAAGATTAAAGCCTCAAGAATGTGAGATATAGAAAGGTAATTTTTAAAAGAATATAGAAAAATACATATCTGTGTACAACTCTTTTTTAATGCACAGAGACATAAACACAGCTGCACTGACAGGTAATTAGCCTAAAGGGGTATGGGGGAGGAAGAGATCAGACAATCTAGACAGGAAAGGAGGATCAAAGGTAACAGGGTAAATGAGGTCATGATCCATGTAAAGGAATCAGTTTGAAGAATGAGAATATTGTTAAAAGAGCCTAACTCTGGTGCATACTACAGAACCCTGAGAAATCAGGTTGACTGAATAGAATGAGTCAATTTCAGTAGGGTAAGCCAAGCTTAAGTAAACATCTTGGTGGGTTTCCAACCTCCATCCCTTTACCTCGCTACTAAGTAGGTGTATAATTTGGGAATGCAACTCTATTCAAGGGTGGGCTTGACTGGTCCACCCATCCCCTCCCCAAATCAGGTCTGACCTATAAGACTTTAAACCCACCCACAACTTATTGGCACCTTGTGGCAATGCAGGCTCTCTTGCTCAATTTCTCCCCACATTGTTTTCTGAAATTTATAGTATCCAAAGGAACAGCAAAAACAGGCAAGCACAAGTGAAGGGCTCAAAAATATTCCTGCTGCCTTAAAAGCAGCACGCGCTTAGTAGCATAACAGACATTTAGAATTCTGATTGGTGTAATGCAGAGGAAGGAACTAAAGACAGGATGAGTGATGTGTTCATAAATGTTTAACAAAAGGGGAGAGTGCTGATTTGTAGCCTGTGATGATCCCACAGAAATGGGAGTAAACACTCTCACCATGGCTGATTTAAAGACTTAAGTAGTTTAACAAGCAACTTTCAAAATTCCTAATAATGTAGCTCTTGACTTGACAAACCATTACGAGTGGTCTGGCTCTCACGCACCACAGCTCTCAACCCCCCTTTAGAAGATAGCAAGGTACCCTTTCAGATGTTCTCTCACAGATGGATTATCCCTCGCATTTTTCCAACTGGCTGTCCCAGCCTATAGTTGAGAAATATTCTTCTCACATTCTAGCAGTATAGTTATTGTCATCCTAGGTGTTAATGGTAGTGTGAGCATTATCTTTTTCTTATTTTAATAGAAAGTTGGGAAACAAACAAACAAAAAACCAGAAACTATTCTAAGTTAGCCTCCCAAACTATAAAATACCAATAATATTTATAAATTTATTATTCATTAATCCAACAAAAATGTATTAAGCACTTTCTAGGTACAGTTTTAGGTGGCAAAGATAGAGCAGTAGGGGAAAACTAAAATAACTGAAACCAATAAACCAAGCAATTTCTTCCCTCTGCCCCCCACCCCCGAGTTCTTCCCTAATTTGGTTTATAAAATATCTCATTTCTTTCCTTCATGTAAATGAATATATGGCAGTATATGTAAATATAATTCTGAATTTGAATTCTGTAATGATAGAAGAAAATAAATCTGCTTGAAAAAGAATATGACAGACGATAGGTAAACATCCACAAATAGAATTTAAAAAAAAAACTTGCCTAAGTTTTTGCAAGTCACAGGAACAGCAACCTACCTAGTGAATAAAAGAATTAACTGCAGTACTTTTTGTAATAGAAAAATATCTGAAAGATTCATCAATTGGAAAATCGATAAATAATTGTGTTAGATCCATATAATAAAATGTTACATAACAGAGATGAATAAATCCAAGCTATAGATATCAACATGGGTGAATCTTACAAATTTAAAGTTGAACAAAAACAACTGCCAAAAATATATAAAGCACAATGTTTTTACAATATAATTTTATAAATCTTTATGTATATATACATGCGTGTGGATAATCATATATACATGTGTGTGTGGATAATCTTACATTCTTGGTAATAATAAAAAATTCATAAAAGTGGTAGCCTCAGAAGTTGAAGAAAGCATGATGCTATTAAAAAGAGTTACAATCAGCTTTAGCTGTATTCAGACTGATTTATTTCTAAACTGGATAATTAGTGTACAGACTTTTGTTATCTTACTTTTTCTTTTGGAGCATGTGAAGTATTTCATACATATTTTATTTTTTTAACTACTTTTAAAAAGTATTATTATTTTCTAGACAGTGTCTTGCAGCGAGCGCCCTGGATGGAGCACAATGGTGCAATCATGGCTCCTTGCAGCATCGAACTCCTGAGCTCATCGAACACTTCAGCCTCCCAACTAGCTAGGACTACAGGCATGCACGACCGTGCTTATCTAATTTTTTATTTTATTTTATTTTATTTTATTTTTGGTAGAGACAGGGTCGCCATCTGTTCACCAGTCTGGTGTCAAAACTCCACTCCTGGCTTTAAGTGATCCTCCCACCTCAGCCTCCCAAAGTGCTTGGATTACAAGTGTGAGCCACTTAGGCCGATAACTTATTTTAAGAGTAAATTTTAAATCTATTGACTAAACTTTTGCAGCTTCACAAGTATTTGTGTGGTTTGAACATTAGTAAATAGTGTATTATGTTACACATAAAAATCCTCATTAGTAGTTCTCCCTTTCAAGTTTGGGAATTATGTTCCTCCATATTTAATTACCAATGAATCAGTAATGTTATTAAGGATTTTTCTACCTAATTTCAAATTGTAACTTTCAGAGTAACTCATGTGCAAAAAAATCAGAATTAATAATTGAGAATTGGAGACAGACGTAATCTCATCTAAGATATAAAGAATGGTGACACAAGTACAGTCTCTCTTTGGTATCCATTATCTGCATTTTGTCCCAGGAAGACCTACACAGCTTTTCATGACTGAGATTTGTAATGTCATGTGAGTGTATATGTTGGTGTGTGTGTGCACAAGCACATGTGTGCAAATGTATGTGTATCCAGTGAAAAGTGCCTGATTTATTTTTTAATTATAGAAATGAGTCCAAAGCACTAAACATAAATTGTAATCAAACAGGAATATTTAGTTTAACTGAAACTAACTTGTATATTGATTAAAGACACAAAAATATTGAGCTTTTGATCTAGAAATCCCTGCTTTGCCAACCTCAGAATGAAATGTAAACACTGCTGGATGGAGGTAAACACTGCTGAGATAACTCTAAATTAGTCTATGGAGAATATTTTTTCTCCATTCATTGAAGTTTAAGGTCAGATCTAAGCAAAAATTGCCTCTCAATAAAATGGGCTTTGGGAGAACAAAAATGTAGTCAGCCATAGATTTTCAAATTTCTAAACCGCCTATGGTCACTGACCAGTTTTGTAACCTGACTTCTCTGGTCTTACCTTCTTATGCCTGTTTTTCTCACTTGTGTAAAATATCTGGCATTTTATGTATAATTATGCAGTTCATGTTGATTATATTTACTTGCAGTAAATTGATCTGGGATGTTTAATAGAATTTCTGTTTCCCAAGGCAACCAATGACTTTACATGTGCCCTAGAATTTTCCTCTGAAATAATCAAAGTTTCCTAGCATTATGAAAACTGAAACAAAGTGTTTTCTTCTGGTTTATTCTTGGTGAGAAAAAATAAAATAAAATTAGAATAGTTGGGAACTGAAAGAACAAAGAAAGTACATGCAGATGTATTTGCCCTAAAATGAAAACAAATTTTGAGGAGAAATGGAGAAGCAGCATGCAAGGTTTTTACTGATGCTCGAACGTTTTTTCTTCGCTAGGACCATGCAATCTTTTTTTCTTAGAATTGTATAGCTAAAAGGGTTTTATCCAACACTAGCACAACTGTACTTTAAGGAAATAAAACATTCATAAAACTCTACACGGAAAAGCGTTGATATGTCAAAAATTATAAGTTAAGTAGGACTAGTTTACTTACAAATGCTGTAGCATTTAATACATTGTTTAAGGTCAAGCCTGGTGGCTCATGCCTGTAATCCCAGCATGTCAGGAGGCTAAGGTGAAAGGGTTGCTTGAGCTCACGAGTTGGAGACCAGCCTGAGCCACACAGTGAAAACTTGGTCTCTACTAAAAAGAAAAAAAAAAAAAAATCAAATCATCTAGGTGTTGTAGCACATGCCTATAGTTCCAGCTACTCAGGAGTCTGAGTCAGGAGGATTGCTTGAACTCAGGAATTCGAGGCTGCAGTGAGCTATGATGACACCACTGCACTAGCCTGGGAACAGGGTGAGACCCTGTCTCTAAAACATCAATAAATAAAAATAAAATGTAGTTCAGTTTATAAAAATTGTATCTCCATTTAAACTTTATTAAACACGTATTGCTTAAGGTGTACAACTTTGAATTAAAATTTATGTTAACACATCTTGCATACATAAAAATGATGTTATAGTGTTTCTTCTTTTTTTTTTTTTCATTTTTAATTGAGGACTGTGTTGCAAATGTGACCAAACCAGAACCTCAGTATTTGTCCTTGTAGATTAATACTCTGAAATGTACAATTCTGTCATTTTATAAAGTAGTTTAGTGGACTCAGGGTAGATATAGAATATAATAATGACATTAAAAGTAATTTAATTTGTGCCTTCATGAGAAAGGCCTATAGATTGTTTTCTTTAGGATAAATACACAATTAGTTACCAAATATTATTATTAGCTTGAAGTAGTAAACCCCTTTCCCAAAATAACCCAAGAGGAAAAATTTTCCTTTCTTTTCTTACCACTACTATCAAATTTCCAAAAGAATTTAAAAGGACAAGTTACTTTATAGTTTCAAATACTCAATTGCCTTCTAGAATGTTCTAATTCAGAATACAGCATCCACTGTATGCACCTGTCCAGATTCCCACATTTGAATCTGCTTCTATGATAGCCTGCTCACTGGAACACTTCCACATCACCGTCCCTCTGGGGCCTCATCTGCTTACACTGCTGGCTGTCTTGGCCATCCCAGGTGTCAGCTGGGCTCCCCTCACTTCCTAGTCATGAGGGGACCTGCAGTGGCCCAGGTGGCCAGACTGACACTGAAGCAACACACAGGGGCTGTGGTTCTTCTCATCATGTCCCTACTCAGATGAAGTTCTGTGGAATGCCTTCGACAGAACTTCCTGAGCAGCTAATGACGCAACTCAGAAGTGTTGGGTTTGATGGCTCACTGTTTAGCAGTGAGAGAAGCAAGAGGTTGACAAATCCAGTTTCTTGGAAAGAAACATTTAATAGTGTAAACTAAAAATAAAATTTTACAGCGACCAATAGACTGAATGGACCATCTCTTGGCCCAGGTGGACCCCAGAGAAACCTTGAAAATTGAGTTCTCAGCCATGACGGGATAGGAGGTTGGACACAACTCATTAGACCCCTCTCCCTTACTAATGGCTAACCACCGTTAGGCTTTCTTTCTTAGAGGCTAAAATGAAACCAGTCCTCTCAAAATACTCCACCACGGATAGCAACCAACCACCTGAAAACAGACCACTGACCCCTGAGTAGTCCTGGCCAGTCTGCAGAGTACAAATTTTCATGTCCTCTGCTTCATCTTTTGGCATCAGAGGGCCCAAAACTCTACCATTGGATCATGCTAATGCTGCTGTTTTTTTGTACATGGGACCGTTGAGGGCTGAGATATAGCATAATTCTCCTTTCACAAATATACGTGACTCATCCCATAGCTTACTGAATATGTACAGTTTTCTCTCCCCGGAAGTGTCTGTTTCTGGTTTCTGGTTTCTGGCTACAGGATACGATTCCCAGCCTGTCAGAATGGCGCCCTGCAGGCTGCAGCCCTTTATGAGAAAATAAGTTCTTCTTTCCAAATTTATGGACCTTGTGACTGTTCAGTTGATAATAGGGACTTAGGAATAGAACCCATATCTCTGGTAGTGGTGAGAGGATATGGTGGATTCCTGTGCAAACATTTTCCCTCAGATCCAGGGGTTTTATATCAGAGGGAAAGGGTATACGTGCTTCAAAAGGAATTTGTAAGACAATTGAAGGAATTTGCTCGAGGACAGAATTTGTGGTGAGTCCAGTAAGTATGTGATAGTAAGTCCACACATCTGAGTAGCATTCAAGATGGAATTGCTTTAGCCTCCACAAACACTTAGACTAATGAGAAACATGAAAAAGCCAGCAGATAAATTCCCGTCCTGTCTTTCTATCTCACACTTTTCTGAGTAGCAGGGGGTACCTTATGACCTGCTTGGAACACTTCCTCAGTGTTAGTGAGGTAGCCAAAGGTGCTTTGTTCTAAAGCTGTGGATTCCTGGACAATGTACTACTACCTTTTCTCCTTCCCTGAATCACATTTTTCCCTCACTATTGCTACCCTGACATTGCTTTTTCAAGAAAGTATTAGACGTAAGCTTTGACACAGGCTATATGTTTTTTGGGGACTTTAAAACATTCTCCTCGAGGCCTATGTAATCTTAAACATGTCATGTAAGAAATCTAAAATATAAGAATGATTAAAAATCTTTCAGTATAATTTTCCCAGAATAACCATAGTTGTCACTCCTTACCAACAATACCCCAAATTAAAATATATATATATATAGGGCAAAAGGCTCCTTAATGCCAGTAAATTAATCTAATTCAGAAGAAAGCTTTATTTTTCTCATAGCTCTGTACCTTATGATATAAAATACTAATAATTAGAAAAAAACCTCAGTGAGGATGGGTGAATAATAAAACGATTAAGTCACTGTTTTAAAAGAAATATAGGAAACATTTTATTTAATTTACTATGGAGAAAAGGTCCTATAAACAATAATGATAAACATTAATGGAAACAAATGCATTTACTGTTTTTTTTAAACAAATTTTATTGAGGTATAATATTCACACAACAAAATGTACTCATTGTTTAAAAATGTACCCACTTTAACCACAGTTTAATGAATCCTGACAAACACCTATATCCATATAACCACCATCACAATCAAGATTTAGAATATTTACATCACCCCAAATAGTTTCCTTGTGACCTTTTGCAGCAGCATTTTCCTAGCCTTATACCCAGGCAGCTGTGGCCTCATCAGCTTTCACTTCCTGTAACTACGCAGTTTTGTCCATTCTAGAATTTCATGTAAATACGGTCACCACACACACAGGTTATGTATGACATGTTACATATATGTGTACATGTTGTGCATATATCTGCTCTTTCTCTCATCACATTTTTAAGACTCATCTATATAGTTGTGTGTGCGAGTGTGTCCTTCCTATTGCTGAGAAATATACTATTGTATTAACATACCACATGTTGATGGACGTTTACATTGCTTCTAATTTTTGGCTTTTACCAATGAAGGTGCTATGAACATTTCTATGCAAGCTTTTTTGTGTATAGATATATATATATATTTCACTTATTTGGGGCAAATAAATAGTAGTGGAATTGCTGTATCATAAGGTAAGTATATGTTTAACATTATAATAAACTGCCATGTTATTTTCTAAAGTAGTTGTATCCACAAGCAACGTGCAAGCGTTCCAGTTGTTCTGTGTCTCTCCCAACACAACACGGTTAGTTTTTATAGCTGTATCCATGTTTATGGGTAGTGTTATCTATTGGTAGTCTTATTTTGCATTTTCTTTTTCAGTAATGATGTTGAGCATCTTTTCATATGCTATTGATCATCTCGTATATTTTTTGTGAAGTGTCTGTTCAAATCTTTTATCCTTTTTATTGGCATGTCTGTCTTTTTATTCACTTTTAAACAATAGAAAGCCTGCAGAATCTCCTGGGTGTCTTGTAGTCTGCAAATATGCCAGAAAGTTTTAGTTAAATTTATGAACTAAACGGTTGACAATAATTTATTTCCTCATTTTCTGCTGCTGTCCTTCTTTTTCAGGCAGCTTCATCTACTTTAGCTTTCTCTCCATCCTTGGAACAGGCCCAATCTTTCTCCCCACTTCACATTGCTCTTACAGTTAGCTGTGCTTAGAATTCTTCTTCCCTATCCTCTGGCTCCTTCTCATCTTTCAGGTCTCAGCTCCAATGTCATATCCTCAAAGGTACCTTCCCTGAACCCCCAAACTAAAATAGATCCTTTTATGCCATTTCTAATCACAGCACTCTGTTCCATCACTTCTCACAATCGGCAATAATATATTTTTATTTGCTTATTTGTTTATTGTTTTGTTCCCCCATCCACCTGTGCTGCATGAGAGCACAAATCACGCTCAACCTGTTCTCCAAGGAATCTCCAGCACATTGCACAGTGCAAGGTTCACAATGAGTGTTGAATAAATATTTGTCATTGGATGAATTGACACCTCAATTCTCTATGAGTTATTACATTGGAGGGTGAATAGATTTAAAACAATCGTTCTCCATAGTTCTTTTGGAGTTTCTTACAACAAGAGTAATTCACAAATGCAGATAACCTTGGAATTTCTTCTTACTTTCTTTTCCATGAGGAGATTCTTACAGTAGAAAAGGCTTCATAAGCTTTCCAAGATAACTGTATGGAAAAATGGGCATTCCAAGGAGCCATGCAGATTTGTCCTTGTCTTTTTTGGAACTCCATATGAATGTTAAAACTTTTTAGAAGTTTACAACTTTGGGAACTACCCTAGAGGGATTTTTTTTTTCTTCAGAAAGGTTATTTTATTTAGGTGGAGAAAAGAGAAGGAAAGGAGAAGAGGAGAAAGGCTTCCATGAAGAGTGTGGAAGGCGATCCAGAGGGGAAATCCTGGAGGGAGCTCCCACCTGTGGGAGGGGATTCCAGAAAGCTGGAAAATCCCTAGAGGGATTTTTGAAATAGGGTTAGCCTAAGTCTACTGGGCTATTACTGAGCTTAATGGGAGACTAGGCAGATTTCACAATGAGGAAAGCATGCCCAACAGAAGACAATGAGGAGTGATGGGTAGCTTGGTAAGCACCAACACAAGTATTGTCATGCTGAAATGCAGGATCAATTTTTCCTAACCTTTGAATTTGTAAATGAATAAAGATCTTGGTTTACATGGGGCCTCTGTCACTTAGTAATCATATAAATACTGGCAAGTTGTTTAATCTGTATGTATCTTATTTTTCTTTAATGTGTCATTAATAATATTTAATTTACAAACTGTTTTCTGGATTGAAGAACATGCTACTAGAATGCCTGATATATATTAGAAGCTTTATTTCGTTATTTGCTACATTTCAAAATTCTTCAGCTTACATGTCTTAGAAAACAAGCATTTTCTAAACACATACTGTATTCCATTCTCTATTCAAAGTACATACTTAACAAATACTCACTGTTAGCTATAAAAGGTTAATGTGCCTGGGAAAAAATAAGTAGCAGTTATATAACCTAAAGGCTGCAGCAACAAATAAAAGAAAAATCTAAGAGAAAGGAAGAAGAAAACAAAGAAAGAGAAGGAAGGAAGGAGACAAAGAAAGAAAGGAAGGAAGGAAGGAAGGAAAAGGGAGGGAGAAAGGAAGAAAGGAAGGGAGGGAGAAGGAAAGAAAGGGAAAGGAAAGAAGGGAGGGAGAGAAGGAAGGAAGGAAAAAGGAAGAAAATGATACATAATAATTCAAAGTAAAAAAATACTTTTGTGACAGTCAATAGAGCAGATATTCAGACACACTTAAAAATAATTATTTTAAGATATTAAACTTTCTCCAAAGAATAAGAAGGTTATATAGTTTGTGCTTAATAAAAAACAAAGACTGTGTATGATTTATTTGGCAATGTCATAGAATTAGATATCTACATCTATTTTCCAGAAATTCAAATGTTATGCTGTGAATTTTTTTAAAATAATAACTTTGTCTAACTATAAAATTATAAATGTGATGTGGATGGTATTATGTAGCAACTGGGTCTCAAAAATTAATCAAACAGTCTGAAGTTAAATAGCCAGAAAGTTTCTGTTCAATCTTGTCTTTCAGGATAGAGAAGAGAAATTGACTAAATAAAATAATTTTAAGAATCATATTCAAAAGCGATGGATATATGACTAAAATTTGCACCTTTAAGCAGATTAATTTCAAATCTTCCTGGCCGTATTCTCCATCTTAATGCTGGGCATGCATACATGTATATCCTGCTATCATCTCAGACCCAGCAATGAGTTTGTCTTTCAAAGGTGATGTCTTAACTTCTGCAAAAGCAGTTTAGTTTTGTCAATCAAAATCAGTTTTAGTTTGCATTGGGTTAGAACAAGTTCTTTTAATTCCCAGAAGTTTCTTATTATCCACTTTCTAAAGCCAGCTTCTGCTAATGGAACACAGTCTTTCTCCATCAGGTCTTCTTCTGTTGCTGATGAGGAACTGTGATCTCGTGTAGAGGGAGAGGCATTCTGATTTTCGGTATTCTCAGCCTTTTTAGGCTGGTTTCTTCCCTTCGTTATAAATTTATCCATCTATGGTCTTTATAATTACCGTCTTTATAGTTGGGTTTCTGAATGGACGTCTAACTTATTGATTCCCGGCGCTAGAATCTGAGCAACCCACTATGCCGGCCAAAACAGTGGCTTTAAGATTGATGGTGCTTTTCTGACTCTGCACCAAGAACTGCCACACCAAGGCAGCGGCAAAACCGCCTCACCGGCCTCAAGAGTCGCACTGGCAACACGTGGGGCTCCTCCGCTGGGAATCTCCTGGTGCATGAGCAACAAAAATTGATCTGAAAGTGTGGCGTCCTCTCGTTCTCTGCTCTTTCAGTG
>NW_016107395.1:5550410-5551656 GCF_001604975.1 Cebus imitator
ACTCCCACACAATAATAGTGGGAGACTTCAACATCAATATTAGATAGATCAATGAGACAGAAAGTTAACATCGATATTTAGGACTTGAACTCAGACCCGGAACAAGTAGACTTAATCAACATTCATAGAACTCTCCACTTCTAAATACACAAAACATACACTCTTATCAGTACTACATCACATGTATTTACAGGTTTAAATGAAATATTGGTTGGCTGCTTGTTAATTATTTTCTTCCCTCATTTTTTTTTTTATGTCTCTATTATTAAACACAATTACAGGCACACCCAGTTTTAGACTGTGTTCTAGCCCGGGCAATAAAGCAACACCCCTTTTCTCTCTCCCTCTTCCTCTTCCTCTTTCTTCCTTTCCTTTATGCTTTTTCTTTATTCTTTTTCTTTCTTTTTCTCTTTCTTCCTCTAAAAAAAAAAAATCAGTTTTGTTTTCTCAGTCACTAAGTCTTTTCTCAGTCACTAAAAACAAACATTTGTCTTTCAGTTTTTATTTGATTCCAAATCTCATGTCTAACCAGTTACCAAACTCAAAAAACTTCCGCGGATGAGATGAGAAGAAAGACTGGCAGTTATTTCTTATTTTCTTTCTTAAGCCTCAAACCAGAAAGGGGAAGAGAAATCATAAATGTAACAACCACTGTTCAATCATTCGTTGATTATTGGAAGAAGGAGCCTTTGAATTTAAAAATAGCCTACCCTAAAGTCAAGTTTTCAAAATCTATTCTTGTCACAGCTACTAAGTAGCCCTGTGACTACAGATAAGACACTTCCCCTTTCTGCTTCAGTTACCTGATCTTCATAATGGAAGGGAAGTGGGAGACATGCTAAAACACCTTTCACTTCTAAAATTCCATTTAATTCTCTTCTGTGTGTTTATTTTTTCCATTCCCCACTATAGCCCACCCAAATAGAGGTATTTGTCAGTTTGCTTATACATATTAACATACTTCATAAATATCAACTCTTTGCCCTAAGATCCATCTTTGGACTGCACTGAAAGATTTAACTTTTCATAAAGCCACTTTCTTTGTTTTTTCGTGTCTAAAGTGGCTAACCATGTTAAAGGCAAAGGCAAAGTCATACCGCAGACCTTTCCTATCACCATCCACAGAAATTTCTTGCCATGCGCACCACCTACATGATCAAGCTTTCTTCTCCAGTCAGTCTGTATCACTCAACATAAAGGCATATGCCGGGTCTTCTCATTTTTGCCCTTTTGCCATCTTATGTAC
>NW_016107395.1:5551841-5554518 GCF_001604975.1 Cebus imitator
AAAAAAAAAAAAAAAAAAAAAAAAAAAAAAAAAAAAAAAAAAAAAAAAAAAAAAAAAACTATGCTCATTAAGCCAAAGTGATTTGTCCTAGTTCTTAGCTCTAATAAGAAATAGCAAGACCTGAGTGCTAATAGGTTGAGGGGTAGAGAGTAGTCTCAGGTCCTCACGGACAGAGAGGCTTTCCATGTTGGGCACCTTGTGATGAGGAATCCCCATTGCTACTTTCCCTTAGCCACTCTGCTGAGACTTTTTTAAGAAACATACAGGGCCCCACCCATAACTCATTTACCCTGTGTATACCAACAGCAACTTACCGCAAGCACGTGGATTTCTCTGGCTGAGAACTCTCTGTGGCTCCTGGACAGACCAGGCAAAAAAGTTCTAGGGAACTAACACACCTACGAGAAAACCTTAGCAAATGACAGATGAGAGCACTTGTGAATAAACCCCTCAATTTCCTTGCTCCTGAGGTAGGATGATTCTGAGGAGCGTTCCACACGGCCTTGCACAGGTCTCCAGCGGTGTCATCGAAAGACTGCCCCCTGTGTTGCCTGAACTTTACCAGCCAGGCTTCCCCACTCCCCTGTCAGTACTCCCGGAGCTCAACTCTTACATAAACCACTTGCATTCAGATACTTGAGTTGGAGTCTCCCTCTGAGGGAAATACCTTTTTTTTTTTTTTAGACGGAGTTTCCTTCTTGTTGCCCAGGCTAGAACGCAATCGCAACCTCGGCTCACCACAACTCCGCCTCCCGGGTTCAAGCAATTCTCCTGCCTCAACCTCCCGCATAGTGGGACTACAGGCATGCACCACCACACCCAGCTAATTTTTTGTATTTTTAGTAGCGACAGGATTTCTCCCGGTTGGTCAGGCTGGTCTCGAACTTTTGACCTTAGGTGATCCGCCAGCCTCAGCTTCCCAAAGTGCTGGGATTACAGGCAAGAGCCACCGCACCCGGCCTGTATTGGTTTTTTATACATTTTGTTTGTTTGTTTTTCAAAGATGTTTTTCAAAGATGCATTCGAACTTCTGGGCTTCCACCTCAGCCTCCTGAGTAGCAGGAATTACAGGCACATGTTTTTGCTTTTGTTTTTCCTTTTGCCTTGATTTACATAATTTAATCTTTTAAGAAAATTATAATTTCATTTGTGCTTTCCAGTTGGTTGATATATATTTATGCATTATAGTCTATCAAAATTTTTAAAAAGTCTAATGTAGGTTCAGGTTATGTCTTTATTTTCAACCCTAAGGCTATCTTTTGGTCTTTTTTCTTCTGTTTAACATGTTCAAAAAATGTTTTTTACTTATTTTTACAATAAATTATCTCAGCGTGATTGATTCTCATTTCTAATTTCTTACTGTGGTTGCTTCTGTTACTTTGTTATTTTTTATTTTATTATCTTCTTTTTTAAACTGTTATTTCTTCCTCTACTTTCTTTCAGTTTACATTTCTAGCTTTTGAACATCAAATATATTTATTCTCAATTTGTCTTATCTTTTAATTAATAAATACAAAATTATACACACTTATCCAAATTTTGATTTAGGACCCCTAGTTAAGACATAAAGTGCTTCTATTACTTGCTAATTTTACATATTAAAAACTCTCCATTGTTATTTGATCAGCGGCATGTATTATTTAGCAATAAAATATTTTATTTTGAAAATTATTGTTTTGTTAGATATCTTTGGTTGCTGATTCCTAATTCTGTTTATTTTAATTGAGTTGTAGACAGTTAAATTTGTTTGAATTTATTAAAACTTTGGAAAAAGTAATGATTAATTTTTATAAAGATGCAAAGTATATACTTAAAAATTACTGATTCCCTATTAGTTGGGGGACTAGTTCTCTAAAATGTTCATTGGCTTAACAGTATTAATCAAGCTTGGATATTTTAATACCTATTTGATGTCTGCTTAATCTATCAACTTCTTAGCTATTGAGTTAAAATATCCCATTGGAATTGCAGAGTTGGGACTTTCCTCCTGCATTCTGTCAGCCTTTGTTTTACGTAGTACAAAGTTCTGGTTTAGTAAATGCAAGATTTTGACTGTTCATTCTATCATTATGAAGTATTTCCCTTGATCACTTTTAATGCATTCCATCTCTGACTTCACCAATGGTTCCAAGTTCTGTAAGCAGAGTATGGAGTTTTGGCTTCTGTTTCTAGGCAGGTGCTGAGGCCTTAGCCACCATGAATTTGCTGGTAATAATCACTGCATGGGCCTAATAGCATCTGGCTCACTGGTGTATGTTCCTTGTCTGCTTCTGGCAACCAGACATCAAGGACACTTTACTTTCTTGTTTTAATCTTAGAAATATCTATCTATCAGATAGATTCATAATGTATACATAGAAGGAAGAGATATATACATGTCTGTACACATACAGAAAGAAAGAGTGCACACAAGAAGGAGTACTTTCACTTGTGTTCTTTTGCCATCTTGACCTTGAAGTCTAATCTCGTCTTAGACAGAAATTTTGATTAATTGGCACTTTCATTCAATTTCCTGAGTTGCAATATATTTTTTCATTTAAAAGTAATTTTCTCAAGCAACTTACTGAAGATTCTCATTGTTTTCCTGTAAAAGTAGCCAAGAAGTCTATAAAAGATGTTAATGACTACTTAGTCCTTTCACTGGAATGCATAGATCCCCTGGAGCAATACCACTGAT
>NW_016107395.1:5554701-5603584 GCF_001604975.1 Cebus imitator
ACAGGCACGTGCCACCATGCCCAGCTAATTTTTTGTAGTTTTAGTAGAGACGGGGTTTCACCATGTTGACCAGGATGGTCTCGATCTCTTGACCTCGTGATCCACCGGCCTCGGCCTCCCAAAGTGCTGGGATTACAGGCTTGAGCCACCGCGCCCGGCCACCACTGATGTATTTCTAAAGGATGCCGTGTTAAGTGCTTACTGCTTTTAGAAAAGGTACCTGAGCTGATGCCCAAGATTACATTAAGAGTGGAACGGTATTAATGTCCCCTTAAGAACATTTTTTACAGCCTAGCAGGAAGAAAAATCACTTTACTCTCATGCTATGCTTTATGTATTGCTATTATCATTCCTAATTATGGTATCCCAATAAAACATTTATTTATGAACTCCCTTCAGTTTAGTTTCATCTCCTAGTAAAATTTATTTTCCTCTTGGAGTAAAATTTCTTTCTTCATATTTAAATTTTACATAATTTGATTAGATAAAACATATGGATGGATAATCAAAACAAATAATGTCAGAAATACTGGTTAAGTTAATGTCTTATTTGCTTTATTTTATTCTGTTTGGACATACAAAAAAATCAAGCTCTTTTTCTTTCTAAAATTAAGAAAAGCTTAAGGGGTCTAAATCTAGTTTAGCCAGACACATCCACTTATATCTTTAACAATTTTGAATGTGTTTTGACAGGTTTTCCTTCTTTCTTCACCATTTTTTAGATTATAATTTACAGTTTCATTTCACAGTAGTTAAATATTATAGTCATCTTCAGGAAGTGAAAAAATTATCATAATCTAGCTACCTTTACACTGTCATACATGAATCATTTAGAAAATTTAAAGAATTTATCCAACTGCATTTCTCACAAAACATGCCTAGAAAATTGACTTAGCTAAGTAAAACAAAAGAAAAATAATTAAATAAAGCATGCAGTGAAATACCATTGTGACTAGGCAACTTGAAGAAAATTTACTAAATCAAATTTTGTTCAAATATATTTTTTTATTTATGTATGTATTTATTTAAAGACAGGGTCTTGCTGTGTCACCCAGGAGGGAGTGCAGTGAGACAATCATGGCTCACTGCAGCCTCATCCTCCTGGGCTCCAGCAATGTTCCCACCTCAGCCTCCAGAAGAGCTGAGACTATAGGCAGGCATCGCCACACCCAGCTACAAATGCATCTTCTTATATGTCATTTTCCAGCACTCTACATAATATAATCTGAATTAAAGACAAAGTAGAATATTTATATATATATATATATATATATATATGTGTGTAAAAGAAAACCATGCTGTAGTCTGTTAACAATTAATTACAATGATTGCAAATCATAAAAAAGCTATATTTCTTTTTCTCATGAAGATTTAGAATTATTGTCCCAAATATGACTGAAGTTAGGATTTTTCAAAGATAAAATCAAATAATTACTTTAATTTTACATTATAGAGCTATTGAAATAGCATAGCTTGTGTTTTTTTGTATTACCAAATGTATTTTATTGTATTTTCAAAGATAGAGGAGAAAGGGGGGTATGGAGGGCAAGATGGAAGAAGGAAGAAAGGAGAGGAAGAACAGAAAATGGAAAGGTGATTGGTGATTTCACATACATTTTAAAATTGTATTATAGAAATTTTTAAATTGCTCAGCCTTCTGTCTTACAATGAATGTAATCATAACTGTACCAGAATGATAGCTCTGTAATTCATACACAAGATAGGAATGCTATAATTCACCTAATCCAAATTGTTTTGAAAGAACAGGTCTTATAGTGATTGACAAATATGGAAAATACAGTTTTGTTGCTGGCCTTTCACTTTACTATACCCTTCAATAGCAAAGCTTCTGGTTGGCACTCCAAAATAAATAAATAAATAAACACACACACACACACACACACACACACACATGTGTATATATATATATATGTGTGTGTGTGTATATATATATGTGTGTGTGTGTGTGTGTGTGTGTGTGTGTGTGTATATACTGAATGCCAATAAGAGTGCCTCTGAATTTGGAACAAAGAAATAATCCCGACACTGTTACTGACTACTCAGTTTAGGCCTTTATAACTACTCTCAAGTAAGCATTTGAGACACTTTGCAATCTCAACATATTAATAAGTAGGTTGAAGCAATATATTTTAAACTAGTTTGACATTTTTAACTGTCTGAGTTTTAGTTTTAGGCTTTAGAACAAATTCCTTAAACATTGAAGTGATCTCTGCTTGTTTTCTGATACCCTGTCCAGAGTGACTGTTTAAAACTATAAATCTTATTTTACTTCTCAATTTATATTATCTAACAATTTCCCAAGGCAGGATCTGAGCTCACTGCAGCGTCTGCCTCCTGGGCTCAAGCAATCTTCCCACCTCACGCTCCAATCAGCAGGAACCACAGGCACACAACACCATGCCCCGCTAACTATTGTATTTTTTGTGGAGCCGGGGTTTTGCCATGTTGACCAGACTAGTCTCAAACTCCTGAGCTCAAGCAATCTGCCCACATTGGCCTCCCAAAGTGCTAGGATTATAGGCTTGAGCCACAGTGCCCAGCACAAATTTCTTATTACCTTAACAGAGCCTGCAAGAAAGGTCCAGGTACATTGTTCTCTCTTGTCCCCCATATGCCAGTCACAGTAACCATCTTCCAGTTCTTCTGAACTTCCAGGATATCGCCCCACACCTTGGAATTCTCTGCTCTTTGCAAATGTGTCTCCGCCCCCTTTCTGCCTAACTCCTGATTCACCCGTTAGCCCAAACTTCACTTCTTCAGGGAAGGATACTCTGGACACCCAGATTAAATCAATTCCTTCTGTCACATACTCAATGAGGTCCCCATATTTTCTGTCATACCATTCACCATAGCTTAACATTGAATGAGGACAGATTAATAGCCTGTTACACATCACACTATAAGATTCATGAGGATAGACATGATATCAGTATTATTCACCATTTTACCCTCACAACCTATCACTGTACTTAGGATCTAGTAAGTGCTCAAGAAATATTTTTGACTGAATGAATAGATACATGGCATGATAGAGATTTTTCTTTTTATATATTGGTGAAAATGAATTATAATCACAAATAAAAATAACTTTCATTGTTTCATAATTTATATAGGTGATTTCAGATATTTCCAAGAGTTGTATCTGTTCACAATGGACATGAGATTAATTTTTCTGAAAATGTTGGCATCATGTGTCCTTTCTGTGCTCTTTCTTCTCCAGGGTACTTAGAATTTTAAAATAATATTAGAAATTACAGATGAGAAAATGTGATAGGTGGCCTACTTTGGATTCCCTGACAAGTAAATCCTGAAGAAGGGATTCAAGTAAATAGTTCCATGGGAGATGACCCCAGAACACACTAATAGCAGAATGAGAAAGTGAAACAGGAAATGGAGACAACTTTAATAACACAACAGCAGTAACTTAACACAATGACAAGAGTGTATCATTAAGCAGGTTATCACTTTGGGTTGTGGAAGCCACGTAGAAAATATAACTCAGCCTTGTCCTGACTGCAGGGCAAGAAAGCTGGGTATTTAAATCCTGTTGACTGCTGCTCCTGAAGAGTGAAAATTTCCTCGTACTTCCCGCCTGCTACTAGCAACATCAGAGTGACCTCAGGCTGCCAGAGAATACACTCAAAGACACATACACGCTGTCCTTGGAAGTCTACTGGTGTGGACTACAATCCTAAGAGCTTGGAGAACCTGGGCAGGGTGCAGAGTCAGTTACAATAGGCTTCATAAACAGTTCTCAGTACACTGCACTAAATTTTGATCATCCCAAAGACTGAAGTACTCTAAAATCTTATCTTAATTATGATATTTCTGAATAAAGTGTTTAATTGTTGGCAATGCCTTTAAAATAATAATATAAATAATAAAATTATAATAGAAGTGGGCTGCTAGAATTATAGCAATGGGCAGCATTGCTAAATTTATACAGAAACAGAAACAGGTAGCCCCTAAAAATATTTTGGGGAAGGAATTACAACACTCTTTTAAGGGTGACTCTAAAACATGGTTTTCAGGTACATATGAATATGAAGAAAAATCTTTCCAGGTACATATGAATACAATTTTTTAAATAATTTGCCTAATGGTGAGCTACTTCTTTTGTTCTCTTTTCTTTTTCACCTCATGTATTAGAATTGACCCAACTTGGCCCCCAATGAACGCAAACAAAACAAAACAAAACAAAACAAAATGAGCACATTGGTCCTAAGGAGATAAAATGATCTGAAGTGGAAGAACATCAGAATAAAAACTCTGGTCATCTAGTGTTTTCACGTAAATGTGATGGATATTTTATATTAAGATATTTCTTCAGTCTCTTTCCCTAAGCAGCCTGAGGTAATTTGTGAAGATGGTTCTCTATTCACTTGACACGGAGAACCCCACAAAATCATGCAAATCAAGAGGTTCCAATCTTCATGTTCACTTTAAGAACACTTGTGAAACTGCCCAGGCCATCAGGGGCATGCATATACGAAAAGCCACGAAGTATCTGAAAGATGTCACTTTACAGAAACCATGTGTACCATTCCGATATTACAATGGTTGAGTTGGCAGGTGTACCCAGGCCAAGCAGTGGGGCTGGACACAAGGCTGGTGGCCCAAAGAGAGTGCGGAATTTTCGCTGCATATGCTTAAAAATGCAGAGAGTAATGCTGAACTTAAGGGCTTAGATGTAGATTCTCTGGTCATTGAGCATATCCAAGTGAACAAAGCACCTAAGACGTGCCGCCGGACCTACAGAGCTCATGGTCGGATTAACCCATACCGGAGCTCTCCCTGTCACATTGAGATGATCCTTACTGAAAAGAAACAGATCGTTCCTAAACCAGAAGAGGAGGTTGCCCAGAAGAAGATATCCCAGAAGAAACCGAACAAACAAAAACTTATGGCACAGGAGTAAATTCGGCATTTAAATAAATGCAACTAAAAGAAAAAATAAGATACTTCTTCGCAAGTATTGGCTGTTGCTAAACTTGGAAATAAACATAAACTAATATATTAATAAAATACACAATCCGAAGACTTCATTAAATTTTAATAATACTATCATTTATACAAAAGCTCACAAATCTATAAACACTATGCTGTTTGATTTGCTTAGTAATATAATAAACTAGAAGAATATTTAACAAATAGTAATATTTACAATAAGGCTAGAAATGAGAATTTTTAGTAGGCCAAATTTTCACAAAGTTTTTATTACTCTTATTGGAAAAGAATGACAATTAACTTTTACAAATGTAATCACTTAAGCCAGACATGTTTGACCTATTCTACTACCTTAGTTTTGCCAACAGTGTGATTTCTAGTTGTTCTTGTTATTTTGGTTATACATTATCAGTAAGGTAGAGAATCAGCTAAAACTAATGACTATGATTTTTTCCCATAGTGTAGAACTTAGATCTATGAGTCCCATTAATCTCAATGTCAGCAATCTATAAAATTATAGTTTTTAGTCTAGATAAATGTTTATGTCAATATCCTAAACATTTGCCATATTACTGCATGGTGTTAATAATTAAGAATTCAACTTCCCTGAATAATGTTTTTGAACACTAAGGTACCATAATTTGGCTATGCCGTTGCCCAGCTGTTAGTTATACAGCTTGTTCCAATTTCTTTATTGGTTTGTTTTTCTGTATTAAGGAACACTGAAATTAATAGTTTTCAGCAAATTACCATTTAGAAAACTTGTTTGAATTTGTAAGTAAGTTTTTTAAAATGAATTTTATTGAGATTATTTTATATATAATAAAGTATACAGATTTTAATTGTATAAGTCAATAAGTTTTGACAAATGCACACTTCCATATAGCCACCAATACAGATCTAGAAAAGTTTTATCACCTTAGAAAATTCTCTCCATAACCTTTGCAGTTAACCCCACTCTCCTCTCCACGCTCCATCCCTAGGCAATCACTTGTCAACGTTCTATCACCACATATTAGTTTGTCCTGTTCTAAAATGAAATATAAATGAATCATCCAGTATGTTTTCATGTCTGGCTTCTGTGGCTCAGCATAGTATTTTCTGAGATTTGTCCATGTTGTCATATGTATCAGTTGTTTCTCTTTAGTGCTGAATAGTTTTTCACTGATGAATTTGTTTACCCATTCATGTGTTAAAGGTCGTTTGGGTTCTTTTCACTTTGGGGACACTGGAGAAGAAGAAAGCTTCATTCTTATACAAGTGTTTTTGCTGACATAGATTTTCATTTATCTTGCGCAAATAAGAGTGGAATTGCTGGGTTATAGAGCAAGTGTATGTTTAATTTTACAACAAACTGCTAAGCCAATTTCCAAAGTACTTGTAACATTTTACATTCTAAAAGCAATGTATGATGGTTTCACATGTCTCTTGTCCTTGCTAACACCTGTCACTCCTTTTAGTCATTGTTACAGGACTGCAGTACAGGAAGACCATGCAACTTTGTGTCTTCAAGACCAACCCAAGATTTCCAAGTTCAGAAAACAATGAAAATAAGAGATCTTTAAATATGAAATTGCAAGGTAATATAAAATCCTTCCCTTTGCAGGCCTGACCCCAATATTTGATTACTCAATAAGATACTCTTGTAAGAGAATTATTTGGGGAAATGTATTTTCTTTGCATTGGAAGCTTCCTCAGATGTAAAACCTTCATACCAGCTCAGAGGTTTAGCAGGTTTCTCTTCCTCAAAGCAAAGACTATCTTTGGTTTGGAAGCTTGCTTTTCTACCTATGCCGACTTCGCCTCAGCAACTGTACCAGGTGAAATGTTCTCCACCTATTGCTCACCTACAAAGACTTTGTCTCTCTGAAGTGATTTAGTTCTTTTAGATTTATTTGTACCTGTGAAACAGAATTTTTACAAAATGGTGGTTTTAAACAAAAGCATGAAATGTTTGGTTTTTTGGGTACCATTGTTTCAGTGGGAGAGAAGGAAAATCTTTGATGTCTTTTTCTTTTATTTTCTTTTTCTTTTTAATGCCTGTTCACACCACTGATTGAAGCAAAACAACACAACATGCTGCCACTTCATCCAAAAGTAGTGTTTTCATTATCCCCTTTCTTGACGGCTCAATCGGTCATAAGCCACAGGCCCATTGAGTGCTTTTAAAAAGGGGGCGTCTTTTTATTTTCTAATTATAAGCCTAACTCTTGCAAAAATCTTTTTGCAAATTTTAAGTACCTCTTAAGGATATACTCCCAGAAGACCATTACTAAGTCAAGAATTATGAATGTTTTTGTGACAATTGCCAAAAAGAATGATAGATATATAATAATAGTATTATTTGTTGAAAGAAATACTTTGTTCCCTTTTCCACAGAATTTGTTACTCTATGATTTGAAGCAGAAATCAATGAATTTTATTATATCTATTTTGTTGAAATATTTGCGTATTAATCTCAAACTTATTTGCATTATATACTCACCTCCTATCCACCACCCATTTATTCAACATTTATTTATTCCGGAAGCAGTCTAAGCAAGAATATTTTTTCTCACTTTTACAGGTAAAATAAGATAAAGAAGAGTAACTGCTAATGGGCATGAGATTTTTTTTTCTTTTCTAAAATGTTCTAAAATTGATTGTGGTGATGGTTGCCCAACTTTGTGAATACAATAAAAAGCACTGAGTCAAAACTTTAAATTGGTGACTCATTTAATATATGAATGTTATCTCAATGAAGCTGCTACTTTAAAAATGAAATAAGAGGAACATGGGTGTAAATGAAACTTCCATGATATGACTCTAACAACCAAATTCTCACCCAACTGAAAACAAAAATATATTTCTTGGGGCAACTTCTAAGCACATTGAAAAAAGAGAAAATTATCTGGTCTCCAAGAACATGATCATAATAAATATAACAAGAATATACTAAAGTTTTATTTGATGTCAGCCACGGAGCTAAATATTTTAAATGATAATCTCATTTAATGTTTATATCAACTCTAAAAAATTATTATTATTTATTAAATTTTGCAGAGAAGAAAACTGAGATTTAGATCAAAGTGATAACTGGTAGAGACAGTTATCCAATCTCAGCTTTGTCTTATGCCGTCTTTTTTGTTTTTTTTAAATCTACTGCTTCCCAACATTAGGGCATAACATCCAAGAAGACACCATTGCTGCTGACTATGGCAAAGAAAACAAGCCTACATGTGCAGATATATATACCTAGAGTCACACAGGTATAATAAACCTCTGGGGAGCCGAAAAATAGCATGTACAAATCAGCTGACTTTGGGAAAACCTAGATGTAAAAATCCTGAAAGCATAAATTGAGAATTCCTAAATTTTGGAGGTTAAGTGGAAACCCGGGAGTGTGATACATTCCCCAGCTTTGAGTTGGCTGTGTTTGTAGTTGTGTACATGTTCAACATCACTTTAAAACCTCACAGGGCTGGCCACAGTGGCTCATGCCTGTAATCCTCATGCTTTGGAAGGCCAAAGCAAGAGGATCACTTGAGACCAGGAGTTCATGACAGCCTTGGTAACATTGAGAGACACACTCTCTATAAAAAAATTTTTTTTTAAATCCAGACACAATGGTTTGTGCCTGTAGTCCTATCTACTCAGGAGACTGAGGCAGAAAAATAGCTTAGCCTAGGAGTTTAAGGCTTCAGTAAGCTACGATTGCACCACTGAATTCCAGACTAAGACCCTTTCTCTAAAAAAAACAAACAAAAAAATCTCATTTATTCTGTGTCCAAACACAATCGTAATACTTTAGGTTCTATGACACTTGACAGTCAATGAAGAAGTGTTGTAATTCTTAAGACAACTTATGTCCAGTCTTTTTGGAAATTATAGAATATTGGTCTTTCAAGAGATCTTTGAAAATTTATTTTATAGGCAAGATAATATCTTCCAGAGAAACTAAGGCAATTTCTCAAGGTAAAGCAGCTCTTCAGAAACAAAGTCAGGGGACTCTCAGGTGTCTTGAGCCAAGGTCCAGGAATCCTTATATCACATTATATTAGTTGTTACTGATGAATAAATGTTAGTTCCCCTTCTTCTGTCCAGCCCTTGGTAATGTCCATTTCTGTCCCAAAGCTCTTGCAAGAAGCTGCCGCCTTGATTTCTGGTGCAGCCAGCTTTCTGATTGCAAACTCTGGGAATCAACTTGGCTTTAATCCAGACTCTGCTCCTGCCAAGTCCAATTTCATCAAGGAGTAATAAAGTACAACAATACACATTGTTACTTTAATGTTCAAAGAATGCTTCTGGATCATTGAATTTTGGACAGCATTTCATCTGTGGGATGCAAATTATTCTAATTACAACAAGTTTACCTCATAAAAAAAGAACACCTGCTTTTTTTAGAGCAACATCCACTAAACAACAATGAATGGAATAAAGTTAAATTTTGCTTGCATTTACTAGTAGTTAGGAATGGATCAAAATACCAAGGAATTGCGTTCACCCCTAAGGAAAGCAGTGAATGGTTTGGAAACTTTACGGAAAGAACACTAGAATTTTTTACTGTGTGCATTTGTACTGTGTGTACTCGTTAAATGAAAGAAATTACAAAGAAATAATAACATATAAACCTTAGTAAAACAAATTTTCACTGTTGATATTCCACAAATAAACTACTTCTTATAGAAATTCAAGTAAAAAGTCAAGAACTGAGATTTGCATCATACATAGATAACTAAGGCTTGCAGTCTCAAGGTACAACACTGTTTATTTTATTATTCATTCTATAATATAAATTCTAGCCAATTGTGCTTGCCCAGGCACTGAGCTATCCATATGCTACAACAGAGGAACACAGTTCCTTCTTTATAGAGTTTTGGTAATATTAGATGAGATCTTTATTATCAAAGTTATCTCATTTTTGTGTCTTTAAGAGTAATCAATGTCCATTTTTATTTTCTTGATGATTTCTTATGAATATCCACAATTAAAGTTTATTTTTATAAACTATATTTTGAATTTCTATTATATTTAAATTTATATTAGTATATATTTATTTTATAAATTTTGTATTTATATTTTTATATTTGTACCATACAGCTTTTACACCTATATTTTATTTTTCTATTTATAACTTATAAATATAAATTTATAACATTTTATGTGAAATATATGTTATTTATATTTTAAATTTAGACTATAAAATATAGTTCTTAAACTGTATTTTAGATTTTATGTTTCTTCCTCCTCTGGAAATCCACCGACTTCTATGGCACTGAGGTGCACAGATTGAGTTGTAACACAGGTTGAGACTCTAATACAGGTTGAGTATCCCATATCCAAAGTGCTTGGGACCAGAAGTGTTTCAAATTTCTTTTTTTTTTTTTTTTTTTTTAGATTGCATATACATAATGAGATATCTTGGGGTTGGGACCCAGGTCTAAACATAAAATTTATTTATGTTTTATATGTACTGTATACATCTAGCCTGAAGCTAATTTTATACAATGTTTTTAGTAATACGTGCAACTCATAAGAGATCAAGTGTGGAATTTTCCACTAGTGACAGCATGTCAGTGCTCAAAAAGTTACAGCTCTTAAAGCATTTTAGATTCCAGATTTTGGGGATTAGTGATACTCAATCTATACTTTTCATTATTTTAGTTTTTAAACTTCTGCAGGAGGTGAAACCAGTCAAGTTTAGAAGTTGTATGCTCAATAAGTGAGACTTTAAAATATGTCTCTTTAAAGTACTTGTATACTTGTGGGAACTCTGGAAAACTTCTTCAGTGATTCGAAGAAAACCTTGGTTCACATATTTTCAAACAAAGTTCTGCGAAATGAAACTATCTAGAGTTAACTCCACTCTCTTTATGATGTTAGCAGAAGGAAAAATTGATAACTGATGGTGTTATAAACTACCCAGACTGCTATACTAAAATTTCATAGATGGAATGATTTAAACAACAGAAATTCATTTTCTCACAGTCCTAGAGGCTGGAAAGTCCCAGGTCAAGGGAAGGCAGGGTCGATTTCTGGTGAAGACTCTCTTCCTGGCTTGCAGAAGGCTGCCTTTTCATTGTGTCTTCACATGCCAGAGAGAGAGCAAGCTCTCTAGGTTTTTTCTTACAAAAATGCTAATTTTACCAGATCAGTACCCCACCTTTATGACTTCATTTAACCTTAATTAAATCTTCATTCATCTCCATCTCCAAATACAGCCACAATGAGGGTTAGGTCCTCAAATTATTAATTTTGGAGAGACACATTCAGTCCATAATAGGTGGTTAAACCAAATTATTATAATAATAATTAGCAATAATTGCTATGGTTTGAAAGTTTGTCCCCTTCTAAACTCATGTTGAAATTTAATTGTCAGTCTAACAGTATTAACAGGTGAGACCTTTAGAAAGCAATTAAGCCATGAGGGCCTCACCCTCATGTGTGGGATTGATGTTGCTGTAAATCTTAATGCAAGTTTATTCCCTTCTTTCTCTCTTGCCCTTTTACCTTTCACTTTCTGCCAGGAGAGGATACAGCAAGAAAGCCCTCACCAGATGCCAGCCTCTGAATCTTGGAATTTGCAGCATCCAGAACTGTAAGCCAATAAACTTCCTTTATTATAAATTATCCAGCCTCAGATATTCTATCAGAGCACCAAAAATGGACTATTGCAGTAGTATTAGATAATGATGTTTATAGAAATTCTTTTGCAATATTTATTTAGCATTAGTTAGTGTGTAACTATGTGTAGTCAAACTGAGCAATGGCATTTATTCTTTAGATATCTTAGAAGATATCATAGTACTATAGACTATAGTTAATTTTTACAATAAGGTGTTATGGTTGTTAAGCTTTTCCATCAAGTTTTCTTTAAAAGGCTATAATGATAGTTTTTAGTAACTTCCCTTAATACAGTAGTCATGAAACTAATCAAGCATAGTGATCCTTCATCTGGAAATTCCTTAGACTTTATCTAATGGGTCTTTGGAGTTGAGTAGTCCAAAAGTAAATAATTCAAGTTAGTGTTTTGTTATTGTTGCTTACAGGATGATACAATAAACAGAAAATGCCTAAAGTTTTTCTTCATAGAAAATAAACATACATTATTAATATTTTTATTTATATACTTCAGTCACCACTAGTCCCTTCTCTTTAACATAAATACTACTTGTCTTCAATCAACAGATAGCTGAGAGCCTTATGTACAGTGTATGCCAAACCAACTAAGCATTTACATTTGCAGAACTTCTTAAACTGTAATGTGCAAATGAATTACCTAAGAATATTGTTAAATTGCCTTTTCTGAGTTTCAGATTCAGTAGGTCTAGAGTGGAAATTCTGCAATTCTAAGGGTGCTGCTTATGCTGTTAGTCCAGACCACACTTTGAAGAACAAGATTTCAAAAGGCCCAAAGCACAGTTATTTCTTTATAAAACTGACAAAATATTAATTGATAAAATAACATGACCATTCTGTTTTCTAGGGTTGTTTTGAGGATTAATGAGATAATAAATATAAAGCAATGAGCACAAGATAGTTCAAAATTGATAAAACTTCTTAACTGAATAAACGAAGATGATTTGTATTATGGTTAATTTCATGCAGCTGAATTTACCTAAAGCAGAGAATTTGAAGAGCTGATTAGGATAGAGAAGGCATGTTAGCATGAATTTATGAAAAATATTAAACTTAGAGATGTGGGACCTTAAAAGTGGGAGTAAATTCATCAGTGGCTTTTAGTCATAGTGATGACAACAGGAAAGCAATAATTTTATCTAGCCAGGTTAAAGCCTGAGAAAGTAATGAGAATGCTTTTGCAGCAATATATATTTGACATGATGAGGGCATGAGGGTAATGGTGGAAGTAATGAAAAGGAAGAAAGTGAAAGGCCAACATTTATTGGGAGCCCACTTTCAGTCAGATGTTACGTCTTACATTACAATAACTGCATGTCAAAACTACCTGGGAGATTTTCAAAATGTATGCATGCATGTGCCTTGCTCTGTATTACACCAGAATCTCAGCAGGAGGATCCAAGTAAATCTTTTAAAACTCTTCACAGGGCACATGCATCACTGTTTGTCTATAAGATTTCCTTTCCCCAGACCTCTTACAAGGAGACTACCATCTTTTTCCTTCCTTTCTTCTCCTCCTCTAGCCTGCGGACCTTCAGGGAATATCCCCTTGAGAAGAGAAAAATGTTTGTACCAGTTATCCTTTGTTCTACACCCCAGACAGCCTTCTCTTCTTATGCTCAAAGGTCCAGATTGAAAATAAAAACTATTGAACGTTAGCTGTAATTTCTCTTTATCTTCCTGTCCTACTGAATTCTAAGGCAACAAAGTTGCTTTTGCTTACTGAGCAAATGGTCAGAAGCTGTAGATAAGAAAGAGATGCACAGTTGAATATTTCAAGATCTTTTTCACTCTAGTAAATGGCCTGAGTCAGGCTATGATTTCAGGTCTGACTGAGTCCCAAGTACATATTATTTCTACTACACTTTGCTGCCAAGTATTGAAAGCTATCTAGGAAAAAGCAATTAAATTAATAACAACATTTGCTTTTCCTTTTTTTTTTTTTTTTGAGACGGAGTCTCACTCTGTTACCCAGGCTGGAGTACAGTGGCTCAATCCCAGCTCACTGCAACCTCTGCCTCTGGAGTTCAAGCAGTTCTCCTGCCTCAGCTTCCTGAGTAGCTGGGATTATAGGCATGTGTCACCATGCCCAGATGATTTTTATATTTTTAGTAGAAACAGGGTTTCATCATGTTGGTCAGGCTGGTCTAGCCATTATTTACTCTTATAAGGACTGGATTCTGAAATATTAAGAAATAGGTGGAGTAATTATAGAATCATCTTTATATAGAGCTACCAGTCCCTCCCCACAGGTCCCATTTTCATCGCACATCTTCACCACCTCCTTTGTTCATATTTTCGGTCCAACTCATATTTTAAAAATCTGAATATCACTATTTCTTATAGATCTTCTCCTACTTTTGTTTTATCAATATTCCTTTATGTCTCTAACCTGTTGTGACTAGGTCAAACCTTCTCCCTTCTATCAAAGCGCAATTTGTAAAATCTAAATTATTGCCCTTAAAAAGAAAGTAGAGAAAGAGATAGGGTTAGAAAGTTTATTCAAAGGGATAATATCAGAGAACTTCCCAAACATAGAGAAATATATCCACATTCAAATACAAGAACACCAAGCAGATTTAACCCAGAGAAGATTACCTCGAGGTATTTAAGTCTCAAAGGTCAAAAATAAAGAAAAGATCCTGAAAGCAGCAAGAGAAAAGAAACAAATAACATACAACGGAGCTCTGGTACATCTGGCAGCATATTTTCCAGTGGAAACCTTATGGACCAGGAGATAGTGGCATGACATATTTAAAACACCAAAGGAAAAACCTTTTACCCTAAAATAATATATCTGGTGAAAATATCCCTCAGACATGAAGGAGAAATAAAGACATTCCTAAACAAACAAAAAACTGAGAGACTTCATCAACACCAGACTTGTCCCACAAGAAATACTAAAAGGAATTCTTCAATATGAAAGAAGAGAATGTTAATGAGCAAGAAGGAATCATATGAAGGTACGAAACTCACTGATAATAGTAAGCACACAGAAAAATACAGAATAGTATAACACTATAATTGTGGTGTGAAAACTACTCCTGTCTTAAGTAGAAAGACTAAATGATAAACCAATCAAAAATAATAACCACAAAAACTTTTCAAGACACAGACAGAAAATAAGATATAAAGAGAAACCACAGAAATCAGGGAGACAAAGTTAAAGTGTAGAGTTTTTATTAATTTTCTTCTAGTGTGTTTGTTTGTTTGTATATGCAATTGGTGTTACATTGTCATCAGGAGAAAATAATGGGTTCCGAGACAGTATTTGAAAGCCTCATGGTAACCCCAAATTGAAAAACATGGATACATGAAAAATAAAAAGCAAGAAATTAAAGCATACCACCTGAGAAAATCACCTTCACCAAATGGAAAACAAGAAAGAAGGAAAGAAGAATGAGAAGGCTGCAAAACAACAAGAAAACACATTTTAAAACAGCAGGGATAAATCCCTACTTAACAATAATAACATTGCATGTAAATGGACTCAGCTCTCCAAGAAAAGACATAGACTAGCTGAACAGATGAAAAAACAAGACCCAAAAATCTGTTGCCTACAAGAAACACACTTCATTTATAGAGATACACAAAGACTATACATAAAGGAATATAAAAGAATTTTCCATGCCAATGGAAACCAAAAAAGAGCAGGAGTAGCTGTACTTACATCAGACAAATAGATTTTAGGACAAAAATTGTAAGAAGAGACAGAGAAAGTCACTATATAATGATAAAAGATTCAATTCTGCAAGATGATAGAGCAATTGTAAATATGTATGCACCCAATACTGAAGCGTCCAGATATATAAGGGAGATACTATTAGAGCTCAAGGGTGAAATAGGCCCCAATACAGTAATAACCGCAGACTTCAATACACTACTTTCAGCATTGGACAGATCTCCCATACAGAAAATCAACAAAGAAACTTCAGGCTGAACCTGTACTATAGAACAAATGGACCTAATAGATATTTACAGAATATTTTATCTAACAGCTGCAGAATACACATTATTTTCCTCAGCACATGAATATTTCTCAAGGATAGACCATATATTATGTCACAAGACCAATCTTAAAGCATTCAAAATAATGAAATAATATCAAGTATCTTCTCTAACCACAATAGACTAAAACTAAAAATCCATAACAAGAGGAATTTTAACTATACAAACACATGGAAATTAAACAATATACTCCTTAATGACCAGTGGGCCAATGAAGAAATTAAGAAAGAAACTGAAAAACTTCTTGAAACAAATAATAATAGAAATGCAGCATACCAAAACCTATGGGATACACTGAAAGCACTACTAAGAGGGGAATTCATAGCTGTAAGTGCCTACATCAAAAAAGAAGAAAAACTTCATATAAATAACCAGATGATACATCTTAAAAAACTAGAAAAGTAAGAGAAAAGCAAACCCAAAATTAGGAGAAAAAGAAATAATAAGGGTCAGAGCAGAAATAAATGAAATTGAAATGAAGAAAACAATACAAAAGATCAACAAAACAAAAGGGTTATATTTTGAAAAGATAAGCAAAATTGACAAATCTTTAGTCAGAGTAAGAAAAAAAGAGAATGTGCAAATAAACAGATGAAAATGAGACATTACAACCAATACTGCAGAAATTCAAAGGATCAATACTAGTTGCTGTGAATAATTAGATGCAAATAAATTAGAAAATCTGGAAGAAATGGATAAATTCCTAGACACATATGACCTATGAAGATTGAATCACAAAGACATAAAACTTGAACCGACCAATAACAAGTAATAATATAAAGCCATAATAAAAAGTCCTCCTGTAAAGAAAAACCTGGGACTTGATAGCTCACTGTTGAATTTTACCAAACATTAACAGAAGAATAGCAATCCTACTCAAACTGTTTTGAAAAATAGAGAAGGGAATACTTCCAAATTCATTCTACAAGGCCATTATTACCCTGATACTAAAACCAGGCAGACATTTTTAAAAAATAATAATACTGCAGGAAATATCCCTGATGAATATTCATGCAAAAGTCCTCAACATAATACTGGCAAAATGAATTCAACAATATATTAAAAAGGTCATTAATCATGACCAAATGGTATTTATCCAATGGGTGCAAAAACGGTTCAACATATGCAAGTTAATCAATGTGAATTCAACAGAATGAAGGACAAAAATCATATGATCATTTCAATTGATGCTGAGAAAGCATTTGATAAAGTTCAACATCGCTTCATGATTAAAAACAAAAACTCAAAAAACTGGGTATAAAAGGAATATAACAACATAATAAAAGTCATATATGACAGACCACAGCTAGTATGATATTAAATGGGGAAAAACTGAAAGCCTGTCCTCTTAGATCTGGAATATGAGAAGGATGCTCACTTTCACCACTGTTATTCAACATAGTAATGGAAGACCTAGCTAGAGCAACCAGGCAAGAGAAAGAAATAAAGGCCATCCAAAATTGGAAAGAAAGAAGTCAAGTTATCCTTGTTTGTAGATGATGTGTCTTATATTTGGAAAAACCTTCAGATTCCACCAAAAAACTGTTAGAACTGATAAATATTTCAGTGAAGTTGCAAGATACAAAGTCAGAATATAAAAATTACTAACATTTTTGTATGCCAACTGTGAACAATTTGAAAAAAATTTTTAAAGTAATCCCACTTACAGTAGCCACCAAATTACATACCTAAAAATTAACCAGATAAATAATAGATCTCTACATGAAACTATAAAACACTAATGAAAGAAATTGAGGAGTACACACAAAAATGGAAAGATTTTCCATGTTTATGGATTGGAAGAATCAATATTTTTTAAATGTCCATACTACCCAAAGCAATCTACAGATTCAATGCAACCCCTGTCACAATACCAATGACATTCTTTACAGAAAAAGAAAAAACAATCCAAAATTTATATGGAATTACAAAAGACCCAGAACAACCAAAGCTATCCTAAGCAAAAAGAACTGAAGGAATCATATTACCTGACTTCAAATTATACTACAGAGCTATAGTAACCAAAACAGCATGATACTGGCATAAAAATAGACACATAAACCAATGGCACCGAATAGAAAACCCAAAAACAAATCCACACACTTACAGGGTATTTATTTTTGACAAAGGTGCCAAGAACACTCACCGGGGAAAAGACGGTCTCTTTAGTTAATAGTGTTGAGAAAACTGGATACCCATATGCAGAATAATGAAACTAGACCTCTATCTCTTGCCATATACAAAAATCAAATCAAAAAGAATGAAAGACTTAAATCTAAGACCTAAAACTATGAAACTACTACAAACTTTGGGGAAACTCTTTAGGACATTTGTCGGGGCAAACATTTCTTGAGTAATACCCCACAAACACAGGCAACCAAAGCAAAAATGAACTAACGGGATCACGTCAAGTTAAAAAGCTTCTGCACAGCCAAGTATACAATCAATAAAGTGAAGAGACAACCCACAGAATGGAACAAAACATTTACAAACTACCCATTTGACAAGGAATTAATAACCAAAATATATAAGGAGCCCAAACAACTCTATAAGAAGAAAAAAACTAATAATTCAATTAAAATATGGGCAAAAGATTTGAATAGACAGTTCTCAAAAGAACGTCTGAAGTATCTGAATACAGGCATATAGTGAGATGCTCAACATCACTAATAATCAGAGAAGTTCAAATCAAAACTACAATGAGAACATCATATCATTCCAGTTAAAATGGCTTTTATTCAAATGTCAGGCAATCACAAATGCTGGTGAGGATATGGAGAAAAGGGAACCTTCATACACTGTTTGTGGGAATGTAAATTAGCACAACCACTATGGAGAACAGTTTGGGGGTTCCTCAAAAAAACAAAAATAGAGTCGCCATATGATCCAGCAATCTCACTGCCGGGCATGCACCCAACAGAAAGGAAACCAGTATATTGAAGAGCTATCTGCACTCCTATGTTTGTTACAGCACTGTTTACAATAACCAAGATGTAAAAGATACCTAAACATCTACCAACACATGAATGGATAATGAAAATGTGGTACACATACACAATGGAGTACTATTCAGTCATAACAAAGAATGAGATCCTGTCATTTGCAGCAACACGAAGGGAACTGCAGGTCATTCTGTTAAGTGACATAAGCCAGACACAGAAAGACTAACATCACATGTTCTCACTTATTTGTGGGATCTAAAAATCAAGACAATTGAACCCCATGGAGATAGAGAAGAGAATGGTTACCAGAGGCTGGTAAAGGTAGTTGGGTCATTGTGGGGAAGTTGAAGGTGAGGTGGGGATGGTTAATGTGTACAAAGAAAATAGAATGCGCTAGTATTTGACAGCACAATAGGGACACTATAGTCAATGATAAAATTAAGTGTATATTTTTAAATAACTGAAAGAGTATAATTGGATTGTTTGTAACACAAAGAATAAATGCTTGAGAAGATGAATAGCTAATTTTTCCTGACTTGACTGTTTTGTATTTCATGCCTGTACCAAAATATCTCATGTAGCCCCTAAATATACACACCTACTATGTACCCACATAAATTAAAAATTAAAAAAAAAAACACGATTTGTAAAGTTTTTTTCTTTTTAGTTTGAGACAAACAGAACAGTGGCGCCCATTCAATTAAAAATGCATTGCATTAATAATCCCATTACAGGCTGGGCGTGGTGGCTCACGCCTGTAATCTCCGCACTTTGGGAGGCCAAAATGGGTGAATCACGAGGTCAGAAGTTCAAGACCAGCCTGGCCAAGAGGGTAAAACCCTGTCTCTACTAAAAATGCAAAAATTAGCCAGACATGCTGACGGGGGCCTATAATCCCAGTTACTCAGGAGGCTGAGACAGTGAATTGCTTGAACCTGGTAGGTGAAGGTTGCAGTGAGCCGAGATAATGCCACTGCACTCCAGCCTGGGTGGCAGAGCGAGACTCCATCTCAATAATAATAATAATAATCCCATTACAACCCTGAATCCCTTATCAAAATTGGCATTTCCTCAGCATTTACGTCTTCTTAATCTGTGTTCTTTTAAAGTTTTATATGCACATAGTGTTGCATTACCCTCTGATCTTTTCTTTGAAGCTTCTCTAAAATATATCTATTATATTATGATTTCCTGGGACTAGTTAGGAAACTACATATTAAAATCATTTGAAGGCTTTAAAAAGTATTGTTGCTTGGGCCCAATTAAATCAGAATCTCTGGAATGGAACCCAGATGTGAGTATATTTTTAAATGTCAGGATTGAGAGCTGCTACTTTAGATCATACATTGCTTCAAGATAGAAAATTTTCCTTCTCTTTTCCCTGAGAAAACAAAACAAATTTTAAAAGATAGGGCATTGGTCTATCCACAGGGAGCAGTAGCAAGGTTTAGAAGCCTGGAAGCTAGAAATCTCCCAAGAGGCAAATCTGGAAGTCACAGAATTGGAGGACGTAATTCAACTGAGGATATCGACTCAGCTCTTATGCTAGGTGCTGTATTTGTAGTCCTCATTCTAGCTGGGAGCCCTAAGCCCATAAGAAGTAACTCTTGCACTTTGGGAGGCCAAGGTGGGTGGATCACGAAGTCAAGAGATCGAGACCATCCTGGTCAACATGGTGAAACCCCGTCTCTACTAAAAATACAAAAATTAGCTGGGCATGGTGGCCCGCGCCTGTAATCCCAGCTACTCGGGAGACTGAGGCAGGAGAATTGCTTGGACCCAGGAGGCGGAGGTTGCGGTGAGCCGAGATCGTACCATTGCACTCCAGCCTGGGTAACAAGAGGGAAACGCCGTCTCAAAAAAAAAAAAAGAAGAAGTAATTCTTGCTCAAAATCATTTATTTAGTTAATTGAATATCAATTAGTTGTATTTCTCTAGGCTACTCAGAAGGCAGTGAATGAGTGGCAGTGTCGGGTATGCCTCAATTGTAGCTACATCTCTCTCAGTCACCCATGTGGCACCTGGAATTTTGAGGTCTCAATATAACTTTATTTCACATTTAGTAGATGTAAAGATATTCTTTTCAGATTCATTTAATAAAGGGCCCTGAATTTCTAGCCAAACACCTGCCATAGGAAGCCACAGGCACAGAAGGAGCATCATGGGAAAGCCTGTGGCTTAGAACTGTGGTTCAGAACTTGAAACTAGGAACCAGAAGGCTTGCTCATCCTAATATCGCTCTTGATTTTTAACTCATCACTAACCATTCTGTGCCTTGATCTCCTCACAGGTAAAAGGGATACTGGATCAATTGCCATACATACCTCAAAGGATTTTGTGAAATGAGACAAGATAGAGCTAAGTACTTCAAAAACTATAAAGAGCTATTGAAACAAAAATCATTTTTATCACTGAGATTATTTATAAATGATGGATTCAGCCCAGTTCTATCTGTTGCCAACTTTTGTGATAGAATAGAGCATTGAAAGTAAAAATGAAAAAAATCTCAGCATATTTAATGACATAAACCAAAATAATCAAAGAAAAAAAATTTCTTAAAAAGGAAAAACATATTAAATATTTGTGATGATAATGAAAATTTGGTGGTGGGAGTGAAAAAAATGTTGTTTTATTTTGCTTTATTTATAATGTCTCAGTATTCTTTCTATTTGTTCTGTCTTTAGCAATCCAAGCATTGTTTAGGGCAGAAATGGCTGACTTTACATTTAAGTTGAATTCTCTAAACTCCAGAAGGAAGCATTGTCACTTCCAAAGCCAAAATAAAGATTTAGTCTTCATTCTTCTCATATTCTCCAGGGAAATTTCAGCTCCTCAGTACAAGCCCCAGGGACATGCTGCTGAAAGGCTCTTTAGCTGCTCTGAAGAAAAAGATCTCAAACTTCCCCTGAGATGTCACTATAATTGCTGGTTTTTAGATATTTATGCATAGAAAGTCTTTCTTCTCAAAGTAATTTTTCATAGAAGTATTTTCCAAAACTATCATTAATATTAAAATTCCATGATAAAAGAGTTAACCTCACATTAAACCAGGAAGTTTGTAAAAACGTTTTATGAATACCTAAGGAATCTATTGCAAATAAGAAAATGAAAGTACACAAAGGAAAGCGTGTTTTAAGCCATCAGGAAGAATTGTGCACCATTTAGTTCTTGCCGCGGTTACTCTTCTATTTTGTTTTTCTTCAATGTTTATGAAATTAGTCAATGCTATTTTATTTTATTTTTATTATTATCTTTGAATGTATGATCATAAACAACCAATAAGATTTTTTCTCCTTAAAGGTAAACTTGCACACTACTGTGTATGCAGTTAGCATTCAATGTGTACTTATAAATTATCTACTAATTTGAGTAATATGAAATTTCCATTTTCATGAATTGAATGTAACTTCATCAACAATCTTAAATGCCAAAGCTCATACCTAATTCCTGGCAGTCACCTTTTTGTAAATTAGGTAACTTGCATTTAATTTGTGAATATCTTTTAAAAATTCAGGTTTGTCTGTTCATGTCACAAAAGTTCAGGTAATTTTTTTTCTTCTTAGTGTAAACATTTGCTCTTTATGACAAGTAAATCATATTTCTTCATAGTATAACTATTTCAAGTGTTAAAAAAAAATCCTTTATAAGTTGTATGTGCACATTTGTGTGTGTGAGAGAGAGAGAGAGAGAGAGAGTGACAAAGTCTCACACTGTTACCCAGGCTGGAGGGCAGTGGTGTGATCTCTGCTCACTGCAACCTTCGCCTCCCAGGTTCAAGTGATCCTTCTGCCTCAGTCCCCTGAGTAGCTGGAATTACAGGTGCCTGCCACACACCCAGTGAATTTTTGTATTTTTAGTAGAGATGGAATTTCACCATGTTGGCAAGGCTGGTCTCAAACTCCTGATCTCAAGTGATCCACCTGCCTTGACCTCCCAGAGTGCTGGGATTACAGGCATGCCTCACCACAACCACCTCTCTGGAAGTCTTAACACACTTTCCTATAAGTCACTGATTTTAATTACATTCCTTTAATGTCAAAGAAAAACACTTTGTGAATAGGTGAATTAAACCAGAATATTTCAGGTTTGTGTTTTCTTAGACTTGATATACTATTTATATGCATATAAATCACAAATTGGCTAACATTGTTCTTATTTCTTTAACACTATTTTAAAATTGCATTTATCCAAACATAAAAAGGCAAATTTCTTACATTACCATTGCATCCGGGGCTTAGTTAGGTTTTTTAACCATTTCGGTTACAGTCAATTCTAGAACATTTTTCTTTATCCTACTCTTTTTCTTTCCTCCTACAATAGAATATTTCACAATATGAAATAAGAATCTCCTTGTATGCTGCTAATAGAGATTACAAATGTTAGTCATGTCTAACAAAAGCATATATAAGGTGACTACACGTTTCATCACTGATTAAACTGTTGTTTCTTCTCTCCCACAAACCAACAGAACTTCCACAAATAATATATAACGTTATAAAGATGACACACTCAGATTGTCACTGTGTTGTCTTTATTGCCTTTTCCATTCTCTTTTCTATAACGTAGTTCACTCTGCAAGATCGTTTGTCTACTAAACTGTGGACATAGCTATGCTTTCAAAATGCTGATATCCCAGAGCACCTGCATTTCCCAGAAAGTAATTCTAGTTCTTTCCCTTAATGTTTAATAAGATTATTTGCCTATATAATGAATTCACTCATCCACATCTCAATTTTCTACCCTTTAATTTTAGTTTATGTTCACTTAGAGGTTGTTTTGATTATTCTCTAGGCTCTTTCCTTAGGCAGATGCTTTTTTGCTTACCTAGGAATTTTATGTTGAGTGTATCTAATAGTTACGTAAACAATTTAATGTGCCAATTTTGCCTAGTTCCAGTTTCAGCAGCCCCTCAAAGAGGTTCATCCACAATCAATCTTACCATTTGTTTCTCAGACAGCAGAGTATGCAAGATATTACATATTCTGGTCTCAATATGTAATATACATATACAAATACTTCATGTACATATTGAATGTTGATATATCTTTGTGTTTTTATTTTGCAATCCATCTTTCTCTATGGGGGAGTGGGAGGTGGGAAATGTAGCTTGGAGCAGGGAGTGGGGAGGGATGGAAGAGTAGGAGGAGATGGCTGGGGTGAAAGGATGAGAAGAAGGAGATGAAGACAATGCTGGAGAGTAACCCACTTCCTCTGAGCCTGTTACTAGAAGTGCTCCCTCTCCATGGCCAGGCAAACCATGCTTGGAATCCCAGCAGTCTGAGAGGCCAACGGGATAGAGTGGTTTGAGGTAGGGAGTCCAAGACCAGACTGGACAACATAGCAAAATCCTGCCTCTACAAAAAAATTAAAAATTCACCGGGCATAGTGGTGCATACCTGTAGTCCTAGATACTCCAAAGGCTGAGGCGGGAGGATTGCTTGAACTGAAAAGTTATGCTTATGATGAGCTTTGATCTCCAGCCTGGGCGACAGTGGGAGACCCCTATCTCTTAAAAAAAAAAATCAGGGAATGGAGTGAAAGACATTGGAGGAATCATTTTGATGACTGAGACCTCAGTCTGCTCAGACGAAGAGCTGTGTAGAAAAGGTAATCAAGAAATGATACAATATGATATACTCAGTTCTTCATCCTTTTGAAAGGCTCCTCCCCTCACACTCTCACTAGTGGCCCAGCTCTGACTAAGGTTAGTGCCCTGGCCACATATCTGATCCACTGTTAGAACTTGTATCCAGGGTTTTCATTTCTCTCTCCTTTATATTGAAACTAGAAACCAAACTCTACCCAGTCTTACCCTGAATTTTCCTAGTCATTAATCTGTGTCTTCACAGCTTAATTTTGAATAACAAGTGCAAAAAGTCACACTATTTTCCTGTTGGATTGTCAAAATAAGATTGTTACCAAATGACGTGGCTGTCTTCTGAAGCTCCAACAAACAGGAGAATTATAAAGTCAAGTTGGTTCTATCAAAATGAACGAGTAAAAACCTCTCTGAGGCTGAAGTACTGAAAAGAAAAGGGCAGGCCTGCTGTTAATCAGGCAGGGAGGGCAGATGGATAAAGGCAGCTGCAAAGTTAACAGCAAATGTTTTTTCCAAGTTTTGTAGCTGCTATAAAATGTCATCATAACTCTCTCCTTGAGTGACCACTGTTTTTTACCTATGACATCCCTCGGCCTGCTTTGCTATATCTATCTATTATGGAGAATAGTTGCTAAACTGCCCTCACCTCAAGCCAGTACCCAGTTCCTAGCTAATTCTCACTTCTCCCAATCTTACCAAAGAAACGGTATCCAACCCAGAGACCGTCTCCATTCCCTTAGAGCTTGCTCAGAACCCTTCAGCAGGAACCCAAGCCTTCTAGAGTGCACATTTTAGTTCTCTGAGATGTGCTCTCTTCCCTGCAAATCAATAAATCTGATTTTGTCAAACTACAGATTTGAGCTGATAGTCTTTGACTGGTTGGGCTTTGACAGATGTCAAATTTAAAAATATAGAAGAAATAGAAACTGGAGAGTTTGAATAATCTTGTCACATATTTGAAGTTTCAAAATAAGATTTCCCAAATGTCAGAAATTTTTTCCAGGGCCTATACATTATAAGAAAAAATGTCTTTTAAAAAATCTAATTTTTTCAAGAGACATAAAGTATTTCAGGCTTCATGATTTCACCCAGAGCTCACAACTTCCAAAAATAAAAATTGCTTCCTTGAAAATTGCAGAGAGTAGATTTTAAGTATTCTCACCACACACACACACACACACACACACACACACACACACACACAGGTATATGAAGAGAATCTTATAAATTAGTGAACAATTGAATTAAAAGTTAAAAATATAAACTTTATTTCTAAACATAAGCTCCATCAAGTTCAAGGCACTTCTGTAGGAGTTGATACCAGCCATTTAGTTTATCCCTAAAGAACTGAGAGTCCTAGGAATGTAAGCATGCTAATGCAGTCTTTTTTACATTATTATCTGAAGAAAAATGAGGGCACTTTAAGATTTAAAAAAAAAAAAACACAAAAAGTCAGAAGGAGCCAAAGCAGGACTGTAAAGTGGATGCCCAATGATTTCACATTGAAACACTAAACAATTGCACTTGTTTGGTGAGAGGAATGAGCAGGAGCATTGTTGTGGTAGGGAAAGATTCTATAATGAAGCTTTCTTGGGTATTTTTCTGCTAGAGATTTGGTAACTATCTCAAAATACTCTCATCATAAACTGATGTTATCTTAACAGTGGAGAGAGGCTTAGCATGACTGACTCAATTTTGCCTCTCACCATCCCCTGTGATAATATCCTTCAGGTTAAAAGCTTCTGTTTAGCTTTGCATGTAGACCTGCTAACTATAGGAATAATTTAGTTTATAGTTCAACTTTAGAGAAAATGATAACAGTTCCTTTCCCCAAACTAACCCCTGAAGAGATAAGGAGAGTATACACACAAGTAAAAATGTTTGTTAAAGACTTAAGAGGGCCGGGAGCGGTGGCTCAAGCCTATAATCCCAGCACTTTGGGAGGCCGAGGCGGGTGGATCACGAGGTCAAGAGATCGAGACCATCCTGGTCAACATGGTGAAACCCCGTCTCTACTAAAAATACAAAAAATTAGCTGGGCATGGTGGTGCGTGCCTGTAATCCCAGCTACTCAGGAGGCTGAAGCAGGAGAATTGCCTGAACCCAGGAGGCAGAGGTTGCAGTGAGCCGAGATCGCGCCATTGCACTCCAGCCTGGGTAACAAGAGTGAAACTCCGTCTCAAAAAAAAAACAAAAAACACAAAGACTTAATTAGGAACATTGTGACCTTATCAAGCACAAAAAAATTTTTCAACCTCCTTGGACCCTCACTGCTGCCTGAATTTCTGTAGTCATCATCTGTCTCTTCACATCAACCCCTTCTTCTTCCCCTTCCCTTAAATTAAAAAGAGCCTGAAATGTGTACTAACTTAAGATGTTTTTTTAGGATGTTAGTCTGCCATCTTCTTGGTTTTCTGGCTCTTCTAAAAAAGTGGCTTTCCTTGCCCCAAAACCTTGTCTCTTGACTGTCGTGCAGCAAGTAATACAAGATTGGACTTGGTTACATTAGTGTTCTTTGGACCTCCAGAAAGCCAACAAGCAAAATGCTTTGAGCATTCCAAAAAGCTGCTACCTTGACCTTTGCTCTTGACCAGTCCACTTTTGTCTTGACTGGACCACTTCTGCCTCCTGGCAGTCATTGTTTTGATTGTGCTTTGTCTTCAGGATCGTACTAATAAAGGCATGCTTCGTCTCTTGTTACAGTTCCTTGAAGAAACACTTCATCTTGGTCTCACTTGTTTAAAATTCCCATTGAAAGCTCTGCTCTTGTCTGTAACTGACTGGGTGAAACGGTTGTAGCACCTTTCAAACGGAAATTAATTTTTCAGTCAGAATTGCGTAAGCTGAACCAATTGAGACCAAACAAAATTGAATTTTTTCCTGGCAAAACAATGCGGACGATCTGCTGCTGTGAACTTCATCTTCAATATCATCCCATTCCTTCTTAAAACAAGTTACATATTTGTAAACTGCTGATTTGAGGAAAGAGGATATTGTCCTCATAAGTTTTTCATAAAACATCATTGATTTCACCATTCTTCCACCCAAGCTTCACCATAAACTGGATGTTTGTTCTTGCTTCAGCTTTAGCAGAATTCATATTGCTCTAACAGGGAACCATTTCTTTCCTTTTTTTTTTTTTTTAAGAATCTTAGACACTTTCTTTCTCCTACTTTTAACTTTTACTTTGTAGTAGTAGAGGTAATTTCCTTTTTTCAAGGTGGTTGTATTTTGCATCTCCTTACCTTAGTTCCTCTGTTAATTTTGACTCAAATGTGATAAAAATTTCTCTGACAATTATGCAGCTTGTCAGCTTGTTTCAAATTTTTAATAAATATTCTTTGTCAGATTGAGGAGGTTCTCTAGTTTTGTTTTGTTGTTTTGTTGTTTATTTGTTTGTTTGAGACGGAGTCTCACTCTGTCACCCAGGCTGGAGTGCAGTGGCACAATCTTGGCTCACTGCAACATCCACACACCTGGTTAAAGCAATTCTCCGGCCTCAGCCTCCTGAGTACCTGGGATTACAGGCATGTATCACAACACCAGAATAAGTTTTGTATTTTTAGTAGAGATGAGGTTTCACCATGTTGGTCAGGCTGATCTCAAACTCCTGACCTCATGATCTGCCAGCTTCAACCTAGTTCTAAGTGCTGAGATTACAGGCGTGAGCCACCACACCAAGCCTAGTTCTGATTTAATAAGAGAATCTTAGGCAAATATGAAGTTTTATCAAATACTGTTTCCACAACTTTTTATGTGTTTATTATTTTCTGTTATAATTTGTCATTGCAGTGAATTACATTGATTTCCTTTTAAGATTTCAATAGCTTTTGGGGAACAGGTGGTTTTTGGTTGCATAGATAAATTCTTTAGTGGTTATTTCTGATATTTTGATGCACCCATCACCTGAGCGGTATACACAGCACCCAATGTCTAACCTTTTATTATTTGCCCACCTCTCACACTTCTCCCAAGTCCCCAAAGTCCATTATATCATTCTTATTCATTTGCATCTTTATATCTCAGCTCTCACTTATAACTGAGAACATACGATATTTAGTTTTCCATTTCTGAGTTACTTCACTTTGAATAATGGTCTCCAGCTCCATCCAGGTTGCTGTGATTAACTATTTCACTCTTTTTATGGCTACGTAGTATTCCATGGTGTATATATACACCACATTTTCACTCATGGGTTGATAAGCATCTAGGCTGGTTCCATATTTTTGCAATTGCAAACGGTGCTGCTATAAACATGAGTGTGCAAGTGTCTTTTTCACATAATAATTTCTTTTCCTCTGGGTAGAAACCCAGTAGTAGAATTGCTGGATCAAATGGTAGATCTACATTTAATTATTTAAGGAATCTCCATACTGTTTTCCATAGTGGTTGCACTAGTTTTCATTTCCACAAGCAGTGTAAAAGCATTCCCTTTCCACCTCATACATGCCAACATCTATCTCTTTATTATTGTTTAATTATGACCATTCTTGAAGGAGTAAGGTCGTATCTCATTGCGGCTTTCATTTGCATTTCCCTGATCATTAGTGATGTTGAACATTTTTTCGTATGTTTGTTGCTCATTTGTATATCTACTTTTGAGAATTGTCTATTCATGTCCTTAGCCCACTTTTTGATGGGATTGTTTGTTTTTTTCTTGCTGATTTGTTTGAGTTCCTTGTAGATTCTCGACATAAGTCAAATAGGGACTTTTTAAACTGATGTTTTATTCTTCTTAGTGCCTCAAACTAGCTCCTGTTCAAACAATGTAATAACAAGTTAATAAGAATGTATTTTGGAGCCAAAAATTGAAATCATACATAGTTTTTATAATACGCATTTTTGATGGATTTGTGAAGATCCCTTACATAGAGTAATAAAAGTGTTATTTAGCTTGATTTAGCCATTTCACAATGTATACATATTTCAAAACATCATTCTGTATAGAATAAATATTTATGCCAGGCATGGTGGTTCACACCTGTAATCCCAGCACTGTCCAGATGGCCATTGGGTCATGTCTGTAATCTTAGTACTTTGGGAGGCTCAGGCAGGAGGATCATTTGAGGTTAGGAGGTCAAAGCTACAGTGAGCCATGATCACATCACTGCACTCCAGCCCAGGAAACAGAATGAGAGCCTATCTCTCTCTCTCTCTCTCTCTATATATATATATATCTACAATTTTTCTTTTGTCAATAAAAAGTAAATTCATTTTAAAAATTTCTTTCAATTATGGAGACAACTTTTCTAAAACAAAAAAAAAATTGCCACTTTGGCTAAGAAGAAATAAATCTTCATCTAGTGTTCAGTTTTTTAACAAATTGATTTAACTATGGGATTTCTCTTCTCTGTCAAGCCCTGTATCTCCTTGGCAAATACCCAGTAAGCACATTTACTTGCCTTCGGGCTTCAAACAGGACCTATGTTGTGTCTCTACCAGTATTACTTATTTCAGATGAGTGTTCCAGGGATGGCCTATTTCTGTCATCTCTATTCTGTTCCATTGTTTATTTTTATATATTTCTTCCTCAGTTTTATGCATTGTAGTTTTAAAATATGTTTTATATCTGAGAGGAAAAACACTGCCATACTCTTCTTTTTTCAAAATAATCTACACACATCTACAACCATCTGATCTTTGACAGAGCTGAAAAAAAAAACAAGCAAAGGGGAAAGAATTCCCTATTTAGTAAATGGTGCTGAGATAACTAGCTAGCCAAATGCAGAAAATTGAAACTGGACCCATTCCTTACACCTCATACAAAAATTAACTCAAGATGGATTAAAGACTTAAATGTAAACCCAAATATAAAAAAGCCTAGAATAAAATTTAGACAATACCATTCAGGACATAGACACAGGCAAAGATTTCATGACAGAAATCACCAAAGCAATAGCAACAAAAGCCAAAAGAGACAAATGGGATCTAATTAAACTAAAGGGCTTCTCCATAGCAAAAGAAACTATCATCAGTGCTAACAGGCAAGCTACAGAGTGGGAGAAAATTTTTGCAATCTATCCATCTGACAAAGGTCTAATATCAAAAATCTACAAAGAACTTAAATAAATTTAGAAGAACAAAACAACCCTATTAAAAAGTGGGCAAAGAACATGAACAGATACTTCTTAAAATAAGAAAAACATATGAAAATAGCTCAACATCATTGATCGTTAGAGAAATACAAATCAAAACCACAATGAGATACCATCTCACACCAGTCAGAATGGTGATTATTAAAAAGTCAGGAAACAACAGAGAAATAGGAACCCTTTTCCATTGTTAGTAGGAATGTAAATTATTTCAACCATTGTGGAGGATAGTATCATGATTCCTCAAAGATCTAGAACCAGAAATACCATTTGACCGAGCAAGCCCATTAATGGGTACATACCCAAAGGAATATAAATCATTCTATTACAAAAATACACGCACACATATGTTCATTGCAGCACTATTCACAATAGCAAAGACATGGAATCAACCCATATAACCATCAATGATAGAGAATAAAGAAAATGTGGTACATATACACCATGGAATATTATGCAGCCGTAACAAGGAATGAGATCATGTCATTTATAGGGACATAGATGGAGCTGGAAGCCATTATCCTCAGCAAACTAACAAAGGAAAAGAAAAACAAACACCACGTTTTCATTTATAAGTGGGAGCTAAACAATGAGAACACATGGATGCAGGGAGGAAAACAACATACACTGGAGCCTGTTGGCAGGTGGGGTGAGAAGAGAGAGAGCATTAGGAAAAATAACTAATGCATGCTGGCCTCAATACCTAGGTGATGTATTAGTAGGTGCAGCAAACCACCATGGCACATGCTTATCTTGTAACAAACCTGTACCTCCCACACATGTACCCCAGAACTTAAAAATAAAAATTAATGACAATAATAATAATTAAATTATTTGGCCTATTTTTTCTATTAAATATATTTTATTAAAACAGTTTAATTTTTGTAATTATGTTAAGAAATTCCTCACTGTAACTATTGAGGTGACATTAAACTTCCAAATTAACTCTAATTCATATGTCTCAAGACTTAGTATGCTTCTTTGCTTTTTTGAATATTATTTTATTTTGCAATAAACTTTACTATTTTTCTTTAATAAAAACAATATCAATGATACAAAAGTTTAGAAAGTACAAAAATATATATAACATCATACTGTTAATAGGCCATATCTATTATTTCCTATTTTTTAATTTACATAAATGTTTTATATTTTTAGTGAGTTAGTTTTAAATCACTTTATTTAATTACAGTAAGCCCTCTGGATCTGCAGATCAAAAAGATTCCCCCAAAAATCAATAAAAATAACAACACAACAATAAAAAATAATACAAATGAAAAAACAGTATGGCATAGTAACTATTTACATAACATTTACATTATACTGCATTAGGTATAAGTAATCTGGAGATGATTTAAAGTATATGAGAGGATGTGTATAGGTTATATGCAAATACTATGTCTTTTTTTTTTTTCTGAGGCGGAGTTTCTGCTCTTATTGCCCAGGCTGGAGTGCAATGGCATGATCTTGGTTCACTGCAACCTCTGCTTCCTGGGTTCAAGAGACTCTCCTGCCTTAACCACCAGAGTAGCTGGGATTACAGATGCCTGCCAACACACCCAGCTTATTTTTTGTGTTTTTAGTAGAGATGGGGTTTCATCATGTTGGCCAGGCTGGTCCTGAAATTCTGACCTCAGGTGATCCACCCACCTTAGCCTCCCAAAGTTCTGGTATTACAGGCGTGAACCACTGTGCCCAGCTGCTATGTCATTTTATATAACAGAATAGAGAAACATGGTTTTGATATCCTCAGGGGGCGGAAACTTTCTGTAACCAATCTCCCCCAGATACCAAGCGACCACTGTATTGTTAATTTCATTAGTGTTTGCAAATTCCCTTAAGTTTTCTCTGGGTCCAACCTTATTGTCTAAAAATATTGATAATTATAATCCCAGGTTTACCTCCATTCTTATTCCGTGTTGTGGTAGATAAAATAATGGCATCCCAAAAATGTTTACAGCCTAATCCCTGAAAATTGTGAATATGTTGTTACATGGCAAAAGGGAATTAAGGCTGTTAATCACTTTACATTGAAATAAAGAGATTACCCTGATTGCTCCAATCTAATCACGAGTCCCTAAAAGCAGAACCCTTCTCAGCTTCAGTGAGATAGAAGGTCAGAGATGAGACATTGCAAGGACTCCATGAGCCATTGTTAGCTTTGAAGAAGAAAGAAACCATGAACCAAGAAATTTGGGTGGCCTCCGAAAGCTGAAAAAGACTTTTCTAGTGCCTCCATAAAGAAATGCAGCCCTGCCAACACCTTGGTTTGAATTCACTAAGATCCCTGGTTAGACTTCTGATCTACAGAACTGCAAGATAAATTTATGTTGTTTTATGCCACTAGTTTCATGATAATTTATTACACCAGCAATAGAAAACTGCATGTCTTCTTATATTGACCTGAACAATGTTAAATAATAATGCAAATTTGGGGCGGAGAAAGAGATACTTAGATTGAAAGGACAAATGAGGCTGCCCTGTCTCAACAACAAATGATTTAGCATTTTTTTCCATTTCATTAGATTAAATTAACATTCTCATTTATTATAGTATTACTTATCTGGTTTCTAATGATACATTTCCATGCTTCATATATCACTTTTCTCATTTTCTTTATTTGTATTTACTAATTTTTTGAAGTATCATTTTCAAAGGACTGGTATTTTTTCTAATGGTTTCTTATTTGAAATGCAGTCTCCTTAAACTATTGGCACCCTCTGCTACTTTTGCTAGCGTTTCTCCCATATATACTATGACATAACTCAAGCCTTATGTGTATATTTTTATTGTCATCTTTGAATATTTCTCACATTTCAACTATATTGCTAAAGATAGAATCTATAAGCTGAATCAATAGGCAATGATCTTTCCCCATTCTCCTTAATTTCTTTCCCTAAAGGTCCACTAGTCATGTATAAATTGAAATCAGCTATTGTCTTCCCAGCAGCCCTTCCTCTTTTTTTTTTTTTTTTTTTTACCAGGAGCACACTGCAATTAGATTGCAAATCATAGTGCCCTGCCCCTTCCAAACTAATAGATAGCAAATAACCAAGATTCTCCCTCTCCTGGTAATCTGAAAACTGAATAGAATGTTTAGATGTTCTTGAAATTGTCATTACCACTCAAAGAAACTCTCTGAGTTTCTCATAGAGATGCCCCACGCCGCTACAGTTTATTAATTTCTGAGACCTTGTTATCTTGTTTTTTCCTTTATTGTATTATCTAAGCAGTATCTTCCTTTAAATGTCTTTATTTATTTTTATTTTTTATTATTTTTGAGATTGGGTCTTGCTCTGTCACCCTAGCTGGAGTGCAGTAACACACTCATGGCTCACAGTAGCCTCAACCACCAGGGCTCAAACAATCTTTCCACTTCCACTGAGTAGCCAGGACTACATATGTGCTACCGTCCCTGAAGATTGTGTGTGTGTGTGTGTGTGTGTGTGTGTGTCCCTGAAGATTGTGTGTGTGTGTGTGTGTGTGTGTGTGTGTGTAGATGGGGTCTCACCATGTTTTTCCGGCTGGTCTTGAACTCCCGGGCTCAAGCAATCCCTCTGCCTCAGCCCCTCAAAGTTCTTGGATTATGACCCGTGTCAGTTTCTAATGTTTACAACCAAAGATTTTGAACTGATTAATTCACAGGGCATAGTGGTCAAGATAATGTACATCATCATCTATTTCTGTGGATTCGATGCAAAATGTTTCTTTTCTGCTATCTTAGTTAAGAATCTTTTGGTTGTAGTGTAAGAATGGTGATAACGAGAGGAAATAAAATATGGCAAAAAAGCATGAAAAAGGCATTAGAATAAGAACAATTTTCAGAAGGATCTCCCCAGTGACTCCAGTGCTGCCAATGCTTCTTCCAATTAACTCCTGCTCTCTCTCAGCTAAGAAACAGCACAATGGAGACAGTGTAACTTTTGCTTCCTATTTGGCAGTAGGGTGTCAACAAACCTCTTCCCAAGTCAGTCCTAGGTAACTTTTTAATGAAATTAAACGCTCTAGCAACCATGTGTCTGTGTCAACTCTCTCTAGCTCTTGACTGCTGGGTGGTGACATGTAAATGAGGATGATTTTCACATAATGTGACTGAATGTCCTATATCTCAAACTAGGGCAACAAGACCAATGGAAAGAAAATGGGTGGCAATGGGGGCCACCCTTGGAGAAAAAGCCAGCATGATACCTTTGTGTCAGTCATGCTAAATGATAAACATTAGCAAATAAATGAAATTCCATAGTGGACATATCTGTTTTGAGAGTTTTGATTTTAAACCACTAGAACATGCAATACCTTGCCCCCTCCTTTAAAAATGAACATTCATAAATCTGAGTTTTCCCTATCTCTTTTACTGATATTAATATATAAGAAAAAAGCTTCAAAGCCCACATACCCATACCTACAACTTCATTTATCCTGAAGGGAGAATAAAAGAACTTTTTGAAAACTTAGGCATTGTTGAAGTTCTGAAGAAAACTGGGAATACCTAGCCACAAGAATGTCTGAAATCAGGATAGCTCAGAGAAAATGAGTAGCAGGAGTTCATGCACCTTCCCTGTATAGTTCTACCTTGAATTTAAGTTATTTCACAAAACTAGAAATTTACATGTGTAAGAAATGAATGGGCAAAGGCTTTAGAACAACAAGAAACAGTAGGATTTGGGGAAGCCAGAACAAACCCTTGACCATAGGACCTTTCAGAGCTACATTTTCTAGTCTCAACATAGCCCTCTTTCTTTCCTTGTATTTTTTTTATGTGACCTTCATTATTATTTAATTTAAATTTCACCCTCTGTCTTTTGTTGTTCTCTAATTCTTTGATCATTCAATTGCATTCTGTAATTTTGATAATTGACTATTTAAAAATCTTTCGTTTAGCCTTTCCTCCTAACACTTTTTTCATGCCTTAAATTACTTCATTCTTCAGAATTTCAAAAGTTAAAAAGGATCAATGGTTATCCTCTCTGGCTTTACCTTTCTTTAATTTATATGGCACATGAAGTGTAAAAGCAAGTTACAAAATCTATAGTGAGTACATCTTATTTTTGAAAAATAATATATGTATAATAAATTTATACACCAGGGTCTAGATCTAACTAGCAATTTGCAGAAAATATAAAGGTTGAGGGAAGAGAGTGAATAAAATGACACCACAAAAAAACCAATCAGCCAAATCAGACAATAGACCCAATTTCCTCAACAATAAACATCATAATCGTAGGCAGAGGGAGAAGCAATTACACACTTAAAAAATTGGTTTGTAATCATTATTGTTGATACTTAATTTAGGGAAACACACACACACACAAGTAAACTGATAAAAGACATTTTTAAGACAATCAGAGAAATTGTATTAAGAAATAATTGTTAACATTATTGGATATGATAATGACATTATGATTACATTTTTTAAAACATCTGTTAGATATACACGCTGAAGTACTTTCTGGTAAAATATTATGGTTGATGGAATTTGGTTTTAAGTACTTCAGTACCACTTTGACAAATTGTGTGTGTTGGGGTGGTAGGACAATCAATGACAAGATTGATGAAGTGTCAATAATTGTTGGACATGAATGATGGGTTCAAGGGGAGTCACTAAACTCTACGTTTGTAGATGTTTTAAAATTTCCATAGTAAGGGTGATGAGTTTATAGGTGATTTGTGTTTTCTTTTCAGGATTTTCTAACTTTTTATTGTAACTAATAAGTACTAGTTGTGTAACAAGGAAAGTTTTAAAATGTTAAAGGTATATCCTATATTTTAAACATTTTCATTTTGAACAAGAATATGTTCATATGCTACTGCCATTTTTTAAAGTTTTGAGAAATGAATGTAGACATTATCACAAAAGGGGACATATTTCATCACAAGGCAGTTTTGAAGTTCAACTGAGATCACATTTCTGAAAATACAGTGTACTGCAATTTGTTGTTGACATGTTTCTTGCTTTTCTTTTTAGTTCTTTTCTCTTTTTTTCTTCTGTTAATAGTCCAGACTGTTAGCACATACATACAAGTATATGAGGTTCCACCTCACATTCTGTCATGCTGATTACTATTATTTGGCTTCAGAAGTTTTGTTTACTTCTAGTTCTGGTATCTTCTCCCTGGGATTTAACTATAATTTCCTTTGAGTAACTGCTATAATAGAAATTAGTCTCAGATAACTCTTCATATTTTTCCTAAGAATACATCCATTCTATTAGAAATGTCTTGGTCAGGTGTAGTGACTAACATGCATAATAAAAGCACTTTGGAAGGCTGAGGCAGGAGGATTCCTTAAGCCCAGGAATTTGAGACTAGTCTGGGCAACACAGGGAGTCTCTGTCTCTACAAAATTTAAAAAAAAAAAATTAGCCAGACATGGTAATGCATGATTGTGGTCCCAGCTACCCAGAAGGCTGAGGTGGGAGGATTGTTTGAACCCAAGAAGACAAGGCTGCAGTGAGCCAAGATCACAGCCTGGGCAACAGAGTAAGACCCTGTCTCAAAAAAACAACAACATAAAACAAATAAACAAAAGAAATTATAATGTTATGCTCTCAGGAGAACGCACTGCCATTTTTTAAAATTTTGAGAAATGAATGTTGACATTATCAGACACTCCATCAATCTCGTCATTGCACGTGGAAAATACTGAGGTAAATGTAAGCACCTTGGCACATGGAAAATATTGAGATTCACCTTGCCCACTATCTAGATAGAACTGATTTATCAAGACAAGGGAATTGCAATGGAGAGAGAGTAATTTACACAGAGCCAGCTGTGCAGGAGACTAGAGATTTGTTATTATGGAAATCAATCTCCCCGAGCATTCAGAGATCAGAGTTTTTAAAGATAATTTGGCAGGTAGGGGCTTGGGAAGTGGGGAGTGCTGATTGGCCAGGTTGGAGATGGAATCATGGAGTTGGGGGAGGCGAGGTGTGGTTTTCTTGCTGTCTTCTGTTCCTGGGTGAGATACCAGTCTGGGTGGTGTCAGCTGATCCATGGAGTACAGGGTTTGCAAAATATACCAAGCACTGATACGAGGTTTTACAATAGTGATGTTACCCACAGAGCAATGTGGGGAGGTTCAGCCTCTAGGAGCCACAGGCTGCATGACCCCTAAATTGTAATTTCTAATCTCGTAGCTAATTTACTAGTCCTGCGAAGGCAGACTGGATCCCAGGCAAGAAGGGGGTCTTTTCAGGAAAGCGCTGTTATCAGTTTTGTTTCAGAGTCAAACCATGAACTGAACTTCTTCCCAAAGTTAGTTAGACCTACGCCCAGGAATGAACAAGGACAGCAAGATAGAGTAGATTAGGTCTGATTTCTTTTACTGTCATAATTTCCTCAGTTATAATTTTGCAAATGCAGTTTCAACAATAAGGATAATAATAATAATTTCCTTTCTCCTACGCTCTCTTCAATTTCTCTCTTTTTGCTGCTTCGTCTTGTCTCGGGTCGTGCTGTTATTGTCCTGCTCCTATGCAACTGATCTTCCAGGCTATATGGCCCATTTCACTGGGCCTGTTAACCCCAGACATTTGATCACTTTTCTCTGCTGATTATCCATACAGTCTTTCTTTCTCTCTATCTTTCCACTGATGGACTTAGACAAAATCTCTTTCCCAAAGAAGAGCTATAATTTAGCTGCTTTTCTTCTGCATATGGTTCCATTTGCAGCCATACTATTTGTCTTCCCTCCCACCACCTCTATCACCAGAAATCCATTGTCCTTGTTTTCTTTTTAATATCGGGAGCCTCTGCTCACTGTGCTGCATAGTCCTTAAGGGTTTTTTTGAAACTTTATTTTTAACAATCATTTGAGCAGAAAGTAGCCAATTCAGTTCTTTAATTTCCCATTTTGTTCTTGGTTTGAAACTGACCTGATTATGTCCCTCTCACTTTTGGTATGACCAGTTACTTAGAAGCCATACGGCCCACAAGGGACCGTTGGGTATAAATCCAACTTCTTCATTTTGATGGTGAGAAACCAAAAGCCCATGTTTCCTGATTTCTGGGCCAGCACTGGAACTGTTTTCATGGCACGTGAATTCATCATACATTTTAACAGTGATATTTTATATTTGCATAGTATTATTGCCTTTGCAATGGGCTTTCTCATCTGTCTTCTCATGTGTATATAGTTGAAAGGCCATTTTTACCCACTTGCTCCTAATCATATCGAATACAGCCTTAGGAAATGTTTCACTTGCCTGTCTGCACTCTTGGGCAACAGCATAGACTCCTGCACTACGTTTTCCCTCATGCTTTCTCACTCTCTGCAGAACAAATTTTGTTATATGCCTCATTATCATGGTAATATTGGCCTTCAGTCTGTATAGAAGCATTAAAAATATGCATAATGTGTATCCTTTTAAAATATTATCCTAAGAAGCATCACTTGGAGTGAAGGGGTGTTACATGAATAAAGAAAGAATATAGTTTCTTCTGAACAAACCCACCAAGAAAATCATGAAAAGAATTATGACAACTACGAAGATGAAGGAGGTATACTTCGTCAACGAAAGCAAAATAACCAGCTTCTCTTAGATACAGTCTCAAATTACTTTCAGGTAGCACTCTGGCATTTTCTAAACCTTTTCACACACTGTTATCTCTTTTTTCCCTTCTCCTTCTAGAAATTAATTATGACTTTTTCTTTATAAAAAATGAAGCACTTTTTTTTTACTCTTTTCATTTTTTCATGACACCATATGTCAAAAGGAAGGCTAGGAACAGCTTTGGCATGGTAATAGCCAAATTTCTCCAGGTCTGCTCCTCAAGCTTGCAAAGTCAAGACTGGCAGAAATGGTGATTTTCACCTGGATATCCTGAGAACCCTGCACGGTCCCTACCACATGCAGGTGTTCAGAGTGTGCAAATAGATGAAGAAATGTGAGATTTTGATAAGATTTTCATGGCATGCTTATTTTCCACCCTTCCTCATGTAGCCCAACTTCCTCTACAACTTGTTTTACTACGTGTTTAAGTGATTTACCAGTTCTCTTTTGAACCAACTTAAACCATGTTGTCTTCAACTCAACATTCATTGATCCTCAACACAGTCCTATAGGGAGGCAAGAAAACTTACAGATGAAATGGTAAAGAAAGAGAGAGATTAAGCAATTTGCCCCAAATCTTATAACAACTAGGTGATAATTCTTGAACTAGAACTTAAATGTCTGGCTGAGAATTCAGTGCTCTTTTCATTTAAACCACATTGCTTCATAAAAATAGATCCACAGGAAGAATAAAAACGTCTAAAGTGCAATGAGACAGAGAAGATAATATGGAGACAGACACATTGCACAGAAAGCACTTGACCATATGTCAGCCTGGTCCCTTCATGTGTTTTGTTCATAACTTACTTTACTCAGGCAGCAGGAGACAGCATAACAACTGTCAGAGTGAATTTAGGCCACAGTTTTATGTTGCTCAATGTGTTGAGTCATTTCCCTTAGCTCACATTTCTACCTAACTTTATCTTCTAAGTCATCATCATGGCTTTAATCGCTTCTTTATTTTGACAGTTGAGATTTTGTAGCCATTATCCAAATGAAATATTTATTCTCACTTTTGAGTCCCTAATCCTTCCCTCATGGAATTAACTATGTACTTGACACAATAGCTAGGCCAGTAGGGTTAAAAATGCTCTTATAAAGACATTCATAGCTGGGTGTGGTAGTGTGCGTCTAGGAAGGCTATGGCAGGAAGATCACTTTAGCCCAGGAGCTTGAGGCCGCCTGCGCAACATAGAGACGCCTGTCTTTGCAATTAAAAAATTTAAAAAGACATTTAAAAAGGTTGTTTACAAAAATGATGGTTAACTGACAGAAACTAGAAATCGAAACTAGAAATCATTGTCATCAGCTTTGTCTAATGTGTACTTGATCCTTTTCTCTTTGTGATGGAAGTTGAAAGTCTTTCCTTTTAATCCACTACCATTCAAATGAGATCATTGAATTAGTTGGTAGATATAACTCCCAGCCTTCAATTATTTTTATATTCTTTTGTAATACAGTTATTATTTTTTCAGGCTTCTATAAAATTGCATTTAACCAATCCCTAAATAGGGAAATGTTATGTAATTTTTTCTATTATTTACAATTCCTTGATTGTAGGAATAATTTTTTATTTGATAAAAGCTCAGATTTTTCTAATATATTAGCAGTCTAATCTATTAGCAGTCTAAAGATGTCATTCTCAGTAAACAGGATGAATCAACTTGAGGACTAGAGAATCAGGTAGTCACCATCAGAGAACTGATTTAGCAAACAGAAAGGGCCTACCCAGATAGAGAGAAGTCAGGCAAGGCTCTGGTGTGAGAATATTATTAGAGAAGCTGGCTGGGAGGCCTAATATAGTTTGTCTTTACACCTGTATATTTTGCTTCTTGCATCTGCTTGAATGCCCTCTGTAATTTATTATAACTAGATTTATTGTTCCAATAGGTTTGTACTACAGTCAGAACAAACAAATCGCTGGATCCAGCTGAAGCCTTAGATATATGACATAACAGAGATTTGCACACAGATTTGCCCCATTGCCTTCTCCAATTTCTCGTATCATCAATACATCTAGCTGGAGCTCTCTGAAGGTCATCAGAGGTCAGTATAATTTTAATAAGATTTTAACTGAAGGATAGCCTTGATGTTCAGTGACCTTCAGACATGTTTATAATCGAGAAGCCACCCCCCCCTGTTGAATGATAACCTCTTCTATGAGTTACCAAGCCAACAGTATTCACATTTGATTAACCATTGAATCCCATAAACTCAGCTCCCCCCAGCACTGATGATCTAAATAACCTGAATGATGTACATTACCTTATCAATTCCATCTCATTTCCTGTCTTGGTGGCTTTTCTCACACTGCTTCTATGTAGAATGTCCATGTGTATCCACTCAGTTTTCCACTTCACCATTCCATCATCTGTAGTCTCTATACACTATCCATCACCAGGACTAATGTGAACTGACTTTCCTCCAAAAAGCACTCCCTGAACTTATCCTGAAATAACATTTGTCTCTGCTAACTTAACATTTGTCCTATGTTAGTATACAGCTTCTCTAACTGCCATAAAATGAAATAAATGGGAAGAAGATGGAACTTGAAAAGAAATCTGCTTCTTAAGTCAGGCCCTTGGGGAATAGGCCTGTCTGGAGGTAATGTAAGGTCTAGATGATGTTTTTAGAATCTGAAGACTCAACACCTACCACAACAAGTATAAGCCTGGGAAAGCTGTCAGTGCAGGGCCTAAAATTAGGTATTTCAACAAGTGGATGAATCAATTTGGGGAATTATATTAGTAAACAAAGGAAGCCTGTCCAGTAAAAGAGAGGATAAGCAGGAGTGCAGTGCAAAGCTATTGAGGAAAAATGGCTAAGAAATAGAAAAATTAACACATGGCCTAAAATGTTAAGATAATAAGCTTGTTACTGAATTACTGACCTGGCTAGTATATAGGAGCATTAACAATGCAAAAACAGATTAGGTCAGGATTAGCAGTGGGGGTGAAATAATCTTCAGGGCTGAAATACTGAGCCTGAAATATTTAAATCCTCCTTGCAGATGACAAATATAGAGGACAATTTATTGGTTCAGTATGGATTTCTGGTCTTTTGTTAAGAAAGCAAGACCAGAAATACTGTCTTTCATTGAAAGTGAACATTGAGGCAGTAAACTCTAAATACAGCTGCAGGTACCGTTTCCTGCTGATTTGAGTGTATGGAGCATGAAAGAAAGGCTCAGAAACAAAAGCATGTAGAAGAAAAAGCAGAAGGAGGCATTTACTTGCAAAGAAATGCGAGGAAGTCAGACTTCAAAAGAACTGGCCCAACAAATTAAAAAAATAGAACTTTTTAAAGCAGACAATATTATGAAGACTGTAGGGTTTACATTAGTCTTTTCACGGCAAAAAACAACAATTTATCATGGTTATTGTAATCAAAAACTTCATAAGTATCTTCAGACAATAAATAGCATTGTAAAGTCAAGGATAAAATGATTTTCATTAAGGAGTTAGCAACTCTCAGGAAATGCATGCGGTTTTTATTCACTTAGAGGACTGCAAGTAGACAGATACCCTTTTATTGTTTATTTATGTCAGAGTGGAGAGGATTTTTTCTCTGTTTCTTCGGCAGTGGGACATGATGTATAGGCTTACAATGGTGTCAGGCCCAGATGTCACTTTGGTTTTTATATTTCATCTTGTGGTCATGTTTCCTCCTCTACAGGATGTGTTTGTCTACCTACATTTGCCTAACAATGTTCCTAATCAGTACTATTGATTTTACATTTTACTTTGAGCCATTTTATTTGCACAGATCTAACAAGGAGTGCTAACATTAAATGACCTCCTAGTATTTTTTGATGAAACAATATACTAAAGCTTACAAGTTTACATCTATCTGTAGATTTATAAAGCCCTTGTGGTTTACATTTACTTTTACATGTTTAACAGCTCAGTTTAGAGCAGGCCAAACCAGTCAGATCATCTCTACCTGATTTTATCTGCAATATTTATAATGCAAAGGCGTCCTTTTCAATAAAAGGTATCCAAACATCTTGGTGTCCCTGCTCTGCCAAGAAAGGACATTCTTTCTCACCTCCAAGCTTGAGATTGCATAGTCCATAGGGCACATATCAGATCAGCTTCCTGGAAGGATGTAGGCATCACTTCTGCATGCAAACATAGAAATTATTCTTATTACTGGGTTTGTCTTGTCTAATTAAAGTGAATTTGTAGCATAGCTATACATTTTTTATTAAAAAGTTGATTCTTTCTGGCCAGGCAAGGTGGCTCATGCCTGTAATCCCAGCATTTGAGAGACTGAGGCAGGCAGATCACCTGAGGTCAGGAGTTCAAGACCAGCCTGGCCAACATGGTGAAACCCCGTCTCTACAAAAATACAAAAATTAGGCTGGCATCATGGTGGATGCCTGTAATCTCAGCTACTCAGGAGGCTGAAGTGGGAGAGTCACTTGAACCCTGGAGTGAGAGGTTGCAGTGAGCCAAGATCGTGCCATTGCACTCCGGCCTGGGCAACAGAGCAAGAGTCCATCTCGGGAAAAAAAAAAATTGCTTTTTTAAATAATTCATATATTCAGGTAGAAGGAAGGGCAAATTCTTATTGAACCAATACAAATAACTACATGGTCACAAAAAGTAAATGTTTTTATTAAAGGCACTTTGTGTAAGATTTAACCAATATTGCTAATTTAGAGTATGTTAATAGGCCGGGAGCGGTGGCTCACGCCTATAATCCCAGCACTTTGGGAGGCTGAGGCGGGTGGATCACAAGATCAGGAGATTGAGACCATCATGGTCAACAAGGTAAAACCCCGTCTCTACTAAAAATACAAAAATTAGCTGGGCATGGTGGCGCGCAACTGTAGTCCCAGCTACTCAGGAGGCTGAGGCAGAAGAATTGCTTGGACCCAGGAGGCGGAGGTTGCGGTGAGCCGAGATTGCGCCACTGCACTCCAGCCCATTTCAAAAAAAAAAAAAAAGGATATGTTAATAGGCAAAACCAAATATTGTATGTCTCAATTTTTTATAAAACATTTATTTATATTTTTGGCAATTTATTAGCTTTGTTTTTATATTAAGAATTTCTACAAGGTATTTTTTTTCCTCAACACTAAGGATTCAGAGTGTTTTGTTTGCTTTTTATAAATTTAATAATTTATAAATTTAATTGGGGGCTGAAGATAGATGAAGAAGAAAGAAAATGGTTTCTCTGATGTTTATTAAAGTGGAAAAGTAACTAACCTCAATTAAATCGCTTTATTGAGGTCCTTTAATCCTAAATCACAATCTCTTGTCAGGCTGGTGTTAGCCAGTCTACTTTCATGAATTCATCTGTGTCTACATAATGAGTGTCTGAAATCCTGACTCATTCGCTTGGTATAGCTAGAATATTCTTTATGGGGACAAGGTCAGCCTATTCTTGGAGGAGTCCTATATCCATGAGTCAATTTCCTGTGGTATCAATAGTATCAGCAGTGTCTGCTACAGTTTTTATTGGAGTTCTTTTGGTATTTTTTCCAGATGACTCAAATTCTGATTGGTGCTTTGTAAAGAGGCTTTTAGGTATGCTTAAAGGGAAAGGAGAGCTGGGCATAGTGGCTCATGCCTGTAATCCCAGCACTTTGGGAGGCTGAGGCAGGCGGATCATTTGAGGTCCAGAGTTTGAGACCAGCCTGGCCAACATGGTGAAACACTGTCTCTACTAAAAATACAAAAATTAGCCATTCAAGGTGCTGGGAGCCTGAATGTCAGCTACTTGGGAGGCTGAGGTAGGAGGACAGCTTGAACCATAGAGACAGAAGTTGCACTGAGCTGAGATCACGTCACTGCACTCCAGCCTCTACAACAGAGTGAGACTCTGTCCTCAAAAATAAATAAATAAATAAATAAATAACAAAACTGGAAAGTTTGGTTAATTTTTTCATAGCAAATATCATCACAATGGAGGATAGTGGCATTCTTTGTTGAGGTGTAATACATTCTCATCTAATGAAATTTTAATCACTGATTACCATAAGAAATAGAACACATTAAGGACAATTAGTGCATTCTGAAACCTCTCCAGAGCCTTCAATTTTCCCCATAAAGTATACATTATTATTGTCACCAACTGATAAGTTTATTTTTTAATCAATTGGTTGACATTTATTGCACCAGTCTCTGTACATGAACATATATATGCCTCAATCCAACCTGAGAAGTGCACAATTATTGTAACATAGCCACAGCAATCACACATAATTATTTCGTTTAATTAATTTAAGATGATTTTATTGCTATTTTCTTATATTACAGGCTTGAAAAACAGAGCAGCTTCCACTGTACTGAGCATAGTTTTGAGCAAATTAAATATCTGGAGAATGTAAAACATTATCTTTATTTCTAATATATCTTCTTGTTAAGAGCTAGGAGGAGAATCTTTGGAGTTTCCCAGTAGCCATCTGAGACATCCAGAGATAGTGTATTCATAAATAACATCTAGTACTTTTACTATTTTGTATTTGGGGAATATGGTATCAAAAAGAGTGTCATAGGTCGGGGCTGCATATGCGAGGGGCCTGTGATCAATCAGGTGATCCTGGATGGACTACCTACTCCGTGTGTCAGTTCCAGATCCCAGCTGTGGTGGGTTCCTCTCCGCAACAGCACATCTTTTTAAAGGGCAAGAATCTGGGCTCCAGATAGCTAGCCTCTGTCTTCTCCATCCTAGCTTGTCATGGTATCCCCGAACCACCCTCCCCTTCAATTTGGGCCCTGGAGTTCGGTACTAAGGCTCACAGCCACAGAGGGAAATTGGAAGCTCACATGTGAAGGGCAGAATTAAGTAAATGCATCTTTTTCCAAAGTTTTAAGTTTGTAGTCCCAGTGCCACTATCAGTGTTTCCAGCAGGGGTATTGGCAATACCAGGCAGCCACTCCCCAGGGTTTGTGTTTCTGAGCTTTCCCATCGTCAATTAATTGGAAATTTCAGGAACTGTCCCTGCCTTACAATGCCTGCTCTGATCTACAGTTCTCTTGGAGACAGACAGCAGATGATGGGGCAAGCAAAGAGACAAAAATGTCTTCTGATAATCAGGGGTCAGCAGATGAGGATGAAAGCTAATTAAACCCACTACTCAGGAAATTTAGAGGGGTCCCCATTGTCTTTGTAGGAATTGTAGGTTTTCTGACTACAATGCCCAAAGTTCTTTACAAGTTGAGGTCCAGAGAGATCAAAAAATGTCTTACACATATGACAGTTGCTATCCAAAGATTTGTCATAGGAGCTGTGGCTCTGGGTGTTCTCTATTCTATTAGAAGAATTACATTAGATTTTGATTCCTCAATGTGATCAGGAAATAGAGCTACTTGCTGGGAACAAGACAAACAAGATGATTTCTGGAAACTATTTATTATGAAAAATGAGTTTTCAATATGTAGCAAACTACACTGCAGAAGTATTACAAGAATTCTCATAGACATATTAAATCTCAAATCAATAATCATACATAGTCAATATAAAATTGACTTTGTTGATATCTTTCAGAACCTGGGAAATAATTTTCTGACTTTCAAATTTTTTAGTTTCTATTCAATGGCAGAAAAATCTGTATTGTGCCAAACCAGTCTGAAATTAGTAGTTAATGATATGCTGGCCACAGAAAAGTTTTCTATGGCCTGTTAAATGCAACGCTCCATTCATTGCTAGTTCCCCCAAATAGTATATTCCCCCAAATATACTATTTCCCCCAAAGAGTATAATGCAATTAAGGCTTTCATAAACATTTTTTTTAAGAACAGCCCACAGTGACAGAAGAGGTTGGTTATATTGTTAATTAAAGTTGGTTCATCACTCATACGGTAAACCTGACTTATATGGAAACTTAACTATTTTATCATAAAGATAAATGTTTGTCATTTAAATATGTATGTATTCATTTTTATACTTCTTAAAAGGATTTCTAAGAGTACAAAGGTAAACTACTATAAAACTTTTTTCTCCCAGATGGCAATATTGTTTTGGATGAGGAAGAATTCAGCCTGGGAGAGCTATATCCAATCCAGTAGGATACTGTGGAGAATACAAGAAACCAAAGTAGTTATTAAATTTTTGCTGAAAGACTAATATATGGAGATTGATTTATCATTTTATCAAAAAGGTAACCCAAATAATAATACTACTTTTTTAAGACCATCCATTTAACAAATTGCACTAAAAGACTCAAAAGTTCTTTTACATTTTATGCATAAACTCATTAATATTAGCCAAAAAATTATAAACATTTTATTATTCATTTAAACTCATTATTTGCAGGTATTAGAAAGTATAGCAAATGAAATTTACTTCCCTCAGATATTATACAATTATTGTATGCCCTCAAATCTGTATTTTAAAATTCAGTGTCATATTCTAGCAAGAACCTACAATTTGCCTTATAGACAAAATTACTCTCTTTTGCCTTGATAAGCAAAAACACATTAATTATTTTGCATGCACCTTTCTAAATACTCAAACTGACTTAATTTCTTAAAGTAGTATAAATGAACATGTGCGTTAATCAGAACTAAAGGTATTTTTACATACTGTTCATTCTCCTACTTGATAGCCCCTCTACAATGTGTAAAAATATGCAGCATATATGTTAAAAATTTTGCTAGACTATCCAAAGATTTTTCATTAATTATCTCAGTAAAATATTAGCCAAGTTCATAAAGCTAACTAGTGTATTAAAATTCATTTTAAGCTGACACACTATAGAGAATTTATATTAAAATAAAAAATTTACATTAAAATTGTGTTAAATACGAAATTTGAATTTTTTTCCAGGTAGGCTATGTGTGGTTTTACCTGTAAAGTGTAATAATTTGAAGCCCTATCTCAAGCTACAGGAATAAATGTTTTAAAAATGCTAGCTTAATAATTCAATTCAGTCGAGCTATAAATCCAGTAGGGGACATCTAGAAAGCTCTGATAAGTTAAAATATTTTATAAATCAAAAAAAATGCTAACATTAATACTAAGATTGTGATAAAATCAGAGAAAAAGCATAATTCATTTAAACCAAAATTATCAAACCATATTCACTTATCCAAGATTTCCCATGATTAGAAATATTACTGAACTTTATTTCAATCAAATAAAAAATCTTCAATTTTCTTCTAAAGCGCCGAAGTCCTTCTCCTGATGCAGTTCTCTTACCCTCCTGCCTTCGCTTGCTTCTCGCCTTCTGACATAGCAACCAAGTCCATTAATTCACCTCAGAACTAAACCTCTCTATTTTTTTTTTCCTCTGAGCTGCAGTTCAGCGAGTTACCTGTGCTTATATAGATAAGCCAATGAAAACAGAATCTCCATTAAATTTAAGAAATTGTTTAACCTAATTCATTAATTTTCCCCAGAGATAGGAAAATGTATAATAATTTGTTCAGAAGATACTTACATGCATACAACAGGAAGTCATTATCAAACTGTGAGTCAGTGATGATTTTCTCCATACTTTATTATAGACTTTCTTCTGCTTCTTATAGTCCTTATCCAGTCAGATTATAGGTTATGACAGAGGTGTAATTTTTGAGGTTGAGTAATACTTTATTGTTGATGTATGGAATATTCCTCACATCTTATTTCAACTCATTTTTATATTTCTATGAGATTTTCCTCATTTGGGGTTTTTTGTTTGTTTGAGAAAAGGGAGAGAGAAATTTAAATGCTTGAAAACCTTTCGTGTTTTCAGAAGCACACAAAACTTCAAACAAGCACAAAGCAACTCTCATTAATACTTCCTTAAGACAAACAAAGCAAAGCACTGTCAAAAGTTAGAGCTCTCCATTTTCAAGCCATGCAAGACTGTCTCCAATAGTGATGGCTTCAGCGGTGATTCAACTTGAGTGTGCATCAGAACCACCTGCAAGGCCTAATTAAACAGATTCCTTGGCTCACTTGGCAGTATATGACTCAGTAGGTAAGATCCGAGAATTTGCATTTCTATCAAGTTGCCGGGTAATACTGATACCGATGTCTAGAGACTATGAGAATCACTCTCCAAGGGTGCTAAAAAAAATGACCAATTTCTGTGCCCAATTATCTGCCAAAGTTTCCGAAGAGAAAGAAAGAAAGAAAGAAAGAAAGAAAGAAAGAAAGAAAGAAAGAAAGA
>NW_016107395.1:5603604-5615645 GCF_001604975.1 Cebus imitator
GAAAGAAAGAAAGAAAGAAAGAAAGAAAGAAAGAAAGAAAGAAAGAAAGAAAGAAAGAAAGAAAGAAAGAAAGAAAGAAAAAACAAAGAGAGGAACTAGGGAAACAGCCACAGCTGGGAACTAGTAACACAAAAACAAACCATTGTAAAGGCTAACTTATTTTCATAGGGAAAATTTTTTATTTCATTTTGCACCCACAAAGGACTTTAGAAGTTTTTTCATATGTCAGAAGGAAGCATATAACCTCCAAATTCACCGTCTCTTTTTTGCCTCTTTGCTGTAGTTACTCTGTGTACCAATGGTTCTGAGACTGAAGTCTCTCTGGTTCTGCTGGTCAGATAGGCTCTCCGCTTCAGTTGTGATCCCTCACTGAATGTTCTCTGCTGCTTCCTCACTCTAATGTCTGTCTAACAAGCTTTCGTCTTCTCATCCTCCCATCCCATATGCTGACATTCTTTCCAGTCTCTGCGTTGTTATGAGAGCTCAACAGGGGAGGGGGCTCAATGTCTATATTCAGTCTCCAACCACGATCTAGGATATTCTGTATTAATCACAAATAACTGATGAAGTTTCTCCCACTGAGCCAGATCACCCGCAATGATGTCTCATCTGACCGCAGTCTCTACGACTAATTTCTATTATACAAGGTAAGATCAACATTTGAAGTGATTGAGTTTAAACATAAAAAGACATATTGGCTCCTGTGAAAGTCCAGAGGTAGGGCAGGTTTCAGGGTTAATTGCTTGAGTGGTCAGTGATATCATTAAGGTTATCATTGGGATGTGAAAAAAAGAACTGGCAATTAAGGAGAGAACTTTGGCAATAGAAAGGCATTTGATCCTTGTGTTGTTCTGAATGCCCTAAAGGAAAAGACAAATTAAAGGCAGATTCTAAGAGAACTGTTAACAAAGAAAAAAGGGTGAAGGTGAGTGAGACTCTTGAATAAAAATTCTTAATTCTTAACACCGCCTGTGAAATCTTATCTGCTCTGGTTGTACTAAGAATCCTCATCACACCATTCCGTCTCACATTCTAGAAGGCTTTGTAGTGGTAGAAGTATAAACAACATATACGCAATTCCTAAGCATTTTGGCTGTTTTATCTTCCATAAGCCTCACACAAGCCATGTATATGATCACCCATCTTTTGGACCATTATCTAATTATTGCAGCTATCGCCTCTCTTGCTTTATGGATAGGAGATTCTCTTTCCTTATCAGTAGTATTGGATCGACTCTTCTAAATTCATGATGACACTGAGTATTCTTGAATGATGGAAGAAAAATGTAACCCTGAGAAAACTGCAACTACTGTATTTCACAAGTCCATATCCGTCCTAGAAGGTCTTCCACCCTTCCTGCCAAGATGGCTACACATAGATCTCTTCTTCCCCATAACCAGAGGGTTATATACAGGTTATATTATCTTTCAAAGTCTGGGATAAACCAATTTCTCACTCTAAAGAGAACAGAGTGTTTCGATTTTCCCAGCACTAGCCCTAGCCTAAAGTCTACCTTCTAAGTCCTATTTTATTATAAAGGTCCCTGGATTCATCTTTCAAGGGATTTTTGCCTTCTAACAAAATATTACTTTCATTCAAAGAATTGTGGCCTGGCAACAAATCTGAAAGAGTCTTGAGCACAGAGGCCAAAACATCAGAACGTCTGGATTATTCAGACTAAAGTAATATCACCAGAGGGTTATCCACAGCCCAGTTCTCAGCTTCAGACAATGCTGGAGTCACCAGTGTTCTGTTTTCTTTCCTCTGCCATTTTTATTCAAGAACTCTCAAAATTTGGAGTTCCATTTCTCTTAGGAAGACATGAATACATTAGTGCAGTAACGTTTTATTTCTGCTTTTTTGAAATTTTGTTATGAAATCCATCACTTCCCAAGCTTTTCTTTCTAGTGGTGTAAAACAGGGATGAATGGCCATGAGCACATGATTGCCTCATCTCAGGTGACACCTTTTTTGCCCTTTGAAAAGCCCATAATATACTTTATAATGTAGTTTATTCTACTTCACCTCATATAAACAAACTGATTTTCTAACTTATCAATACAGTATGAACATTGCTCCAAGTCAATTAACAAAAATAGGAAATATCACTTTAAATGAATGCATAATTTCTCTATATAGAGAAAAATAAATAATACATGTGTACATATATGCATGTGTGACTATGTGTTATGACTACATTCTGCAAGTTTTTAAACTATCTTTTTACTTTTTACTGATGGAGACTCATCATGGTTTTTTTCCCACTGTTCTACAAACAAAGTAGCCATAAACATTCTAACATTCTGGAGCCCGGTATCCCTTATATGAAATGCTTGGGACCAAAAGTATTGCAGGTTTTAGATTTTTTCAGGTTTTGAAATATTTTCACATCATAATGTGGTATGTTAGGAATGAGACCCAAGTCTAAATTTATTTACATTCCCTACATACCGTACACATGTAGCCTGAAGGTAATTTTACGTATTTTTTAAATTTTGTGCATGAAACAAAATTTTGACGTCTTTTGACTGCCACAGTCATACAAGGTCATATGTGAAATTTTTCACCTGTGACATTATATCAGTGCTCAAAAAGTTTCAAATTTTGAAGCATTTCAGATATCAGTTTTTTTAGTTGACCTGTAAACAACATGGGTTTGAACAGTGCAGGTCCACTCACACTCGTATTTTTTTTAAGAATAAATATATCAGAAAAAGTTGGAGAATTGCGATTGAAAAAACTGCAGACTAACTGCATAGCCTAGAAATATCAAAAAAAAAATTAAGAAAAAGCTACGTACATCACGAATGCATCAAGCATATGTATATATTAATCTATGTGATGGTAGATAAGATATACACAAATCTATTATAAAAAGTTAAAATTTATCAAAATGTATGCACACAAACCGTACAAGGCACCATTTGCAGTCAAGAGAATGTAAACAAACATAAAGATGCTGTATTAAACCGTAACTGCATGCAATTAACTATAGCACATACTGTACTACCCTAGTAATTATTTTTATTTTATTTTTATAAACGTGCTAGGTACAAGTGCACTATCATTATATGATTGTTTTGTTATACGGATATATTGCTAGCGGTGAAGTCTGGGTTTTTCGTGTACTCATCACCCGAATAGCAAATATTGTACCCAAGAAGTAGTTTTTCAACACTCACCCCCCTCCAACTTTCACATCTTTTGGAGTATTCTCCAATGTCTACTTTTCCAGTCTATGTACTATTATAATTTTGTAGCCACCTCCTGTTGCTACTGTGTTGAGCTCGTGTTGCCAGTATCCACCAGTGCACTTGGTCTCTTCAGTAAATTCTGTATCTAAGTAAATAGTCTGTTCTCTCACAGTTCTCTTTTCATTGTGCTTAGTATAATACTATAAATCTTGAATAACACCATGGGACCAATACAAAGTGCCACTAGTGGTGCTGGGAGTGCTCCCAAGAAGCAGAGAAAAGTTGTGACATTATAAGCAAAAGTTAGATTGCTTCCTATCTATAGACTGACGTCTGCAGCTGCAGTGGCCTGCCATTTCAAAATAAACAAATCCTGTATAAGGTCCCCTGTAAAAAAAAAAAAAAAAGGAAATTCATGAGGCCCTCATTTCATGCCTCTTGTTTTCAATCAAGAGGCATGAAAACGTTGTCCTTTCTTATCTCATATTCAAAATGCAGCTTTCATTTGAGTACAGAATAGCTATAAGAAAGACATACCTGGCCAGGCGCAGTGGCTCACACCTGTAATCTCAGCACTTTGGGAGGCTGAGGCAGGCAAATCACGAGGTCAAGAGTTCAAGATCAGCCTGGCAAACACGGTAAAACCCCATCTCTACTAAAAATGCAAAAAATTAGCTGGGGGTAGTGGTGGGCACCTGTAATCCCAACTACTCGGGAAGCTTAGATAGGAGAATTGCTTTAACCTGGGAGGCAGAGGTTGCAGTGAGCCAAGATCGCACCACTGTACTCCAGTCCTGGCTACAGAGTGAGAGACTCTATCTCAAAAAAACAGAAAAGAAAGAAAGACTTACCTATAGACTCTTATTTGATTCAAGAAATAGCGAAGTCATTATTTGACAACTTAAAGTAAAAGGAAGGTGAACGAGCTAAAGCTGGAGAATTTAATGCCAGCAAAGGATGATTTCATAATTTTAGAAAGTGGTTTGCTTTTAAAAATGTCAGGATAAAGGGAGTAGCAACTTTTGCCAACCAAGAACCAGCAAGTGAATTCTCAAATGCCATTAAGAAAAATGTTGAGAAGAAAGGATATCTGCCTGAACAGGTATTAATGCAGCTGAAAGTGCCCTATTCTGGAAAAAAAAAAAAAAAAAAAAAAAAAAAAAAAAGCCACAAAGGACATTTATTAGTAAGGAAGAGAAGCAAGCACCAAGATTTAAGGCAGGAAGGGAGAGGCTAACTCCATTGCTTTGTGCAAATATAGTCATGTTTATGATCATGGCTGCCCTTAGCTATAAAGCTGCTAACCCCTGAGTCTTGAAGGGAAAAGATAAACACGAGTTGCCAGTCTTTTGGTTGTACAACAAGAAGGCCTGGACAATAAGAGTGCTTTTTTTGGATTGGTTCCATCAATGCTTTGTCCCTGAAGTCAGAAGTACCTTGCCGGTAAGGGACTGATTTTCAAAGTTTTTTTTTTTTTTTTTAATTGGAAAATGCCCCCTGGCCCCCCAGAACCCTGTGAGTTCAACACCAAAGGCACCAAAGTGGTCTCCTTGCCGCCAAGCACATCTCTAATTCAGCCTCTAGAGAAGGGAGTCATAAGGACCTTCAAGGCTCTACACATCTCACTATGGAAAGGTTTGTCAACACTACGAAAGAGAACCCCAATAGAGAGAACATCATGGAAGTCTGGAAGGCTTACACCTTTGAAGATGTCATCTGTTGATAGAGAAAAACCCATAAAAATCGTTAAACTCAAAACAATAAATTCCTGCTGGAATTTATCTGTACACACACAAAAGTGTGTACAGATGTTGTGCATGATTACAGAATTATGACAGACTCAATCAAGAAAAATCATTAAAAAATGTGGATATGAAGGGAAAAAAGGTGGGGAGTGAATGGTTGCAAAATACGGATCTTGGAGGAAATTAAGAGCTAATAGACACCACCCAGAGGAATTAACAAAATACGACTTGATGCAGATGAGTACTTCCTAATCAGTGCCAGACAATGAGGAAGAAGACATACAAGGAGCAGTGCCAGAAAACAAATCGGTATCCAACAATCTGGCAAAAGGGTTCTGATTATTCAAGACTGCTTTTGACTTCTTTTTTGACACAGACCTTTCCATGATACAGGAACTGAAACTAAGGCACATAGTAGAGGAAGGATAGGTACTATATCAAAATGTTTTTAGATAAATGAAAAAGCAAAATAGAAATAATGATGTATTTTTGTAAAGTTACACCAAATGTGCTTGCCTCTCCTGCTTCCCCTTCCATCCCTTCCACCTCTTCCACCTCGAGACTGTAAGTCAGCAAGATCAGCTCCTCCTCATCTTCCTCCTCCTCCTCCTCCGCCTACTCAACATGAAGACAACAATGATGAAGACCTTTAGGATGATCCACCTCCACTTAATGAATGGGTCACATACTTTCTCTTACTTACAATTTTCTTGATTATAATTTCTTGTCTGTAGCTTAGATTTTGTAACAATATAGTATATAATACATACAGCATGTAAAATACATGTTAAACATAACCGTTCATGTTATCCGTAAGCCTTTTTGTCAACAATAGGCTAAGGAGTCAAAAGTTATATGTGGATTTTTGACTGTGTGGGAGGCTAGCTCACCTAACCCTATGTTACTCAAGGGGCAACAGTATTATTTCTCACTGGCACTTTGGCTTTCGTAAATTCAAGTCCCAAAAGTAGAACTGCAAGTTCCAAAGCATTTTTAAAACAATAATTATTGCCAGATTACAGAAAATTTCCAATTTACATTCTCACCAACAATGTACAATATTGGTGTCCCTGAATCCTTATCAGCAATGAATTTTTAAATATACTATAATGGATAAAAAATATTTTTTTAAATTTGAAATTCCCTGATCGCTAATGAAGTTAAGCATCAATATTATTCCTATAATATGCAAATGCTGAAAATACATATAACTATAATAGATGTCAAAAATCTATAAGCCAGGCCAGATGTGGTAGGCACTCACCTGTAGTCCCAGCTACTGGGAGACTTGAGTCCAGGAGTTCAAGACTGTAATGTGCAATGATTGAGCATTTGAATAGCCACTGCACTCCCGCCTAGACAACATAGCAATACCCATCTCNAGAGAGTCTATAAGACAAAGGCAAAGGTCCTCATAAATTAAGAGAAGTCAAGACAGTCGCTGTGCCTGCAGAATATTTTAAATATTACAGTAAAATAATTGTATATTGAAACATAAATTGGAGCAAAGTCTTCTCCACTCTTAAATCCTTTCAGTATAGAGACAATCAATTGACTGTGTCTGGGTGCTACCTGACCACTATTGGAGTCTGTTTCATCTACCCAAATCTCTGCAACAATATGAAATTATAATTTTACTATGTACCTAAACTTTCCTTAATATATTGAATTATTACAGAATTTGATGAGTCCGATTTTGTAAATTCAGCTACCTTCTTCCACTACTCTAGGCCTCATATATCCGGCCTAAGGGTTAAAAGTTCACAATTGAATAAGCCAAACTTGTTAATTTGGGGATAAAGCACGTCGAGAAATCTGGCCTTAATGTCCAATGAACTCACATCATATTAAGTAGCTGAATAGAAACATGCATTCCAAAGTGGATACTCTTTATCAAACTCAGTGCTCTATTCTTGACAGTAAATCCCAGAATAGGGTGGAGGCTTTAATTGTGTATTAAATAGTATTTGGAGTAATATCGTAGTCACTAAGGGAACACTAATGGTGTGAATAGGAACACTAGCTATGAAGCTGGGAATTTTCTATATGAAGCCTATCTCTTTTACTTACTTGTTTAGTGGGCAAGTTGTTTCAGTTCCTATAATATCTAAATTGGACAAAATCACCCCACCTACTTCTTCAGGTGTTTTGATGATAATAAGGGATAACATCTGTTTAAGTGCTTAACACAATTCTTGCACATAGAAAGCAATAATGAACATTGGCTAAGATTACAAGGATGCTTATTGTAAGAAACTGTAAGAAATAAAACATGTTTTTATACATTTTCTCTCTGGGATCTGGAGTGAAACATGTGGATCTAGAATAAGAACAAAATGATGTTACCTTAATGACCTCTATGTATTTACACTCAAGATGTCTTAAAACATTTTGCTGGCCAACAAAAGACACAGTCTGTTCTAATTGGGCAATGTCCTTTTCTTTAAACTATGCAGACAAACAATATTATAAAGTCAGAACATCAGCATAAAAAAACATAAACATAAATATTAATAGTGAGTTCATGAAAATTCTTACTGATAAAATGACAACGTCACGGACTGAATGTTTATGTCCCTCTAAATTTGCATATTGAAATTCTAACCCCCAGGGTATTAGTGTTAGGAGGTAGAGCCTTTGGGAGGTGATTAGGTCACAAGGACAAGATTCTCATGAATGGAATTTGTGCTCTTATAAAAGAGATCCCACAGAGCTCACTGCTCCTTCCAATATGGGGATATAGCAGGAAGTTGCCGTCTATGAGCCGGAAAGGTAGACCTCACCCCAGATGCTGAATCTGCCTTGATATTGGACTTCCCAGCCTCCACAACTGTAAGAAATAAATTTCTGTTGTTTATAAGTTCCTCAGCTTATGGCATTTTGTTACAGCAGCCTTCACAGACTAAGTTGAGTAGCATTTTGAGGATTGAAATTTCTTCATAAACGAATAAAGTATGCTCTGTTAAACCATATTCTCAGCTAACCCCATTTACTCACTGTTCCTCTTTAGTTTCACATTCTTGCTATTTATCACTGTAATTTTATTCATTCTTCACAATTTGCCATTCTTACACTTTGAATCATGTTATCAGTTTATAATGCCTTCATCAAATGATAGTCTGCATTTTTTTACCCTTGGCTGATTCAAAACACTTGGCATAATTTCCTTTAAATCGTCTTCCTTCCATCTGAAAACACTGTATTATTTTCAATTAATTTCCAATAAACTCTTAATTGTCCATGCTCTGTCAGAGTTGGCAGAGTTAATCCCTGTTTAAGCTAATAGGTTCAGCTTCTTCAACAAACAAATCTTTCATGAAAGCTGCTGACAAGCCAGAGTATTAATTAAATCTAGTTTCAATGCTTCTTACTTTCCTTGATCTTTCTCTCTTGTTCTTTGGGAAATAGTCACAGAGTTCTGCTGCTAATAAACACTATAAAAAGTAGAGAATACAGTCTAAAGAGGCAGATTGTTCTCTTTAAAGTTGATGTGGTGCTTTCTGTGCACCAAGCATTGGCTCAAAAGCCCAAAAATTAGGCAGCAATACTTCCTAAGCTCATCTTCAACCATAAGGCAGAAGCCAAACATACCTGAAAATATAATATCACTGATACCTTATACCAGCACTAAGAATAAGAAAACCCTGGAATGTGGCTCTAGTATATTTTTCAATTGGAATTAATTTTTCAAATTGGAAATGACTTCATTGTTATTTTTATTATAACGTTAGTGTATGTTTATCATTAAAAATAAGTACAAAAGTCTCTAAAAGAAAAAGGGAAAAAATACCAGCAGTTCCACATTCCAGAAATTATCCAAATATCCAAACTGTTTTCTTATCAATAAAATTAATTTTTAAATTTAACCTTCATACAATGTACACACGCATTGAAACATCACACTGTACCCCATACACATGTGCAATTATTATGTCAATTAAAAACAAAATTAAAAACTTAACAAAAAACATGTTATTTTAAATAACTTATGTTTTTCTAATTGTATACACCACAAAATAAATCTCTTCACATGACTCTATAATTTATTCATCTAAAGAGAAAGGTACATTTCAATCTACAGATATACTATATAATATTTACTCAGATCTCTGCATGAGAATTTATGTTGCCTGTAAATATTGTATTAGAAACATTGTATGAAAAATCTCTGTAATTTTTTTTCTGTATTATTATTTGGGTAAGAAAATTACTAGAAATAGAATAACTGGGTCAATGATTAAAAACAATTTAAATTTTAATACACAGAATCAAATTATCCTCCAAAATATTGCACCGTACAGCAATACAGTTTTGTTTTGTTTTTTTTTCTCCATTTTCACTACTGCCAATATCTTTAATTTTGCCAATCAATGAGAAAAAAAGACAAATAATTCGATACAGTACTGTACAAGGGAGATGAATAGGTAGAAAAAGAAATGCAAATGACCAGGAGTAACAGAAGATATTCAGCATCAATCCAATCAAATTAATGAATCTTTAAAATGCAATAGCAGTCAGTGTTAGCAAGGGTGTAGGTATCAGACATTCCCATAGGAATATAAATTTGGGCCGTGTTTTAGGATCATATTAGGTCACAGCAATTAGAAAATGTTAAAGTCATATGCTCTATAGCAACTTCACGAGTAGGAATTTATTGCATGGAGAATCTTGTAAAACACATAAACCAAGGTATGTTATTAATGTTATTAGTAGCCTATTGTTTAAATTAAAAATACATTTACACAATGCAGTTGTTAAAAGTAAGAATACCTTAAAAGTAAATTATTAAACAAAAATACAAAGCCTAGGCTGGGCAAGACAGCTCATTCCTGTAATCACAACATTTTGGGAGGCTGAGGAGGGAAGATTGCTTGAGCCCAGGAGTTTGAGGCCAACCTGGGCAACACAGTGAGACCTCATCTCTAGACAAAAAAATAAACAATAAAAAAATACAAAGCCTAGTTCTGAACATCCTTTTGTGTAATATTAAAAGATTATATTTTATTTTCTAACTTGTTTAAGATCTATATTGTATACAGGGGGATGTGTATTAAGGTCATTTTAAAAAAGATATTCAAGAAATTGTGAACAGTGATTATCTTAAGGAGAGATTCTCGATGTCTGGGGGTGAGAGACTAGAGGAAGGAGAATTTTATATTTCATTTTTACCTTTATTTAATTTTTGGATTTTCTTACCAGGTGCATGAATTATATATTTATTTCAGGATGTTTTACCAGGTAAATAAAAGTGTGAGCTATTTCTGTTTCCTCTCATTTTTTTCATGTTTAAAGAAAGGAAAATGAGGTATGTCTTTTTAAAATTTGATAATTTTGAGGTCATGATTTTTTTGAAAGCCCTCTGTTACCTTTTCACTTCCTTTAACAATGACTGTTTATGTTGTAGAATCATCATTTTCTCAAGACAAATGTCTTAGAAGGTAGATACATAAAGTGGCATACATTTTTTGATTCAAGCTAATTTCATGTTATGAACAAAATTATATAATGTCGTTTCTAAGACCTTTCTGTGATCTATCAATCCACCACGTTAAATAGGAGAAATCACTTCCAAAACAAATCCTTTTGCAGTCAGCAAAATGAAGCAATTACATGAATAAGTTTTTCCACTTGGCCTATTTTTCTGCCCATGGTTATTAATCAGTCTCACTGACTACATTTTCCATTTACATCCACTTTCAGGCACTACTCCAGGTGGCCAAGCATTTCACATTATGTAAATAAAAGCAAATGAAATTTTTTTCCATTGAGCAAATGGATATACTTCATCTGTAATGCTTCCATTCTTTCTCAAATCATTCAAAAAGTATGATATGGTTTCCATAAAAGGACATTTATCCCATTTGACTAACTGGAATTTCTTTAAGTAAAATTTTACTCCAGCTAATCTTTACCAAATAGCTGAATTAATTTAAGTTGACACCCTGCTATCTACCAGCTCTTCTAACCCTTTTGCTTGATTGTTTTGTCATTTTGCCTTTTCTCTTCTTCTAAATTGGGAGTGTGGAGATTGACCCTTCTGAAACAGCTGTATGCATCGTGATCCTTGAGGATACCAGTTCTTATCTGGCTGCACAACAAAATCACTGTTTCCTTTTACCAATACTCTAGAAAAACTCAAGCAGAGATTCTGGATTCTGATTTAATTGACACAGAGTAGGGCCTGGGCATTTAAAAATCTCCCCACGTGATTCTATTATGCCTCGTCTATCCTAGCCCTCAAGCAGGACCAGGCATTTCTTCTATCTTAATTATTCTTCTCTTAAACGTAGTCCAATTTCTTACAACTGATAGATTTCTGTATACTGATCTGCCTTGAGTGATGACAATGATAAGGTTTGGCTCTATGTACAGACCCAAATCTCATCTTGTAGCTCCCATAATTCCCACATGTTGTGGGAGGGACCCAGTGGGAGATAATTGAATCATGAGGATGGGTCTTTCCTGTGCTGTTCTTGTGATGGTGAATAAGTCTCATGAGATCTGATAGTTTTAAAAATGACAGCTTCCCTGCATAAGCTCTCTCTTCCACTGCATAAACTCTCTTACATGCAATCCATGTAAGAGGTGACTTGCTCCTCCTTGCCCTCCACCATTATTATGAGGCCGCCCCACCCATGTGGAGCTGTAACTCCATTAAACCTCTTTTTTTTTGTAAATTGCCCAGTCTCAGGTATGTCTTTATCAGCAGTGTGAAAACAGACAAATACAAAAATACTGCAACAAATCTACTCACATCTGCACTCTTTATAGGAATTGCCATGCTCTTAATTCCAAGAGTGTTAAAAAATATTAATGCTTGTCCCATCACTAAAGTCTAGGGTGTTACCTGAGCATTAGCATAATTAAAACTTTTCTCATGTGATAGACACATGCAGCCAAAGTTGAGAAGCACTCTATAGGGCCAAGATACGTAAGAAAATTCAAATTCTTTAGCTGAGCATGGTGGCACGTGCCTGTAGCCCTAGCTAGTCCAGAGGCTGAGGTGGGAGGATTGCTTGAGCCCAGAAGAGTGAGGCTGCAATAAGCTATGATCACACCACCGCACTCCAGCCTGCGTGACAGAGTGAGACCATGTTAAAAA
>NW_016107395.1:5615910-5634633 GCF_001604975.1 Cebus imitator
AGAGAGAGAGAGAAAGAAAGAAAGAAAGAGAAAGAAAGAAAGAAAGAAGGAAAATTCAAGTCCTGCTTTGTCAAATGCAGTACTCCACTTTCCCAAAGGGATCCCAAGGGAAACTTAACCACAAGATAATGACAGACAAAATGACATAAATTGCAACTACTTTAGGTGCACAAATTATTTTGTTTCAGAAATTGGTTTTAGAATATCTATATCAGAGTTCATTTCTAGAACTATATCTCTAGAAAATATATATTCACTTCCCTATACAAGAAAATGGAGACTGAAAAAATGAAGTTGTAAAATGATTTCCATGGTTATCTTTCAGCTTCTTTTTTCAACTTCCCTTTTTTCATCTCCATGTCTTCGCTGATGCCTAGGAATCTGTTAAATCACAGTCTTCAAGAGCTTTGCTCGCAGAGAATTAGTTAAGACATTCGCTTTCAAAAGTATATGATACTCTCTCACAAGCATCTGTCTACTTTTAATAGGGCAAGCTATGTAAAGATTTTAAATCTCATTCCAGAAATACCACATCTACTCTACTTATTTATGAGAACAGTCATGTCTCTGGACCAAGATAGAAATTCATAGTTAGGAAATAAATCCCTGTAGGGCTTTTCCACAGTCCCAATATGTCCCCTACTGTCCTGATTTTAGCAACAAAAGTCCACCATCCAGAAAATCCTTCATTCCTGGGTAAGTTGAAATATTGGTCACCCTATTTCTGTCTGTGGCTCTTTCTTTCACAATTAGCTCATAACCATAGCAGTCACGGTTTTGAAAATTTTTATTTTACTGAATTACTCATTGCTGTTTCCTCATTTTTTAAATAATAAATACTTATTAAGAAACATTAGAAATATACAGAAAATAGTGAATAATAAAACAGAAACCATTGTCAGAAATAGTCACTATTAAAATTTTAATATACTCCTTTCCAATGTTTTTTCTGTTAATGCAAAAAAAAAAAAAAATCAGAGATTCACCTCTGTGAACTAAATCTCTTTTTACCTTTAGACATTCTTTGACAAATACATAGTTCAATAGTCTATCCAAGATTCTCTTTTATAGATTCCATGCCAATTAATCTTCTCCTATGAAACCATCATTTCTTCACACAGGATCAATATGGCTATTGACACACACGCTTTCTTAGTCACATTGCAATCCAGTTGTGTGTCCTTAAATTTATAGCAATTGGATTTAGAATTATCATTACTAAAGAGGCTTGGCCTTATCTTTTGGAATTTGCTTCTTCCTTCTTAAAGTCAAATCTTGTAATGTAACTATAATTTAGGGGTATCTTTTTGCCTCATATTCAAATTCTCTTTCAAATTGAGGTATTTGTATACTATATATATATATATATATTATAATAGTATAGAAAACAATGAGATTATAGTATATGTAAGTTTGTAATATCTGTTTTGAAGTATAATTATTTAATATAGAAAATATATATGAAATTTGTATAAAATATCTGATTAGTAATAAGATAATGTATCCACCTCTGAGTTTTAAAACTAGGACTTCGAAATATTATTGAAGGCCACGACTTTGACCTGCTTCCCTTTTCCCTTCCTGCTTTAATCATGTCTTGGGTCCCGATAAATTTGTCCCCAGATCCCTCCCAAATTACTCTCCAACTCTGTTCTGTGTTTCAGGGAAATACATTTATTTCCCAGTCTCCTTTGCCCCCCAGTTTCCTAGTAAGCTATCCAGTGAGAGATCCCAGAAAAATCTGCCTCTTCTCTGTAGGGCTACTTCCCGCCAGATAGTCCTTCCCTCCATGGACCCAATTCCTAACAGGCAATGCTAATCTTAGCTCTAGCAACCTGCCTTAAGTCCTGGCCTCCTGGCTCTAATAACACCTTCTCCCATTATCCTACTAGTCCTAGGGGCAGTGCTGGTTTCCTGCTCTTGAGTTGCTGATTCACCAAGCCTGGTTTGGCTTCCATCACTTGTGTAATAAATCACCTGTATTAAATCACCTCTGCTGGAAAGACCGAGAATAGTTTCTGATTTATATGCAAACACTGAAAGCTTTTCTATTTCTTGTTTGCTAAACAAGATTTGTCAAAGTTGAGTATTTTATTTTATTGAATTCGCTTCTTGCCTCTCCTACAATGACGATTTGCTTTTCCTCCTTTAACTTATTAATGTGATGAATTACAAATAGATTTTTTCTATTGTTAGAAATCCTTGCATTCATGGAATAAACCCAATTTTCATACTATATTATCTTTTTTTATAGATCTCTAAACTTAATTTGCTGATTTTTAACTTAAAATGTTTGCCATTAGGGTCATGAGGAAAGTTGGCATGTAATTTTCCTGTCTTACACATTTCTTGTATAACATTGGTATCAAGGTTGTATTGCCCTCATGAAGTGAACTAACAAATGTACTTTGTTTTTTTTATTCTGGAATAGTTTTTATAAGATGAAAATAATTCATTTCTTGAAAACATTTGATAGAACTCACCAGTAAAAATGTCTGGGCCTGCTGGTTCTCTTCTTTTAAGAAGAATTTGGAACTTATAATTAAAGCTCTTTTAAAGTGTTCCAAAAGTTTCCAGGTTTACTTGAATATTAATAAATTCCAATGATGAAAAGCCCTCAGATATTAGTTCCTTAAATATAACCTTTGCCTAATTCAGTTTTTCTTTTGTAGATCTGATTAGATACAGACTCTGTTTTTTCACACTCTATTTCACATATCCATTTTCCTTTCTTTCTCTGGACTGTATTCAGCATAATTATTTAGTGTCTAACTTCCAACTCACTTATTTTCTTTTTGGCTCTATTCAATGTTGTGTTTAACCTGTCCATTCAGTTTTTAATTTTCATTATATTTTTTATATCTAAAAGATCTCTTAAATTCAGCTCCAGTCTCCTTAACATAAGGTAAATACACTGTCTCAAATTTATATTCCTGGCACGCCTCATTTATTTTTTAAAAACATATTTAACATAGTTTTTATAGTTATATAATCATTCTAATATCTGAAATCTTTGTGGGCATAATTATGTTTCTGTTCATGGTGTTTATTTTCTAATGAGTTTTGTAATAGTTTTACTTTTACCTCATTTTGGATGGAATTTTACCTGTGGTCATTCTTTGAGGCATGGAGTAAATGTGGGTTTCTCCAAAGTCACTTTGCTTTTGTTTTGTGTTTGGAGGTAATATCAACATGGGATAACTATAAAATAAATTCTCAGTTTGACTTGTGTGTGTGTGTGTGTGTGTGTGTTTTGAAATTAGAGTGAGAATTTAAACCACAAATTCATGTGAAGATGGCCTTGTGATTTTGCCTCTAAATAGCACTGAGTTTGAGGCAGGAAAATTTCCTTGTTGTCCCCCCTGAGGAACAAGTTTTGTCTAGTTTATCCTTTCCCTGAAATTATAGTCCTTTGTAACTCTGGCTTTCAGCAGTTTTCTCTGGTAAGACTATTATACTGAGCAGACACTAGGCTTTGTCTCACACTCTACCATATCCCAGGTGGTCAGAAAAATTGAAGCTCAGGATGCTAGGGCCAGCACTGTCCTGTGGAAGCCTCTGGTTTGGGTGTCTGCATACCTCTCTGAATTTATGTATTCTTATGCTTGGCCTATGGTGTTCACCTTAATTTCTTTCCAAGTCAGTAATACACTTTTTAAAAATGACATGTACGTTTTGTCTGGTATTTGTAGATTTTATATAGCAGGATAGTGATTCGGCAAATCTAGTCTACCACAATGCTGGGATAGAAATTCCCTACATTTTGAAAACATTATATCAAATCATGTTTATTGCCATTAATAGTTTTATAAATGTGCTTTTAAGTAACTCTATGCATTTTGTTACAGCTCGTTGCTATTGTAAATTTAACTAATTCACCCTACTTCATGTTTTTTTTGGAAGCGAAGATTGTACTCAACACACTACATTAAGTAATACTACAGTAAACATCAATCTATACATGCATTAATAATGATTTCCAAGAAAGTAATTAGTGAATCATGGTCATAATCATCTTTGAGGCTGATGGTATATATTTTCAAATTGCATTCAGAAATAATGATACTCATTTGTGCTCTAATCAGCAACATATGAAAGTGTCATTTTTATGTTCTCCAACCAATATGGCTACCACTGTTTTTATACCTACAAATCTGGCGAAGATGTGAGAAGACATCTTAGTGTCTCAATTTATATTTCTGTGGTGACAAATGTACTAAATTACTTGGTAGTTTATCACCCATTTCAAACAAAATGTAAGCCATTTAAAAATTTTTTTATATTAATGCAAGCCCTAAATCACTGCTTTATTTATTCAATTTCCTAAGCAAAAATGTATATTGTCCCATTTATACATTTTATATTAGATCATTCTGTCTTGTGTTTATATCCTAAAAACTGTCAATTATATAATAATTATGAAGAGTTGATTATATATAATGTCTTTATTAGGATATTTTCCCCATAAATCTAAATTTCATCAATCTTTATTTAAATGACTCTATACAATTTCCTCTTGTATTATATTAAAAATTGCAGATGCATTTCTTGTTGCTTTTTTCTATTAATTCTTTCCTATTCGTAGTGTTTATTAGTTTCCTTTTTACTTCCATAAAATAAATAAAAATTTTAGTATCAGAGTCTATGTTATATTACTTCTTATTCCCAGCCATCAGCATTTTAAGAATTCAGATTGACCTTTCTCCCATTCTTATTTCAAGTTATCAGCATGTCAATACTTGGGAAATCTCATCAAGTGTTTAACAGTGCATACCTTACTGACCCTTTCTTTATTGAAATTTAATCTTTCTTATTTTCATTCAATTTGTTTCTCAGTAATATAATTTTTCAAGCTTTTTATTCTCTAATGCATTTCTCCAAATAGCAACCATAACCCTTATATGCCCCTTTTCAATGACAACAACAAAAATGTGCTAGGCCTCTTGGAAGAAAATAATTATACCAATTTCAGAAGGAGAATATTGATGTACTGATAAACAAATGGGCATCTTAAGATCATGTTCCTCATAAGTAGAGCAGTTCCAGAAATTCCTTGGATCCTAGTGGGTTTTATTCTAAGTAGGTTAAACATATCACTTTAAAAAAATTGTTTTCTACAGTTCTCTAAAATTGCTTACAACTGTCCATGTTTCCATGTTTATACTTGCCAAATTTTTTTTTTTTTTTTTTGAGACCGAGTTTTGCTCTTGTTGCCAGGCTGGAGTGCAGTGGCACAATCTCGGCTCACTGCAACCTCCACCCCCACCAGGTTCAAGCGATTCTTCTTCCTCAGCGTTCTGAATACCTGAGATTACAGGTGTCCATCAACACACCCAGCTAATTTTTAGTAGAGATGGGGTTTCACCATGTGTAGCCAGGCCGGTGTTGAACTCCTGACCTCAGGTGCACCCGCCTTGGCCTCCCAAAGTACTGGGATTATAGGCATGAGCCACCACACCTGGCCTTATGCTTGCCACTTTTTTTTTTTTTTAATACAGAGTCTCACTCTGTCACCCAGGCTGGAGTGCAGTGATGAAATCTCGGCTCTCTGCAACCTCTTCCTCCTGGATTCAAGCAATTCTCCTGCCTCAGCCTCCTGAGTGACTGGGATAACAGATGCATGCCACCACACCCGGCTAATTTTGTATTTTTAATAGAGACAGGGTTTCACAATGTTGGTCACTTTGGTCTCGATCTCCTGACCTCCTTGGCCTCCCAAAGTGTTGGGATTATGGGCATGAGCCACAGCACCTGGCTCCCACTTTTTAATCCTAAGAACTTGCTACTCAGTGAGGGATCCTGGGACCCATAGCATCAGCTTGACTTGAGGGCTTGTTTGAAAGCTAAATGAGAATCTGCAATTTATTAAGGTCCCCAGGTAATTTGTATGCGCAGTGTAGTTTGGCAGATCTGCTTTAGCAGACTGGAAGACCCTTCTATCTGCCTCATGTAAGGTGCAGGTGACAGAATTAGTTAATCAAGCAAAAAGATCACATTTTTTACTGAGAAGGAGACACTGGCTGTTATTTTGAGTGGCAAAACAGGTTATTCAGTCCCAGTTTAAAATGGAGATGACAGAGATCAAGATCAAGATTTTTAATTTGAGATGTGCCTGTGGTGCAATTACATTTGCTGAATGAAACTGCTTCAACAATTAGGTGCAGGTTTCTCCTCTCCTCTTTTTGAGATGTAGAGAGGATACAATAGACTCATAGAACTTAAAGAACTAGACACCAGCTAGCAAAACATGCTATCCAGCCTCTTTTATTTCACCATATCACTTTCTTGAAAACATTGTACAGAGTCATTTTAGCATTGAAAACAATCAGTTCTCCTAATTCTAAAAAAAGGGAGACACACTGTAATTTCATTTCAAAAGTTTTATAGGGTACTATTTCCAATTCTTTTTCTCTTACTTCATCCAAATGTAATTAGCAGTATGTAAAAATTTCCACTTTATCCTCAATCAGTAGCCTCTCCTTCCAATTAGTATATTTTTTTCTATTAACTTTGTAAAGTGAGATTCTTGTTTTACACCTACCCCTGGAAAGCATACTTAAACTCTGCGATCCTGGGATTTTACATTTCCAAATAGAAGATACCATCCTCTTGTATCACAAAATGTACTTAAGATAGTTTAGGTTATATTCAAATATTCCTGAATGAAATAGACTTGATGACATAAGTCAATTGCTATATTTTTCCATACCAAAATAAGTGCAATAGAAAACGATGACAGTTTGATCTAGTATTCCTGCTTCAATATTGCACAAATTAGAAACATACATATTCTATTATGTTACAGGTTCTAGGGCTTTGGGAGGACAAGGCCGCAGTCAGCCAAGATCATGCCACTACACTCCAGCCTGGGTAACAGAGTGACAACTTTTCTCAACTACAATAATAATAATATTTAAGAGAAATATAATATTTAACAAATATATGCACACATATGGGTTTATTATGACACATGTGACATATGTGTGTATAGTGAAAAAAAAAAGAATGATTAAATCTAGAAACCCTTATTGCCCTAATAGCTAGCTGAGTACTTCAATATGCATGTTTATTTCAACAATTTTGTGTTAAGCTTCAGTGGTAAATAAGCAGACTACACTGACCATAATGAATACTTTTTTTTTTTTTTTTTGAGACGGAGTTTCACTCATGTTACCCAGGCTGGAGTGCAATAGCGTGATCTCGGCTCACCGCAACCTCCGCCTCCTGGGTTNGCCTCCTGGGTTCAGGCAATTCTCCTGCCTCAGCCTCCTGAGTAGCTGGGTTTACAGGCACGCGCCACCATGCCCAGCTAATTTTTTGTATTTTTCGTAGAGACGGGGTTTCATCATGTTGACCAGGATGGTCTCAATCTCTTGACCTCGTGATCCACCCCCCTCGGCCTCCCAAAGTGCTGGGATTACAAGCTTGAGCCACCGCGCCCGGCCTATGAATACTTTTTTTGATGAGGGTTATCACTACACAATTAGAACACGATATAGTTTAGAGTTAAATACTGACTGTTCTTGGGAACTTTGAGGTATTCTGAGGGATGTAAATAATACGAAGAGAACAGCACATTGGCTTGCAGCAGATTAGAGTCAGCTACCTGAGTGAATACTTGCTTTTCATGAACTATGAGGATTCCCTGAGCTTTGGAACCACTTCTACTTGTGTTTAAATTTACCCTTTAATTTTGGGGTTTGACAGGCTCTGCCCTTCTGTTTCACATTGCTGAATGAATCCCTGTACTTGAGTCTGGCTTTTCCTACTCTGACTCACTTTGATTCTTGACCTCTGAATCTTATTTCTATTTTACAGCAAACATACATGGCACATATGCCAATGCGTAGAGTGGGAGATGGAAAAACTGCCAATGAGCTGTGGTTAATTTTGTTACTTTCACAAACCAGACACCATAGCACAGAAAAATTTTAGAAATATGTGCATAGTCAGTGGCCTTCAGTGCAGCTACACTGGTTATTACAAAGTGATGGAGAATCAATATTTTTTAAAGATTCACTAGTTCCTTCTCATAAGTTTAGAACTTTGAGAAGTAATAATAGAAATCTATTTTCAGCTGTGTCCTTTAATCTCTTACTGTTTCCTCTATATGTGGTGTTTGGTTTGTGTGTGTGTGATCATTATTATAAAATCAGATGCTAACAGAAGTGTTTATATGACCTTTTAACTTTTTTTTTTTTTTTTGACTGCGTCTTGCTGTATCACCCAGGCTGGCATGCAGTGGCACAATCTCAGCTCACTGTAACCTACACCTCCCAGGTTCAAGGGATTCTCCTGCCTCAGCCTCCCAAGTTGCTGGGACTATAGGCCCGTGCCACTATGCCCAACTAATTTTTGTATTTTTAGTAGAGATAGGGTTTCACCATATTGGCCAGGCTAGGATCAAACTCCTGACTTTGTGATCCGCCTGCCTCGGTTTCCCTAAGTGCTGGGACAACAGGCGTGAACCACTGCACCAGGCTACATGATCTTTTAACTTATCTCATATACTCAATTTCCTGACCAGTTCAAGCTTATCTTTTGCCTACCTCTGCAAGATTTGAGAACACTTAATAGAATAGCTCATAGTAGCTCTATTAAAAACTAATCTTTTGGTGGTGTGCATTGGTTCACACCTGTAATTCCAGCACTTTGGGAGGCCAAGGTGGGCAGATCACTTGAGGTCAGGAGACCAAGACCAGCTTGGCCAACATGGTGAAACCTCATCTCCACTAAAAAACAAAAATACAAAAATTAGACGGGCGTGGTGGCAGGTGACAGTGTGAGACTTTGTCTCCAAAAAACAAAGCAAAAAGCAAACAAACAAAAACTAATTTGTCTTCAATCAGTCCAATTTTTTAGAAAAGGTCCTAGTGAAATTATTTCTGATCATAACATGAAAATCATTAAGTAGATTACAGAGCTAGAAAACAGAACTAATCCTTTCTACTCTAGGATAATTATCAGGAAAACTGTATCCACAAAAAAGTATGATTGAGGCAAAAATCTCTTGATGCCTATCTAATGACTATTTCCCACTCCTCCTTATTAACAGATCCCTGCTACTGCTTAGAACCTGAGTGTTAAGTGATGAATCACAAAGGGTATGAGCTTATCATGTAATATTATTTCCCCTTTGCTTCTGATTGTTTTAGAGGCAGATCTATGATCTAAATCTGACTTCTGAGATATAAGAGAAAATATGTTGAGAACTTATGAGAAAGATTTTACCTTTAATAAAAAAGAAGGCTACATCAGAGAAGGCTTATTTGTCCCTTTCTACTTTGGAAATTTTTAAATAAGTATGGGCTATCTAGAGCTGCAGCATTTATTTACAAATAACTGGGCCGCATGGTGAAATTCAGCACCCTGAGGAAGACAGAGTTTAAGAATGAAAAGAAACTAGGTTTTCAAGACACCACCGAGACACCAAGCAAGCTCTTGTGAGCAACTGTCTTGAGACTTCTTGTTGAGTGAAAATCAAATATCACTATGTTATGTCACTATGTTAGTAAGGTTTTCTATTTTTTCAGCCAAGCACATCTTAACTAGGATAATCTAACGTGACTAACTGTGCATCATATGGACTTTTCAGTATGCATTTTCCAGTAGTTCTCTCTTGTTATATTAGCTTCATGCTGAGTAATTCATCTCTTCTTGCATTAGAGTTGCATTATGTTAATTTCTATTATGACAATTTCTATTGATATTCTCTTTGGTTTAAAATCCTTTGGTTCCTCTTACTTGCATAATCTAATCTTTTAACATACTTTATTAGAAATATAAATAAAATGTATTACTTTTGCTAATGGTCTGGAACACGCCTTCCTTGGAGGGTTAGGATATACCCTCCAAAGTGAAAAATTATGGCACTTTGCAGCCCTGACCACTAATTGAGAACTTTGATGCTTTGGATTTTGGAAACCTCATTTTATCACCTGGTCCTTTTACATTATTACTTGTCATGCTGCCACCTTTTGATGAGATTGAGATCAAGATAATAATTCCAACTGGTCAGGAATATTGTGCCCCTTTGTTCTTATATCCAGATGCAATACAGCCTCTGAAACACCCCTACTATGATTCTTAGGACATACCCCTACTATGGTTCTTAGGATTTAGAGCAAAATGCTTCTTTCTTTGACAAAATAAATTTTTTCTTTAAAGAACTTTGATTGATCCTGGGCCATTGTAGAAACTAAAGTCTTACCAGTGGAACAAAATATGACATGAGCTGCTTATCATGAAATAAATGTTTTCCAATTAACTATCCTTCTTCATCAGCAGGTAGGAATAATAGAATCTATGCCTATGTCTTCATGGGACGTTCTCTATGGCCAGTTGATTAATGACAGGGAAAAAATGAACCTGATTTACAGAAGTCACTATATAACATCACAGCAACAACCAAAAGTAGATTGCTTAGGCATTATAACCTACTTGAAAGCAATTATAAAAGAAATTCAGCCTATGTAACTGGCAGTCCATGATGTCTAGAAGGAGATATATTATTGATTTATATGTAGCAGTTAATAATTTGTCTAGATAATTAGGGACTTGGGGCCAGGCTTGGTGGCTCATACCTGTAATCCCAGCACTTTGGGAGGCCAAGACAGGTGGATCACTTGAGGTCAGGACTATGAGACTAGCTTGGCTAACACAGTGAAACACTGTCTCTACTAAAAATACAAAAATTAGCTGGGTGTGGTGGCATGCACCTGTAGTCCCAGCTTCTAGGGAGGCTGAGGCAAGAGAATGACTTGAATCCAGGAGACAGAGGTTGCAGCCTGGGCAACAAAGTGAAACGTCATCTAAAAAAAAAAAAAAAAAAAAAAAGATAATTAGGGACTTGGAGGACAAAAATGAAAGGATTGGTGGCAGTGAGTTTTGGGGAAGAAATATGTAGATGAATCACAGAAAATGGGCCAGAGTATAAGAATATTTGTGCTTAATATGAATGCTCACAAAACTGTCATCACAAAGGTTCTCAAACAGATATGTAGGTATGAAACAATCTCTTTCACCAGGCACTACATTGCCTGCTCAGAAGGCTAATAAACAGCAACATTGGTGGTGGCAGTAGAGAATATGCATAGGTTCAGCAACATGTTGAACTTTGCCACTGTCCCTTACCAAAGCCCATTTAGCTGTCAAGACTATTAGGTGTCCAACATACAAGCAATAAGAACCAAGTCTAAGTACACAATATCCTGGGTGAATAAACCAGTCACCTTTTGTCAGGCTCATTGATTTTACTGGAGTTCATCTATGATAAAGGCAACAGGGAGTTTTGTAAATGTAATCTACATTTATCTGTTTATCCTTGAATTTTATTTGCTTTACCTGACACCATGTTTCTCTGATCACCACTCTCCATCTGTACATGGAATGCCTTATATATACTGTCATAATATCCTGTTCTATGATGCTTGTATTCAAGGAACTTGTTGTATAACAAATAACTAGATATTCATTGGACTCACCTGGCCCACCATTTATTCTCCCACTAACCAAAATTTATGAATATTCTATTAAATACTCAATCACAGTTGCAGCTGGAGACAATGGCTTATAAAATTGTACTGATGCTAGAGGATGTGATGTATGCTCTGAACTAGTAACTAAGTATAAGCTTGTCTGCTGTCTCCCTTGTAAAAAAATACAACAATCTTTGATCTTGGTTATGAATGTTGGAATGACTCTTTTTGTCAATACATCTAATGATCCACTGCAAATTCTTGTCTCTGAGATTCTAGGTTTTTGCAGAATTAGTATCCAAGGGGAGATTCTTAGCAGTATCCCATTTCATGATCCTTCCTTCGTTAGAGATGAGAGACTGCTTTTTAGGTTACCTGAGACCTTTAGACAAACAGTCAAAAATTTAAAATTTAAAATGCATTACACTGCTACATGGGGTAGTAAATCCTGACCCTAAAATTGGTATTTGTAAGAAAAACGGAAAGAATTCAGAGATCCCCTTGGATGGATGGCTCCTGATTCTATCCAGTCCTTTAAAACTAATGAAGACTAGCCAGGCATGGTGGTGCATGCCTATAATCCCAGCTACTCCAGAGGCTGAGACAGAAGAATCACTTGAACCTGAGAGGCAGAGGTTGCAGTGAGCTGAGAGCATGCCACTTCACTCCACCCTGGGTGACAGAAAAGACTGTCTCAAAAAAAAAAAAAAAAGAATTAATGAAGACTAATTGCCAAAACTTGGAAGCAGATAAGATGTCCTTCAACAGGTGGCTACATATGCAAAAGTGGTATATTTATACAGTGGAATATTATTCAGTGATAAAAAGAAGAAAACTATCAAGCCACAAAAAGACACAGAAAAAAACAAACATATTTTGCTAAGTAAAAGAAACCAGCCTGAAAAGGGTACATATTGTGAGTCCAACTATATGACATTCTGGAAAAGGCAAAACTATAAAGACAGTAAAAAGATCAGTAATTGCCAGGGGGTGGGGGAAGGGTAGGGAGATAAATAGTTCTGAACAGAGGATTTTTGGGGGAGTGAAAATATTTTGGTAATAATATAATGGTGGGTACATGACATTATACATTTCATAAAACTGATAGACCTGTACCACACAAAGAGTGAACCCTAATGTAAACTAGGGGTGGGATAAGGCTGAGAGTATATGAGAACTCTGTACTTTCTGCTCTATCTTTCCGTAAAGCTATAACTGCTAAAAAAATTAAGTCTGTTCGTTTTTTTAATGAAAGAAATTAACAATGACCATAGCAAGCTCACACAACTAGATTATTGAGGACATTTCCCTGTCAGGAATGAATATTGAGTCAGCTCACAAAGTAAAACTTTAACTAGCAGAGGTGATAGCTGAGGGCACATGGCCATAGATGCCGACAGTGACATGGCGACCACTTGTAGAAAGAAGAGCCTTGACATCCAACCGCATTGTTTCTCTTGTATTGTCTTGTGCATACTTATGTATCTTAACAAGTTTTCTTCTTTCCTCTCCATTTATCCCTCTTTTTAAAACAGAGCTTAATGAGATTGATTAACATAATTTTTAAATGATATATGGCAGAATATCAAGAGAGTAGAGTGGAGAACTTCGTAGAGGAATGGACACCACCCAGCATTTTTGGACTCAGAGTACACACTGCGATTGAAATGTTTTTATTGTTTCATCGTTCAAGGGATTGTAGGTACATGTTCAATTGTTAGAGAAATAGTTGTGCTGTTAGAAGGAAGCTTGGGTCTTTTGTGTTTACTTTCAAAAGGGAAAGTTTATATTTATATTGAAGTTAAAGCATATTTATTATTTGATGTTTGTTTCTATGTTTAAGAAATTCCTCAGCCTATCAGTTTGATGAAAACAAGAAACCACCTCCTGCTTTAGAAGCTAAAATGCCAAATGCTTGCTTTCTCAGCCTCCTTTGCAGCTAGGGTACAAGCATATGATTTAGGTTTTGCCAATCTGTTTGCCAGTGCTGAATTTTAACTTCGGAATTAATAAAGAAACAGAATCAGTTATGCTTTCTCTTGTTTCTGGTGGAGGCCATGTAGCAGCTGCTATAATATCTGTTGCATAGCGAACAAGTGGGAGGGGTGATGGTGGCTTAGCAGTTAGCCTAGGATTGGGCAACTGCTGCAATTGCTGCTATCTGCAGCTTCAGCGTTACTTCTTAGCGGTGGTGACAGTGGTTTCCTCCCTGGATGAGTTCTACAGCATGATTTGGGTCACATTTCCTGACTGCCTAACTTTGATCTGGCTTGCTAGTCTTCTTAACAGTTCTACAAGCTCCCTCCACTATTTCTGTGATAAACCTATTTATTGTTAACGTCAGTCGTAATTGGCTTCTGTGGTTTATATTTTTTAAAACCCAAGATATACAAATTTAACAGATAGCTCAACAAGCTTATGTCTTTTCAAATTAAGATATCTTCTGTGTCACAAAAAGTACAATGAACAAAATTCAACAAATTGAATTGAGCTAAAAACCAAAGATATATTAAGCCTGGCTGGTCTTAAAAATGTAACTGGATACAGCTGGGTATGGTGGCTCACATTTGTAATCCCAGTACTTTGGGATACCAAACTGGGCAGATCACCTGAAGTCAAGAGCTGCAGACCAGCCTGGCCAACGTGGTGAAACCCCATCTCTACTGAAAATACAAAAATTAGCTGAGCCTGGCGGTATGCCCCTGTAATCCCAGCTACTCTGGAGGCTCAGGCAAGAGAATTGCTTGAACTTGGGAGGCAGAGGTTGCAGTAAGCTGAGATCACACCTCTGCACTCCAGCCTTGATGACAGAGTGAGACTTTGTCTCAAAATAAAAAAAAATAAAAATGTAACCGACTAGACCTCAAGTTCTTGAGTAAGCAGAAAATAATTTAGGCAAAATCAAATAATAAACTAACATTCTAGAAGGTTTAGAATTTGGGGGCCCCAATGTCTTAGCTAAAAGTGTTTTTTCTACTCTCACAAGAAAAATGAAACATGAAAATATATAGAAAATCTTAGACAGTATTTTTCAATTTTAAGAAACAACTATTTACAGGGTTTTCAATAGGCATTACATTAAAAAAGAAATATATAGATAATAAATATGAAAACTGTGAGTATAATAAACACATTTATCTTACTTCTTAAAGTGTTAATATGTGCTATCTCAAATATCAACAGTGTACACGTGAGAAAAAACATTTTACTGCAGCAGAAAATAGCATCTTATTAGACATCCCAAATTTTTTCATTTGGAATACATCCCCATTACCCAGTATACTAGGAGTAATAATAATTTATAGAGTTTAATTACTTTTTACTACTGGAAAACTAATTTTATGTTTGGCACAAATTTCTGAAATGATATTCCACTGCAAAGAATATACCTACATATGGTCAGAATTACTTTTTTTCTATAACATTAAGATAATATTGGCCAAGCTGGGCAACAAAGTGAGATCTCATCTCTACAAAAAATAAATAAATTAGCCAGGTGTGGTGGTGAGGGTCTGTAAAGGCTGAGGTGAGAGGACCCCTTGAGCTTAGGAGGTCAAGGTTGCAGTGAACTATGATCACACCACTGCATTCCAGCCTGGGTAACAGAGCAAGACCCTGTCTCAAAAAAAAAAGAGGGATAATATTAGTATAATTCAGGATTTTTGCCTCAATCACCACGCTTCTTCAATTGACTTTCCCTGACTCCCTGATAAATTCTAGTTTGAATTTTTCATTTAGTCCAGAAGTTAATTTGAAAGATCTTCATAACATTTCCACTTGCCTAGATATTACTTGTCAGTTACACTTTAGTCCATGATTTCTATTGTCATTTACGTTACCCCAAAAATATGAACTGCTGAATTTTTTCATCATGAATTGACTAACATATTTTGGGCCTAAAACCTTGACATTTAGAATCTTTTTCTTTGGTATTTGAAAATAATGTATGTCCTCTGTTTATCGGCCAAAAGCACTGCCTATTTACGTCTATGCTTAATCAGAGAGACTTTCTAATAGTTATTTAATATTATTTATGTTCATTCGTCACATATAATACAGTTAATTTCTTTGACAATTTTTATGCCATTAATATAATAAAAAATGTGTCAACTTTTCTCTTCCAAAGTCTTTCAGTTACTAATTTTAAACTCAGGTATCCAGCCTGAAAAATGTTTAATGGTTTATAATAGCTTCTAACACATTGTATACACTGAGTTCAGTTAATTCCAATTTATCAAATTATCTTCTTTTTTCAAGTTATATTTTTATACCATTCTCCAAATGCAATATTATATTGTTTTATTTTTATTTCTTTAAATATACTGCCTGTTGTGAGTCTCTAAAAGTGTGAAATGCTCAGTATTTTCCAAATCTATTTGAACATGGAGTGTTACACTTACTAAAAAGTTAACAAGCAAGTATTCCCTTAAACACTCTAGCAAATACTACTAGTACAAATGAATTATTATATAACATTACAGCACATTTTGATGTATTAGGTCAATTTTGGTTGCAAACAATAAAAAGCAAAATTCAAACTGGCTTATATAATAAAGAGATTTTGAATAATAGTATAGACTCGAGGTAGTTCAGTGCAGAAGATTAGTGATGATACAAAATAAATGCTTCTAGTCCTCCCTGTTCCTCTACCCTATTAAGTGGCATAGATTGAATGTTTGTAACCCCCCAAAATTTGTGTGTTGAAATCTAATCTGTAGTGTGATGACATTTGGCAGTGGGTCTTTTGGGGCTGATTAGGTCATGAGGACAGAGCCCTCATGAATGGGATTAGTGATCTTATAAAACAGACCTCAGAGAACTTCCTTGCCCCTTCCACCATGTGAGGACACAGCAAAAAGACAGCTCTCTGAACCAGGAAACAAGCCCTCACCAGACAATGAATCTGTTGACACCTTAATCTTGGACATCCTACCCTCTAAAACTGTGAGAAATAAATTTATGTTGTTCATAAACCACCCAGGCTTTGATATTCTGGTATAGCATCCTGAACGGACTAAGTTATTAGTCTCAGTTTTATTCTGTGGGTTAAAATATCATGTAGTGACTAGAAAACTTCCCATCCTAGTACCTCATGCTTCCTCTGCTGCATTTGGAAAGAAGGAATTTTCTCCTTCAATCATGGAATGAAAAAGTTGTATTTCATTCTGATTTGATTAGCAGAAGGCATATGCTAACTTGTGTGCCAATTACAATGACCAAGAATTGGGCACGGAACTCATGTCACTTAAACATTGTGAGGCTGAGAAATTCATAGTTTGGTTTGGAGTCTGTGAGAGCAGGGAACAATGAATGCTTGAGATACCACCACAATGTCCCCTACGTGTATTTCCATTTCAATAAACATTTCCATTAAGATAATGCTAGAACAAAATCAGAGGAGTAGATCCTGGTGTCCTCAACTTTTGTTGACTTAACAAAATGAGGTTGCTTCAACCGGACAGTTCTGAACCACACATGCCTATATATTCAGTCCAAATTTATTATAAGCAATTTTCAGGGCCATATGTTTAGGATATTTCATTTGTTTGTTATGCATTATATGTATATATGTTTTTAACATACACACACCTCTACATATACTTTGGAGGCTTTTACACAAAAGTGTTATCACTAAAGGGAGAAGAGAAAAGATGGATGTGGAAGTGAAAAAAAAAAAATTTCATGGGATCAATCCAAGATGGCCGTTTAGGAACAGCTCAGGATTGCAGCTCCCAGTGAAAGCGCAGAGGGTGAGTGGACGCCACATTTTTATTGCCCACAGACTAGGAAATTCCCAGGCAGTGGAGCTCCACAGGTCGCCAGCGCGGCTGTTTCAGCCAGCGTGGCTGTGCCAGCCGGAGCCACTGCTTTGCCCCGCGTAGCTGCTTTGTCGGCGCCCTGGAGCAGCGGTTCTCCGTACAAAATACACCTGCACAGGTGCCCTCTTGGCTGGTGATTGGAGCCATGGGAAGTCGCCCATTCGTCTGTTTAAAAAGGGGACTGAGCAGGGAACCAGGACAGTAGATTCCAGGGCAAAAAAAGCGCCACAAATCTCAGTGCCGCTGTTTAAGCCAGCGCAGTGACTAGCTGCAGGGGAAAACACACAGACCCCCAGGGCCTCTTCAACAGGCGACTGGAACACCAAATTAAAAAAAAAAAAGGCTCTGAGGCAGGGAGCCAGGCGATCAGGCTTGGCTGGTCCCACCCCCACAAAAGAACAGCAATCAGAAACTCTCTGGATTGAGAGTTTCACAGCAAGTGCAGCTGAACCCGGGATGGTCCAGCTCTGTGGGGGAGGGGCGTCCGCCATTAGCGAGGCAGCCCACCACTATGGAGGGAGTCAGCCAATGCTGAGGCAGCCCGCTGTTGCCAAGGTAACACACCATTACTGAGGCAGCCCGCTGTTGCCAAGGCAACCTGCCACTGCAGAGAGGCTCCACCTTAACAGAGGCAGGCCACCATCGCCAAAGCAGTTCTAACTACACCCATATAAACAGGACTGCAGAGAAGTTCACTCGGCAGCTGGGCGGAGCCCACAGCAGCTCAGCAAAGCCTCTACAGGCAGACAGTGACTAGGCTGCCTCCTCGCTGGGCAGGGCAGCTCTGAAGAAAAAAAAAAAGAGAGAGAGAGAAGGCAGCAGCATAACCAAAACTCATAAAGCCCTAAATCCCTGGGATAGAGCACCTGGGAACAAAAAGTGGTTTATGAGTTCTGCTGCAGCAGACCTAAACGTACCTGCCCAGCAGCTCTGAATGAACAACGGAGCTCACAGCTCAGCATTTGAGCTCCTATAAAGAAGAGACCGTCTCCTCAAGCAGCTCCCGGACCCTTGTATATCCAAAGAGCCACCTCACAAAGGAGAGATCAGACTGACACTTGGCGGGTATCCTTCTGGGACAAAGATAGCAGAACAAAATTGGTAACAACCCTTACTGTTCAGCTGCTGCTGCAGGTGCTCCCCAGGCAAGCAGGGCCTGGAGTGAACCTCAGCAGACCTACAGCAGAGGGCCCAGACTGTCAGAAGGAAAACCAAGAAACAGAGATAACCTCATCATCAACAAGCAGAACGTCCACGCAGAGACCCAATCTGAAAGCCAGCAACTACAAAGACGACAGGTGGATAAATCCATAAAGATGGGAAGAAACCAGCACAAAAAAGATGAAAACACCCAAAACCAGAACACCTCTCCTCCTACAAGGGATCACAACTCCTCACCAGCAAGGGAACAAGGTTGGATGGAGAAC
>NW_016107395.1:5639110-5644309 GCF_001604975.1 Cebus imitator
ATGCCCACGAATGTTCATTGCAGCACTGTTTACAATAGCAAACACCTGGAACCAACCCAAATGCCCATCGATGATAGACTGGACAAGGAAAATGTGGCATATATACACCATGGAATATTACACAGCTATCAAAAATGATGAGTTTGTGTCCTTTGTAGGGACATGGATGAACCTGGAAACCATCATTCTCAGCAAACTGACAGAAGAGCAGAAGATCAAACACTGCATGTTCTCACTTATAGGTGGGTGTTGAACAATGCGAACACATGGACACAGGGAGGGGAGCACTACACACTGGGGTCAGTTGGGGGGAAATAGAGGAGGGACGGTGGGGGTTGAGGAGCTGGGGAGAGATAGCAAGGGGAGAGATGCCAGATGTAGGTGATGAGGAGGAAGGCGGCAAATCACACTGCCACATATGTACCTATGCAACAATCTTGCATGTTCTTCACATGTACCCCAAAACCTAAAATGCTATAAAATAAATAAATGGGGAAAAAAATTCATTTGCATTTGTAGTAGCTGTATCTAAATATTTTACAGTACAGATGTATTAATATTTTATAATTTTAAACACTACTTTAAAACAGGGAGAAGATTTACCTTCAACAAATTTGGCTCTCAACTAAAAGATATAAAAGTATATCCTAGATGTAGTTTGCTTGTCAGGCTTCTACATGAAAATCTAAAAGGCTCCTGCATTTCAGAATGAGCCTAACATATGTAATTGCACTTATGCACTATGTCTGCATTGCCAACCAAATACTGACAGAGAGAGCTACAGAGTGCCACAGAGAGCTGGCAGCTCCTCTGTTTGCATTAGCTTCTACTTGCTTCTTCATCTTTCCTCTGTGTCTGACACATTTCATGTTACTGTTTTTAAATGTTCCCTTAGCTACAGAGCTAATGTGCTTATATCTGTAAAGGGTTTCATGTGAACCTGTAAATAATTAAAGATGCATTAGCTACCTGAAAGGCCACCATGATTTCCAAAACAAGCCACAATATCTAAAGTTCTAAATGTATAATTTCCCTCAGAAATAGCCTAGCTTTGAAGAAGAAGTCACATCACTCAGCACTGAGTATTATAATTACTCACAGCAGTTTTCCTGGTACTACATAACATCCAATTTACAGAATTAAAGGTAATGTAATTCAAAAGAAAAATAGCTGGTTTTAAGGAATGAATGGCCACATCAACTACTGGAAGTGTCTTTGGGTGGGAGATTTAATTTGGGTGTCACCAGGTTTATGTTTTTAATTAATATCCTATTGAGCTTGCTGTAATTTCCATCGAGCTTTTCTAGAACAAGACAAGTCAGAAATTGATCTTTAATTATAAGCTAAGAGCAAACCGCCAAAGAACCAAAACAAATTTTGAAAAAAGAGGTCTATCAGGACTCACCATTTTAAGAGGATAAATACTAATCAGACACACACAAGCACACACACATAGAAAGAGAACAAAAATCCTACGAAATACACAAAAAATTTTAATTTTTTTAAAAGGAAGCATTTGATTTACCAGAGAGAAGACTTAGCAGTTTGGAGGTCTAACATTGCTAAACTCAGGGCAAGAAAGTAACAAAATAAGACACCAAAGAATTATCTAAACTCTAGAAAATGAAGCTTTCAGCGTTCTCACAGAGAATTGGGATACTAAAGTACAAAATTTAAGAGATGTAATATATTAATGTTCAATGTATATCCCAAACACTTAAAAACTATGTTTCATTGTTATACATATTTATTTTATTATAAAGATAATGAATGCTGTAAGGTTAGATTTAAATAACTCATTGGGCTTAAAATGAGAAATGAAAGTCTGGCTTTTTGCTATCTACACTCTTATCACCAAAGTTAGCTATTGTTAATAATTTCTTGTCCATCCTTATGTGTTATATTTCATACAAAGAAGTAAGCTATACTAGTATACATCATATTTATTCATGAACTTGCATTTATCATGTAATGATATGTCTTAGTGGTCTTTTCATAATAGATGTATCTCTTTCTCATGCTGTCAGTGGTGACTGCATGATGCATTGTACAGATGTACAATGCATTACTCACTCCGTGTCATATTGATGGTTATTCAGATTGTTTTCACTTTGCCCTTGCAAACAACCCTACAATGAACATCCTTATGCAAATATTATTGCAAATACATCATGTGGTTGCTGCGTGAAAGAAATATACATTGTCGATTTAATTTTTAAATTTTTTATAATTTTAACTTTTATTTTAGATACAGTGGGTACATGTGCAGGTTTATTACCTGGGTATGTGGTGTAATGCTGAGATTTGCTGTATGATTTATCCAATCACCCAGGTACTCAGCATAGTAGCTGTTTTTCAACCTTTACCCCTCCCTCCTTCTACGCTCGAGTATTCCCCAGTTTCTTGTTCCCATCTTTGCGTCCATGTGTACTCAATGTTTAGCTCCTACTTATAAGTGAGAATATGTGATATTTGGTTTTCTATTCCTGTGTTAATTCGCTTAGCTTAATGGCCTTGAGCTGCATCCATGTTGCTGTAAAGGACATGATTTTATTCTTTTTTATGGCTGCAAAGTATTCCATGGCATATATGTACCTCATTTTCTTTATCCAATCCACCATTGATGGGCACCTAGGTTGATTCCATGTCTTACTGATTGTGAATTACACTGCTGATTTTAATAGAAACCACTAATTTGTACGCCAAAAACTATTCATCAGTGTGCACATGCTCCGAGGCTGTGTGAGCCTGGCTCTTTTTCTCAGGATGGCAACAACACTGGATTTTATCAAAATATAAGATTTACCAATTTATCAGTTAAAAACCACTAGCTCAGTGCTATTTGCATTTGAACTACCACTGGTGCTGAGCATCGTTTTACATAGTCACTGGCAATTTATTTCTCTTTCTCTGTTGTTTCTCTTTTTCTATGTAGTAACTGTCCCTATGTTCCACTCTTTTAAATAGTAGGTTTTCACTGTTTTCTTAATAATTTTTAAGTCTAAAAAGTGCACTTTTTCTCTGCTGCATATAATTCTAATAATATTTCTCAATTCGTTTCTCTTTTAACAATGATTATATATAACGTCTTGCTATTTAGAATGATTTTTAAGAACAGTTTACATAAACAAATTTTTATTCTTAGCCATTAATGCCTGTAGGTGTGAAATTTTCAGGATCCCCTCAAAGGCCACCTACAGGAAATGCTCTTCAAAGACATTTCACTTTTACCCCACTTGATTATGGAGCAAAGACTAACACTGGCAATGCTTTGCAGTGTTTGAGTCAAACGGGTCTCTCAGTTGGTCTTTACTATACTTACTCTCAAGCTCCAACACAAGTTGTTTCCTTTGTGTTTTACCTTAGGCCAGCTACTCTTGCTTTCCTTTAATAGGCCTATTCTTCCTGGGCTCTCTGAAACTAACATTTCACTGTAAATAGAGTCCTGCAAGTCCTTGGCATCTCAAATAACCCTCCTTCCATTTGCTTGCCTTAACTAAAACTCTATTCTTCTTCCTGGAGTCCAGATCCCCAGTGCTTGCAACAAATGAAAACTGTTGATTTGAGCACTGAAGGGAGTTAATTGGAAGTTTGAGTTTGTGTTCTAGGTTTTCTCTGCCAATATATGCAGTGTCTTTAAAACTAATTGGGCTGGGGCAGGAGAATCCCTTGAACCCAGGAGGAAGAGGTTGCAGTGAGCCAAGATTGCACCACTGAACTCCAGCCTGAGTGACAGAGGAAGACTTCATCTCAAATAAAATAAAATAAAATAAAATAACTAATTGGTTCAAGAAGTTTGATTGAAGTCAAGTTAGACAAGCTCTTAAGCAGACATGTTGGAAGTTCCAAAAAAGATAGTTTTGAAAATATTTTTATTAAAAAAAAAAAAGACTGTCCTCCACGTCCCCATTCTTGCCTCCCACTTATTTTTACTCTACGCCTGCAGTTTGGTGTCGACTCTCATCACTGCTGAAACTGCTGCAGCTGAGGTTACTACTTACTTAATTAACCAGAACAATAGAGTATAAATTGTCATTATACTCTACTATTCTGTGACATTTAAACTATTGACAATGTCTTTCTTAAAAATGCATCCTTTTTGATTTTTTCAAAACATGACTTTCTCCTTGATGCCCTCCTATTTCTCTCCTTACTTCACGCCCCTTTCATCTTACCAAACGTTAATTAAACGTGTGTGCTTCCCGTTGTCCCATTCTTGGCTCTCTTCCCTTCTCTCTTATTGGTCATTATAGCATTCTATGATCTCACCAATCCTCTTGGCTTTAACAATAACCAGATGACTCCAGAAAACTATTCTGAATTCCAGACCTATGGAGACTTTGCACCCAGGTATGTACCGGCACCTCAACCTCAATTATCTCGAATATTATCTCGTTAAGTCCCGTTAACTACGGAATGACTCCTCCTTCTGGGTTTCCTCTGCTTAAACGGCACCACCACTCCGTGGCCCACCACAAATGTGGACCTCATTTGGAACTTTTCCCTTTCCCCCATGTTTCATTTCCCATTGGTTAAAGAGTTATTAGATTCTTCATTTTTAACTTTTCTCTAGTTTATCTTCAATTTTAGATATAGTGGCCAGATACAAATATCCCATATCCCAGGACAGAAGGGTATCTTCTTCCATGCCCCTGCTATGAACTAGCATATCCTTTGAGTCCTTTCTTTGTATGAAGCACTGGGGAAATTTAATCACCTTATAATCACTTTTAATCCTCATAACAATTTTATGAGATACGTTCTGTTTATTATCCCTATCTTAAGGATGAGGAAACTGTGGTGTAAAGAGCTTTAGTAATTTGGGTAAATCATAAAAGAAGCAGTGAGGACAGAATTCAAATCTAGGCAACCTGAAATCTGAGCCTGAGCACTTTGCCTCCCCAGTAATGTTGACAGCATTTAGCAACCCTTATTTTTTTCGCATCTCTCTCCAAGAAATCTGCTGTGAGGTAGAGAATGTGTTGATTTTCTCTGCAGTTTTTAGTCCATAGCATAGGGCTTAGAAAGGAGAAAATGATGAAAAATATTTACTAACAGAATTGTTTTTCTGTGATAGTTGTTATAACCATCTAATTATGAGTGCTTAACAATTACTGTAAGGGAGAAGGAAAATCACAGACATTTTCTTAGAATTTCTTTCTTTTTTTTTTTTTTGAGACAGAGTCTAGCTCTGTCACT
>NW_016107395.1:5644321-5654707 GCF_001604975.1 Cebus imitator
GATAACAATATAAAGTGGAAATAAACCAGTGAGTTTGTATTTTTGTATTACTCTGTTTTACTGCCTCATGGTTAAAAACTTTTTTTTTTTTTTTTGAGACAGAGTCTAGCTCTGTCACTCAGGCTGGATTGCAGTAGTGCAATCTGAGCTCACTGCAACTTTTGCCTCCTGGGTTCAATGGCTTGCCTCAGCCTCCAGAGTAGAAATTACAGGCATGTCCCCCATGTCTGGCTAGTTTTTGTATTTTTGGTAGAGATGGGGTTTCAGAACATTGGCCAGGCTGGTCTTGAAATCCTGACCTCCAGTGATCCACCCGCCTCAGCCTCCCAAAGTGCTGGGATTATAGGCTTGAGCCACCATGCCCAGCCTTTCTCAGAGAATTTATAGTTTACTTGGAAATGTAAACTATATATACTTAAACTGAGGGGTATTTACAAAATAATTTTCTACTTAACCCCTAAGAAGCTGTATTAATAATGAAGCAAATCAAGTTTGTTCACAGGCAACTGAATGGAATGAATGGCTTCGGTTGGCCTTGCCAGTTATATTTTCCCAAGATTTTAATTCATGTTTTATTATTTTTTTAAAGTATCAGATTGAATTTCTAACAAGCGAAAATTCAGTGCAAGCCTCAGATTTGGAAACAAGATATTACAGAGAGGAAAATTCAGGATTAAGGTCAGATTTGGTACAACTATGCTAGATACAGAAAAGGCAGATTTGCACCTCAATCGCCAGCTAGGCACAAGTTCAGTGGTGAAGGCATGAGAAAATGAGCCATTATAATTAAGTCTGAAACGAGTTTATGATTCCACCTCAATATGGGCATGCCATGTATTCTAACATTTAATCCCTAGAAAAAATGATGACATCACAATTAAATCTTGACTCATAAGAGAACTTCTTTATACTGTTCCCTAAGTCAATTTATTTCTACTTCATTCTTGTGTTAAGGGCAGACTCAATTCTTACTCATTCAAAAAGAATAGTCACCTGAAGCGTTTCATTAAGTCTTGTTTTCTCTGCAGTGAGAAAATTAATCAAGGGGTTAAAATGTATATTAAATTATATATGTGTTATATACACAAGTTATACAGATCAGGGAGGGGTATATTGCATATGTTATAGGCTGAATTGTGTCCTTTCCCAAAAGTCATATGCTGTACCCTGCCCTCTGCTACCTCAGTATCTCAGAAGGTGGCTATATTTGGAGATACAGACTTTTAAGAGGTAATTAATGTAAAACGAGGTCACATGTATGGGTCCTAATCCAATATCACTGGTGTCCTTATTTGAAGAGGAAATTTAGGTACAGACATTCATGTGCACAGAGAAAAGACCACGAGAAGACTAGATGAGAAAATGGCTATCTCCAAGCCAAAGAGAGAAGCTTCAGAATAAAATTAACCCATCTGATGCCTTGATCTCACACTTCAAGCCTCCAGAACTGTAAGAAAATAAATTTCTGTTTAACGCATCCAGTCTGCAGTAATTGTTGTAACAACCCTAGCAAAGTAACATAGGAACTATACACATATGTGATATATATATGATAGAGTAGATAGAAACATATACGGTGATCCTTCGGTATTAGTGGGGCATTGGTCTCAGAAGCCCTGCATATACCAAAGTCCACGCATACTCAGGTCCCACAGTCAACCCTGTGGAGCCCACATGTGAAAAGGCGACCTTCCACATATGCGGGTTTCACATCCCACAAATACTGTATTTTCAATTTGTATTTGGCTGAAAAAATCCATCTGTAAGTGAACTCACACAGTTTAAACCTGTGTTATTAAAGGTCAACTGTTGATAAATAGATACATAGATATCTCATATATAGAGATTAAGAGGGAGAAAAAAGTCTCAAGTCTCTCTTCTTTCCTGCTTTTTTTGGATTGCAAACTCTTCTCTCATAAATACAAAATGCAATAATGTTAAAAAAGGAAAGAGAATTGGAAATAGTAGTGTTTTTGACCACTAGTGTTTTGTAATTTTAGGAAAAAATTACTGAAATGTAACTTTTTATTTTGAGGTTTTTGGCTAGTATTCCAACCACACAGAAATAATAGATAAAATATGAAAAAGACTTCTTTTTACATACATAGCTGGGTTAAAATATTGGAAATAGTTCTCTTCCATTAACAGGTACAAAGCCAAGCATTACGCTGGGCTGGTGATAGTCCAGGTTACTACAAGATTTAGATCTAAAGACTGGAAATTGGGATATATATGGAGAGAGAGAACAAATGGGAACCTAAATTTGATAAAACAATAATAGGCAAATTAGGGTAAAGAGCATATGAGTATTTTTTGTTCTAACAATTCTTTTATTTTCAAACTTATCTATAATCTTAAATTTGTTTCCCAATAAAAATGATTTTAAGTTAAAAAAAGAAAGATTTTCTGTAGTCACATTTTCCCAACTAGGGCTTTTCAGATTGAGGAAATACTCCAAGCTCTGAGCAAAATCAGTAGGTATAAATCCATACACGGACATACGACAGTAAAATGCAAGATACTAAAGACTAAAGACTAACGGAATGCCTTTGAATCAACCAGAGATGCACAGCAGATTACCTGCAAAGGTAGGACAATTACATGATGACAGATTTCTCTTCATCCAGCCATGAGAACAGACAATACAGGAGTAACTTCTCCCAAGTTGTGAGGGAGAAAAACAGATGACATGAAATTCTACAACCAAATAAAGCATCATTCAATGGGCAGCTGTTAAGAGAATTAAGCTGTTTCCAGACTTCTACGGAGAGATTTAACTCAAAGATGTCACTGTAAATTTGATTGTTGAGATGTGGTAATGGATACTTGGTAAGGTTATTGAATTAGTTAAAAGAGCTTCAAAGCTTAGGTCATGTATCTTCATTAAACACATGGTGCTTTGCATTTACTAATGAAGGGCTTCTGCTTTCTCTCCAAAGAAATCACTGCAACCTTACTACCCCAAGTGAAAAAAACCTCCTTTATTTCTATTCTTGGTCTCTAGTTACTGTTTATCTGTATGCATAAATGCATGACACAGTGCTTTTCTTTTAGTTATTTATTTCTGGAGATCATTTCTTTCAAAATCATTATCTTTCCACCAACTATTTAGAATGATACTAAGTTAACTTGGTTTATGGTGTGAACTGCATAGCAGTTATTTGATTGGCCCATTCCTTTATAACATATTTTATGCTTAGACGATGAACTCTACATAAATTCAGCTAGGAGAATGTTTTCCTTGTCAATCTCTGGGACATTATAAATGTTACTATTAACTCCTCCTTCTGCTAAGAAAGGAAACAAAATAAAATTATTCACAAATATAACTGTTTTCATCAAGCTTTCAGATGATATGTAAGGTAGCCCACAGAAGGTAAATAATATTCCGGGGGAAAAATTATCACTGAAGAGTGGATGCTGAGAAAAAGAACTGTGTGAGGTGTGAGGAAGGAAGTATGCGAGAAAAGCTAGGGCATAGTTGTGTCTCATATTTTTGTTAAAATCTGCCTGTAAAGACTTCTTGACTGGGTAATGGGTATGATATAGTAAAATACTCTTCCTCAGAGTGTCTGATACCATCGCAATAATTTACTTCATAAAAGTACAAGTTGTGTTATATAAAAAGACAGAATGGCTAGGCACGTGGCTCACTCCTGTAATCCCAGCACTTTGGGAGGTCGAGGCAGGTGGATCACCTAAGTTCAGGAGTTCAAGACCAGCCTAGCCAATATAATGAAACCACATCTCTACTAAAAATACAAAAAAATTAGCTGGGAGTGGTAGCAGGCGCCAGTTACTTAGGAGGCTGAGGCAGGAGAATCGCTTGAACCTGGGAGGCAGAGTTTGCAGTGAGGCGAGATTGCACTATTGCACTCCAGCCTGGGAAACAAGAGTGGAAACTCCATCTAAAAAAAAAAAAAAAAAAAAGACAGAAGGACTCCAAGAAACTGAGTTTTCTGGAAACTGAGGGTTACACAATGTGGATTTAAAAGCAGCAAGGAAAGGAAAAGGATTTGGGCTCAGAGTCTGGGGAAATTTTAGGTGCTACAGAAAGCCTCCTGATATCTTTCTAGATGGCTGGATTTTGGTTAGGACAAAAAATAAGAAGAAACTTTTCATGGAGAATGATAGCACACAGGAGTGTGGATGGTTTGATCATTTAAGGCAGGGGAGTGAGACTTGATGGAATATGTTGACAACAAAGATTCTTTGCCTGGCCAATTTTAATCAGACTTCTAAATCTTCAGTTAGACTAAACTGTGCACTTCCTTGCAAAATCCAGCTTTAGCAAAGAACACTGCCAAGTTTACCAAAGAACTCCTCATTCTCAATATCTGATCAGGTTCCTCATTCTTCACCATCCTGTAGGTGAAGGTCTGATCACCCTGGCCAATCTTTAGCAAGAATTCTTTTAGGTCGGTTTAGCTAGAATCTCCCTTACTCCGAATGTTTCTTCTTAGTGATTTTCCATTCACTGACCTCCCTGCATTGCTCCTCAGCTATAAATTCCCACTTTCCCATGCCGTATTCAGAGTTAAATCCATCTCCCTCCCCAACTCCAAGACTGCAGTGGTTCCTATACCTATGGTGATGGTCATGAATAAAGTTTTCTTTGCTGTGCATTTAAAGTATCACTGAATAATTTTTTCTTTAACAATTATAGAGTTGAAACTCAAATGGGAACAGATTCATCGCTGGATCCTGGGCCTCTTACTCTGGACCCTAAATGCAGGCCTTTGAAGCCTTTGTTGTCATTTCTGGCTGATTAGGGATCCATTGGTGAATCAGATTGCTGAGCCATTGTTCCAGACAAAAGCCTGTTTACTGCTAAGGACAGATTTTGAATCATAAGATATGAGTATGCTCTGAAGCTGGGATAGAGTCCCAGGCTTCTTTTGGAAGGAATCCTCTGGGCAGAAAGGTGGGTTTCTTGTTCTGAGTGGGCTATTCCCTGAGTCCCTGTACTGGAAGTCTCTTCTTCCTGGCTCTCTTTTTCTGAGTGAGGAGTATTCCCTGATTCTCTGGGCTGCAAATTGTTCTTCCTGGCTCTCTGTAAAACCTCTCTTTCTGTTCTCTGTATTGGATCCTGCTTCTCCCATGGGAACTCTGTCACCTGACACCCCTCTTCTCAAGTCTCTGCTGACTATTTCTCATCCACTCCTGCCAGATCTGTTCCTTTTCTGCTAAACTTCAGGACCCCTATCCTACTCTCCTTTGGCGGGCTCTCAAGGGACTCAGGGGCCCCTCAAAAACAAGCACCTGGGGCTGAAAATGGGAGGAAAAAAAAGAAACTATTTGGAAACAGAGAAAGTAAAAAAAAAAAAAAATCTTAAAATCCTTCTCCACAAATATGGGTAAAAAGCTTTAACCTTTATTACATAGGTCAACTCAATCCCTTTTTCATCAGAAACACAGTTTGGATAACAATATAAAGTGGAAATAAACCAGTGAGTTTGTATTTTTGTATTACTCTGTTTTACTGCCTCATGGTTAAAAACTTTTTTTTTTTTTTTTTTGAGACAGTTTCCCACTTTGTCACTCAGGCTGGGGTGCAGGCAATCTCTGCTCACCGTAACCTCCACTTCCTGGGTTCAAGTTGTTCTCATGTCATAGCCAGGCACCACCATGCCCAGCTAATTTTTGTATTTTTAGTAGAGATGGGGTTTTGCCATGTTGGCCAGGCTAGCTTCAACTCCTGACCTCAGGTGATCCACCCGCCTCGCCTCCTGAAGTGCTGGGATTACAGTTATGAGGCACCACACACGGCCTGGTTAAAATTTTCTAAATGGAAAGCTATAAAATCTTGTTACATCAGTCTGTATGTTTGTGTATGTGTACATGGGGCTGCATCTATGTTAGTATTATATGTATATGTAATAATTTTCTACCTCCAATGTTATTACCAAACTAAAATACCCAAATTGTCATAGGGATAAGTGAGCACTCAAACAAATAAGTATGTATAAAATTCTCAGAAAAGTAGATACTGACCCAGTTTTTTTTTTCTTTTCTTTTCTTTTTTTTTAGTTCACCTAATCTAGGATAATCTTTAGTAAAGAAAAGCTAGTTTAAAAAATACTGCTAAAATAAAATAGAAACATTTTCAGAGTTGTCAGCATATACTTATTTTACCTGGCTTTGCTGGTTAGACAAGTTTGCACTGTTACTGTTAGATGTTTAAGGCCATAAACTGTAAATTCAACCTAAGAACAGAAGATATAGTAAAAATAAATTGCTTAATTGCCTGGTGTATGTCTGTGTATGTAAAAAAGAAAATATGTTGAGAAAGATAGTGAAAATCTTACCTTGGATGGTCTAAGCTGACTGAGATTTATTTATAAGGTTTTATTAAAAGTTAGTTTTAGTAATACACTGATTCAGAAGTAGAACTCGATCTCTGTTAAAATGGTAAAGTTTTCTAGGAATGTTGGTCTGAGAATGTAAAGGCTATTTTATCCTTTTAAGTAATTAGCCTTGGAAACACAGACTCTGCTTCACCAAGATAATTTCTTGAGTTTCATGTTATTTTATTAGGTCTTTGGTTACTTAAGAAAAGTGAGTCTTCTCAATATTAAAAGAGCTAAGTTCTTGTTCACTACTATGTGATCTGATTTTGCCTTTAAAGTCTCTTAATGGCAGTTTTATCAAATAGATAACAATGATCATATTTAATTGTTGTAAACTTTTTGACATTTTTGACAATCTTCCTAAAATCGCATTCTAAATTCAGTCTTTTTGACATCAAATTAACTTATGATTCTCCAGATTGGACCCCCAGAAAGTCACAAAGAATATATTTTTGTATAAAAGAGATGTAAAACTAATTAGACTTATTTAATATGTTAAATTATATGAATTATGTGGGAAACATTCAAATAATAAATGATGCTAAGCTATCTTTAAGTTATATTTATGGATATATTATTGAGATAAGTGTACAAAAATTGTATGAGATTCTTAGAAATCTAGTATGTTATCAGTCATAATTTTGGTGATCATATTAAAATGCTGTATGCCACACTAACCAAATTTTCTTATAAATTGCATCATTGTAATGAACTCTCATTAGATTTTTTAACTATGGGCATTTTACGTCCTTGTCATCTGTAGACAGTTATTGTTTTAATTTAATTATTCTCTAAAAGCATTTAATACCAGCTACAGTCCAAAATGACTTCTTCTTCAATGAGATTTATAGAAAATACTCTTAGGAGTATTCTGGAATACAGGTTTCTGAACAACTTTAACATCATACCATGGGACTGGCAAGAATTTCCAGAACTTTAGTAAAACTGATGAGTTCATGTAACTACTAACCCAAGATCAAGCAAAACAAGATTTAATTTCATGGTACTGAATGAACTGATGAGAATAATTTTTAAAGTGACTTTTTGTTTGAAAAATTGCAAGTTCTTTAAATGTTTTGTTTTCCAGATTTGAGAAAACTTTTTTGTTTTAAGCTATCTCTAGCTTACACCAATTCAGTAAAGAATACTTTTATGCAAAATGGAAACATTTACTTTTTCTCCCTAACTTAGCTCTCTAGAATTTGAAAACTATTTGTGAGTATTCATATTTTTAGGGCAATGTATTTATTTGGACAAGTTTAATAAGAATCTGCTGTCTTTGTAACATGACAAATTGGAAACAGGTTATATTACCAAGGCTTTGACTGAAACATCATGTTTTCAGATATGACCAGAAGGGTTTATGGAACTAAGGTTGATTTTATGAAACCAATAAAGTTCTATCTTGGAAAACCTGGCTCTAGGTTCCAGACTTACAGGTAATGTCACTTCTTGGCAGGCCTGGAAACCTTGAGATATTTTAGGGCCCTCAAGAAAACAGGAATTGAAGACGGCTGAATAGGAGCAGCTCTGGAGTGCAGTTCCCAGGGAGAACAATGAAGAGGATGAGCGAACACCGCATTTCCAAATGAGTTATTACTGCCCACAGACCAGGGGATTCCCAGGCTGAAAAGCACCACAAGTTTCCAACACAGCTGTTTCAGCTGGTGCAGCGAGTCTCCGCACAAAAACTCACACAAGTCTGGGCGGCTGTTTCAATTGTTGGCTGGAACACGTGGGAGATAGAGCCACCCATTCAACTGAAAAAAAGGAGGCTGAAATAGGGAGCCAGGTGATCTGGTTCAGTGGGTGCCACCCCCACAAAACCAGCAATCTGAAAAGCTCTGGACTGAGAGTTTCGCAGCAAGCACAGCTGGGGCCTGAATGGTCCAGCTCTGTTGCGGGGAACGGTGTCCACCATTACCATGGCAGTCCACAACTACTGAGGCGGTCCACCATTACAGAGGCAGTCCGCCATTACTGACGCAGTTCTAACTATGCCTCTATAAACAAAACCACAAGGAAGTTCACACAGCAACTGCGCAGAACCCACAGCAGCTTAGCAACACCTCTGCTGGCAGACTGTGACTAGGATACCTCCTTGCTGGGCAGGGCAGCTCCGAAGAAAGGCAGCAGCATGGCAGGAACTTATAAATAAAGCCCCACCTTCCCAGGACAGAGCACCTGGGAAAAAAGGCAGTTATGAGTTATGCTGCAGCAGACTTAAACATACCTGCCCAGCAGCTCTGAACAGAACAACAGAACTCACAGCTTAGCACTTGAGCTCCTATAAGGGACAAACTGTCTCCTCAAGCAGCTCCCTGACCCCCATATATCCAAAGAGTCACCTCATAAAGGAGAGTAGACGCTGACATCTGGCAGGTATCCTTCTGGGACAAAGATAACAAAAGAAGAAAGAAATTGGCAGCAACCTTTGCTGTTCTGCAGCTGCCACAGGTGATCCCCAGGCAAGCAGGGTATGGAGTGGACCTCCAGCAGTCCTACAGCAGATGAGTCTGACTGTTAGAAGTAAAACTAAAAAACAAAGAAAAAACTTCATCATCAACAAAAAGGACGTCCACTCAGAGACCTCATCTGAAAGTCACCAACTACAAAGGCCACAGGTAGATAAATCCACAAAAATGGGAAGAAACCAGGGAAAAAAGGTTGAAAACCCCCAAAACCAGAACGGCTTTCCTCCTCCAAAGGATCACAACTCCTCACCCGCAAAGGAACAAAGCTGGATGGAGAATGAGTCTGAGGAATGGACAGAAACAGGCTTCAGAAGGTGGGTAATAACAAACTTCTCTGAGCTAAAAGAACATGTTCTAACACAATGCAAAGAAACTAAGAACCTTGAAAAAAGGTTCAGTGAAATGCTAACAAGAATAAATAGCTTAGAGAAGAATATAAACAACTTAATGGAGCTGAGAAACACAACTCGAGAACTTCGCGAAGCATACATAAGTTTCAAGAGCCGAATTGACCAAGCAGAAGAAAGGATACCAGAGACTGAAGATCAACTCAATGAAATAAAACAAGAAGGTAAGATTAGAGAAAAAAGAGTGAAAAGAAATGAACAAAGCCTCCAAGAAATATGGGATTATGTGAAAAGACCTAATCTACATTTGATACGTGTACCTAAATGTGACGGAGAGAGTGAATCCAAGCTGGAAAACACTTTTCAGGATATTATCCAGGAGAACTTCCCCAACCTAGCAAGGCAGGCCAACATTCAAGTCCAGGAAATACAGTGAACACCACAAAGATATTCCTCAAGAAGAGCAACCCCAAGGCACATAATTGTCAGATTCACCAGGGTTGAAATTAAGGAAAAAACGCTAAGGGCAGCCAGAGAGAAAGGTTGGGTTACCCATAAAGGGAAGCCCATCAGACTCACAGCGGATCACTTGGCAGAAACCCTACAAGCCAGAAGACAGTGGGGGCCAATATTCAACATCCTTAAAGAAAAGAACTTTCAACCCAAAATTTCATATCCAGCCAAAGTAAGCTTCATTAGCAAAGGAGGAATAAAATCCTTTATGAACAAGAAACTGCTGAGAGATTTCGTCACCACCACACCTGCCTTACAAGAGCTCCTGAAAGAAGCACTAAATATGGAAAGGAACAATCAGTACCAGCCACTCCAAAAATGTACCAAATGGTAAAAAGCATCAAAACAATGAAGAAACTGCGTCAACTAATGGGCAAAGCAACAAGCTAGCATCAAAATGGCAGAATCAAATTCACACATAACAGTATTAACCTTAAATGTAAATGGGCTAAATGCCCCAATCAAAAGACAAAGACTGACAAACTGAATAAAAAGTCAAAACCCATTAGTATGCTGTATCTAAGAAACCCATCTCACATGCAAGGACACACATAGGCTTTAAAAAAGGGATGGAGGAAGATTTACCAAGCAAATGGAGAGCAAAAGAAAAAAAAAAAAACCATCTCACATGCAAGGACACACATAGGCTTTAAAAAAGGGATGGAGGAAGATTTACCAAGCAAATGGAGAGCAAAAGAAAAA
>NW_016107395.1:5656127-5664922 GCF_001604975.1 Cebus imitator
AAAAAAAAGAAAGAAAGAAACTAACTCAGAACCAAACAACTTCATGGAAACTGAACAACTGGCTCTTGAATGTTGACTGGATGACTGGATAAACAATGAAATGAAGGCAGAAATAAAGATCTTCAAAACCAACGAGAATGAAGACACAACGTAACAGAACCACTGGGACACATTTAAAGCCATGTCTAGAGGAAAATTTATACCAATAAATGCCCACATGAAAAGCAAGGAAAGATCTAAAATCCATACCCTATCATCAAAATTTAAAGATCTAGAGGAGCAAGATAAAAAAAAACTCAAAACCTAGCAGAAGACAAGAAATAACTATACTCAGATCAGAGCAGAACTGAAGGAGAGAAACACAAAAACCCTTCAAAAAATCAATAAATCCAGGAGCTGTTTTTTGAAATGATCAAGATAGACCATTAGCCAGGTTAATAAAAAAGAAAAGAGAGAAGAATCAAATAGGTGCAATAAAAAGACGATAAAGGGGATATCACCACAGATTCCACAGAAATACAAACTACTATCAGAGATTACTACAAACAAGTCTATGCACATAAACCAGTAAATCTAGATGACATGGATAAATTCCTGGACACTTGCACCCTCCCAAGCCTAAACCAGGAAGAAGTCAAAACACTGAATAGACCAATAACAAGGGCTGAATTTGAGGCAGCAATTAATAGCCTACCAACCAAATAAATCCCAGGTCCAGATGGGTTCACAGCTGAATTCTACCAGACATACAAAGAGGAGTTGGTACCACTCCTTCTATAACTATTCCAAACAACCCAAAAAGAGGGAATCCTTCCCAAATCATTTTATGAAACTAACATCATCCTGATACCAAAACCTGGCAGAGGCTCAACAAAAAAACAAAACTTCAGGCCGATATCCATGATGAACATAGATGCAAATATCTTCAATAAAATACTGGCAAGCCGATTGCCACAGCATATCAAAAAGCTTATCCATCACGATCAAGTAGGCTTCATCCTGGGGATGCAAGGCTGGTTCAACATATGCAAATCTATAAATGCAATCCACCACGTAAACAGAACCAAAGACAAAAACCACATGATTATCTCAATAGATGCAGAGAAGGCCTTCGACAAAATGCAACAGCCTTTTATGCTAAAAACTCTCAATAAATTAGATATCAATGGAACATATCTCAAAATAATAAAAGCTATTTATGACAAATCCACAGTCAATATCATACTGAATGGGCAAAAACTGGAAGCATTCCCTTTGAAATCTGGCACTAGACAAGGATGCCCTCTCTCACCACTCGATTCAATATAGTATTGGAAATTCTAGCCAGAGCAATCAGGCAAAAGAAAGAAATAAAGGGTATTCACTTAGGAAAGGAAGAAGTCAAGTTGTCTCTATTTGCAGACGACATTATTGTGTATTTAGAAGACCCCATCATCTCAGCCCAAAATCTCCTTAAATTGACAACTTCAACAAAGTCTCAAGATACAAAATCAATGTGCAGAAATCACAAGCATTCCTATACGCCAATAACAGACTTAAAGAGAGCCAAATCAAGAATGAACTGCCATTCACAATTGCTACAAAGAGAATAAAATACCTAGGACTACAACTAACAAAGGATGTAAAGGACCTCTTCCAGGAGAACTACAAAGCACTGCTCAAGGAAATAAAAGAGGACACAACAGATGGAAAAACATTCCATGCTCATGGTTAGGAAGAATCGGTATTGTGAAAATGGCCATACTGCCCAAAGTAATTAATAGATTCAATGTTATCCCCATCAAGCTACCTATGACCCTCTTCACAGAACTGGAAAAAATCACCTTAAACTTCATATGGAACCAAAAGACAGTCTGCATATCCAACACAATTCTAAGCAAAAAGAACAAAGCTGGGGGCATCACACCACCTGACTTCAAACTATAATACAAGGCTACATTAATCAAAACAGCATGGTACTGGTACCAAAGCAGAGCTATTGACCCATGGAACAGAACAGAAACCTCAGAGGCAACGCCGCACGTCTACAACCATCTCATCTTTGACAAACCTGACAAAAACAAGCAATGAGGAAAGGATTCCCTGTTTAATAAATGGTGTTGGGAAAACAGGCTAGCCATGTGCAGAAAGCAGAAACTGTACCCCTTTCTGATACCTTATACTAAAATTAACTCCATATGAATTAAAGACTTAAACATAAGGCCTAACACTATAAAAACCCTAGAATAAAACCTAGGCAAAACCACTCAGGACATAGGCATAGGCAAGGACTTCATGACTAAAACACCAAAAGCATTGGCAACAAAAGTCAAAATAGACAAATGATATCTAATTAAAATCCAGAGCGTCCGTACAGCAAAAGAAACAATCATTAGGGTGAACCAGCAACCAACAGAATGGGGAAAAACTTTTGCAATCTGCCCATCTGACAAAGGGCTAGTATCCAGAATCTACAAAGAACTAAAACAGATTTACAAGAAAAAAAACAAGAAAACCCATTCAAAAGTGGGAGAAGGACACAAACAGACAGTTTTCAAAAGAAGACATTTATGAAGCCAACAAACATACGAAAATATGCTCATCATCACTGGTCATTAGAGAAATGCAAATCAAAAACCACATTGAGATACCATCTCACTCCAGTTAAAAAATCTTGAGACAACAGATGCTGTAGAGGATGTGGAGAAATAAGAACACTTTTACACTGTTGGTGGGAGTATAAATTAGTTCAGCCATTGTGGAAGACATTGTAGTGATTCCTTGAGGATCTAGAAATAAAAATTCCATTTGACCCAGCAATCCCATTACTGGGTATATATCCAAAGGATTATAAATCATTCTATTATAAAGACATATGCACATATACGTTCATTTCGGCACCATTTACAATAGCAAAGACCTGGAACAAACCCAAATGCCCATTGATGATAGACTGGACAAGGAAAATGTGGCACATATACACCATGGAATACTATGCAGCCATAAAAAACGACAAGTTTGTGTCCTTTGTAGGGACATGGATGACTCTGGAAACCATCATCCTCAGCAAACTGACACAAGAACAGAAAATCAAACACTGCATGTTTTCACTCATAGGCAGGTGTTGAACAATCAGAACTCATGGACACAGGGAGGAGAGAATCACACACTGGGGTCTGTTGCAGGGAAAGGGGAGGGACAGTGGAGAGTAGGGAGGTTGGGGAAGGATAAAAGGGGGAGAAATGCCAGATACAGGTGACGTGGGATAGAGGCAGCAAACCACATTGCCATGAATGTACCTATGCAACAATCATGCATGTTTTGCACATGTACTCCAGAACCTAAAGTGCAGTAAAATATATTGCAAAAAAAATAATGAAAGAAAACAGGAATTTATCTAAATCTATAAATGTTACAGATGCAGATTAGTGGCAGGTTTGGGCTTGGTATCCCAGCCTCAAGTGGCTTTTAAAAGTTTAATCTGAGATTTCTTATTTGGCAAAAAGCAATCTTTAAAAGAGCCTAAATGGTCAATCACCACTCTTCACTTGCATGCATAACCAGTGCAAGTTTAATGAGATTAAACTTATTTAGTAAGCAAATCAGTCTGACTTTTATTGTCTTTGGCAGCAATGAGGAGTGACTTTAGAGAGAAAACTTAGGTTTCAGGAGAAAGCTACCATGTACCCAATATTAGATTCTAGTCCAGATTGTTTTTTTCTGAGGTTTTATTGTCTACCTGCAATCTGCAATAGATCCTGAATTTTTCTAGTTTACTCCAATATTTAGCTAAAACACTCCAAATTAAATATTTCCATTTTTATCTGCTATTCTGGCTTGGAATCACTAAAATTATAAACTTTCCTTTTCTTGAAATCCTTCAAACTGAAACTGGGTGACTTGACATAAGCTTCAAAAAAATTACCACAACAGCTTGTGTGTGGCCAGCCTTCATGACATTCCAACTGCAAACTAACCCAATGGCTGTTCTCATTCCAACTGAGGATACTACAAACCTAGCATCGAGAAATCTTATTGATCAGCTGCCCTCTGGACTCAGAAACTGTCTTTATAGTTCATTCCAACTATTAATCTTTTGCTTTTTTATTTTATTTTTATAGAAACTAAACTTCCTGCATTAAAGGCCTAATAGCTCTCACTATCCTGACACAGGCAGGAAATATCCTCTACTGCCACATCCCAACAGATGATTCAACTGGTCCTTAATGAATTAAAGATGATCAAACAAGACAAGAGACTTATATTGTTTGAAGGAAAGATGAAGGTCTCATCTTTCCTTAAACAAGAAGCAGTACTAACAAAGATTCCTTGCTTGACCAAACTTTACTCAGGCTTCTATCTTCCTTACAAAATCCAACTTTAGCAAATAACCCTTCTGAGTCAGTTTAGCAAGAACCACCCCCATCTCCAATATCTGATCATCCTCCTTATCTGATCATCCTCCTTATCTGATCAAGTTTATTCATCATACCCCAGGTGATATCTGATGAGTCGGGCCTATCTTCAGCAAGAATCCTATTAGGTTGGTTTAGCCAGGATCTCCCTCTTGCTCCTCATTCTCTTGGTGATTTTCTATCTATTGACTCCTTCACTGTTCCTTGGTTGTAAATTCCTACTTGCCCTTGCCATATTTGTAGTTGAGCCCAATCTCTTTCCTCCATGCAAGACCCCATTGCCATGGTCCCTATATCTATGGCAATGGTCCTGAATAAAGTTTTCCTCACTGACTTCGTCTGTTATGTGTTGCTATAAAGAAATACATGATCCTGAGTAATTTATAAAGAAAAGAGTTTTATTTTGCTGACAGTTCTGCAGGCTGTATAGGAAGCATGGCCCAAGCATCTGCTTCTAGTGAAAGCCTCACACTGCTTCACTCATGGTGGAAGGTGAAGGGGAGGTGGAGTGTGCAGAGATCACATGGCGAGAAAGGAAGCAAGAGAGAGAAAGAAAGGGCGTGGCCAGGTTTCTTTTAACAACCTGTTATTGTGGGAACTAACAGAGTGAGGACTCACTCTCCATCTCTGTCCAAGGAGTACATTAATCTACTCATGAGGGATCCATCCTCCTGACTCAAACATCTCTCACTGGAACCCCTCAAACATTAGGGGTAAAATTTCAACATGACCTTTGGAGGGAACAAGCATTACAAACTATAGCACTTACCATGCTTTTCTTTTTTTTGAAACTGAGTCTTGCTCTGTCTCATAGGCTGGAGTGCAGTGGCATAATCTCAGCTCACTGCAACCTCTGTCTCCTGGTTTTAAGCAATTCTCCTGCCTCAAACTCTTGAGTAGCTCCGATTAAAGGCACTTGCCACCATGCCCCCCTAATTTTTGCATTTTTAGTAGAGACAGGGTTTCACCATGTTGGCCAGGCTGGTCTCAAACTCCTGACCTCAGGCAATCTGGCTGCCCTGGCCTTCTAAAGTGCAAAGATTATAAGTGTGAGCCTCCGTACCCAGCCTACACTTACCACGCTTTAACAAGTATCATTGGATAATATTTATTTTAATATTGACTGCACATTTTCTAAAATAGTTGATACCTGTAGTCCCACAGTCTTTTCTAGCCAGGGAAACAGCAGGCTAGTGGATGGAAGGTTATCCTTTCTGGAAGACGAAAGCTAAATACTGTCTTCTAAAAACTAGTACAGAAAAGCAATTATGAAGGGATAATATGCCCATTAATTTATTAAATATATAACTGTTTACCTCTGTATATTGCTATTAATTTATTCTACTTTTTATTCTCTCTTTTTCTCATCCAACGTTTTCATGTACTTTCTAGGCCACTCTGTGCTCATTGCCTTTGGGGAGGGATGTGACAATACGAAACAGAGAAACAATGCTTCCTGGCTTTAGTTTCTAAAGTTCTAAGTCCTGAGGAAATAAAGAGGATTCTAGACTTAAGGTATTTAGAAGCAGCGTAAACCTTCACCTCATCTTCTTATTGCACAAATAATTAATAAAACAAACCCAAATCCAAAATCCTCTGGGTTCAAAATGAAGAAGAGAGAGGGAAGATATTAAAAGTGAAAAGAAATTTAAGACCAAGCAAGAGAGAGCCACTTTTAAAGAGTCACTCTGATAGGAATGAGGAACATTGCAGCAAAGACCTGCAGTAAGAGGTATTGCTGAGGGCCCAAGAGAGCTGAGCCTGAATCAACAATCTCATCCTTTTCCTGCATAAGCAGAATATGTTGCCTAGCCCCAGGGGTGATGCTCACTAAACTTCCCTCTGTCACCTGTACAGGTTTACCCTGTGCAGATCCACAGGCAGAGTTGTACCTGAGGATCACAAGTGATCCCTGTCTGTGCCCATAGGGGTGGAAAATGACATAGCTAAAATAATACTGGATAAAAGGATGTGGAGGGGCAAGTGGGGACAGTGGGTAGGAAGGTTTATAAAGAAGAGAAAATCCCTGCTCTTGAACTCTGGTAAAAGCATACCCCTGTGATTTACAGACTTATTCACCAATGTCAGATAAATAATATCTAAATGTGCCCCTCAAAATAGAATTTTATGAAAGTTTATTTTTAAATATATTTTATTAGAAATAGAGTAAATGTAGAATAAATACTGTATTTCTTGAAGTATAGCAATGTTAACTTTCTCTTTCTTTGTTATTTGGGTTTTGAAATTCACAGCATGGGAAAATAGGTGATCATTTTAACATCTATAATTTGAAAATCAGGTTAAATTTTTCCTTTTAAAATAAACTAAAATATTAAAAATTATGCCAGTAATCTTTGTTATTATTGAAATATTACAAATAAGAAAAAAGGAAATAAAAATATTTCTAACACTATCGTCAGAGAGAATTACTATTAGCATTTTGGTATAATTTCTAGACAAACTATACATTCAGATTTCAAGCATTTGACTTTATAAAAGTTTGTTTGCAGATTCCACCTTCAGCTTACAAGGCAGGAGCTGAGCAGGACAAAAGGCACCACCACGAAGGCATCTTCACAGGCATAAAGCTGGTGATTTTTGTACAAGGCTCTTCTAATTATAGCAGCAAGGTTTTGGTGAACTCTTTGCATCATTTTTATTGTTTTCTTTTGTCTTTACTGTTTGTATCAGTTAGCAATTACCACAATAGTGCTGAGTAACAAATCTACGCCAAGCTCAGTGACTTAAAATCAACAATCGTGTCTTCTGAAATTCATGTGTCAGCACCTGATCGAGGCTAGAATAGGATGGACTTGTCTCCAAGTTGCAAATTGAATTCAGGACTGCCCCAAATGTCTCTCATTTTTCTGGAAACCAACAGGTTACCTAAATAATGTTTTTCTCATAGTGATAGCAGAAGTGCAACAGAACAAGTCCAACTACATGAGCATATTTCAACCTTCTGCTTGTTTCATACCTGCAAACAGCCTATTTATCAAAACAAGTCAATGAGTAAGCTCAAGGGTTAGGGGCAGCAATGCACACTGCACCTGGCACAAAGCCAAAGAGGGTTTCACATCCAACAACAAGAAGCACTTTCTTCTATGTAGATTAGCGGGAAAGATGATTGTTGAAAAATAATATGATCTATTCAATTTCAATACAAACATTATCATAAATTTGTTTGGTAAATTCATTTTTTTCTTTTTTTGAGACATTGTCTCACTCTGTTGCCCAGGCTGGAGTGCAATGGTGTGATCTCGACTCACTGCAACCTCTGCCTCCTGGGTTCAAATGATTCTCCCACTTCAGTCTCCTGAGTAGCTGGGATTACAGGCACCCGCCATCATGTCAGGCTAATTTTTGTATTTTTGTAGAGATGGGGTTTCACAATGTTGGCCAAGCTAGTCTTGAACTCCTGACCTCAGGTGATCTGCCTGCCTTGGCCTCTCAAAGTGCTGGGATTACAGGTGTGAGCCACTGCACCTGGCCTGTTTTGTATATTCTTGAGGAAACTGTAGATTATTAATGTAATGTAATGATATTTCAATTTACACAAATTTGCCCTATGACAATTTCTTTCATGGACCACTCACTTTCATAAGAAGGAAGAAGAAACCATTTTTAATGGGTTTAAGCTCACCAGATTTTCCTGCAAATGTTTTCCATGGTCATAACTAGCAATAGCAATATTCATTCGAATTCTTCATTCTACTATAATTTTTTCTTAGTAACCTATAGGAAGTTTAAACACCTGCAGAAATCATTTTAAACACAGATTCCCTATGTATGGCAGCCTAAAGGCCAAAGACCCTAAGAGAAGAGAGCCAGATTCAAGGCAATGGAGATCAGCTACTGGGGAAAGAAGGCACTCTGACTGCTGTAATGTCAAGAAAGAAGTTTTCAAGAGCCTGCCTACTGTTAACACTTCAGAAAAGCAAAACTCTAAATGAAAAACAACAAAGTGACCTTGAAAAGAGTGCTCCAATGCAGTTCCTCAATTCATCCAACTTAGATGTGCTGCTGTTGCTTTTACCATTTTATAATTTACCTTCTCGGCAATCCTGGAAAGAACACTGTTCCTTTTACAAACAGGTGAGGCACATCCTGTTCAAAAGCTTTCTTTCTCTCTCCCTCCCTTCCTTCCTTCCTTCCTTCCTTCCTTCCTTCCTTCCTTCCTTCCCTCCCTCCCTCCCTCCTTCCTTCCTTTTTCTATTTCTTTCTTTCTCTCTTTCTTTCTCTCTTTCCTTCTTTCCTTCTTTCTTTCTTTCTTTCTTTCTTTTCTTCCTTTCTTCCTTTTCTTCCTTTCTTCCTTTCTTCCTTTCTTCCTTTCTTCCTTTCTTCCTTTCTTCCTTCCTTCCTTCCTTCCTTTCTTTCTTTCTTTCTTTCTTTCTTTCTTTC
>NW_016107395.1:5664945-5669578 GCF_001604975.1 Cebus imitator
TCTCTCTCTCTCTTTCTTCTCTTTGTTTCTTTCCTCCTTGCCTCCCTCCCTCCCTTCCTTCCTCCCTCTCTCTTTCATGAATAAACTTTGCTCCATACGTTTTTATAGATTTGGAGGCAATGTGAAAACCTATTTAGTTCATGCCTCTGGTATTAGGCAGGACCACACCTAAAATAACCTAGACAGGAAAAAAAAAATATGGCTAGGACTGCCACCCTTTTTGTTGGAAGCTTGCTAATGTCAACACTATGGAGGCTGGTGTGCCAGGTGGTGTGAGGAAATAGACTTGTACTATATGAAATATATGAGCTACTGGCACAGATTTAAAGTGGTGCTGCTGTTGTGGCCACACCTGTCCCTGATGGAATCAAGCTTACATTGGGCCTGGCATAGTTCTGGGGTAAACTGTAGGATAAGATTGATTTGCTAGGACAGGTAATAACTTCCCTAGAACTGCAAGCATTTAATATAGAGTGACTATGCCACCTTCTGCCAAGTTTGCCATGCAAAACTATTGTTGAAGAATGCTAGCCAGCAGATACTGATCAAGTCATGTCATGCCCTTCCCTTTTAAAATCTTTCAATGGCTAAGAAATTCAGAAGTGCTTAATTTTTTTTAGTTTTTAATTTTTTATTTTTTTAGATGGAGTCTCACTCTGTCACCCAGACTGAGTGCAGTGGCGTGATCTCGGCTCACCGTAAACTCTGCCTCCCAAGCTTAAGCGATTGTCCTGCCTCAGCCTCCCAAGTAGCTGAGACTACAGGCGTGAGCCACCACACCCAGCTAACTTTTGTATTTTAAGTAGAGATGGGGTTTTGCCATGTTAGCCAGGCTGGTCTCAAACTCTGGACCTCAGGGGATCCACCTACCTCGGCCTCCGAAAGTGCTGGGATTACAGGCGTGAGCCACACCTGGTCTTTGATGAACATTTAAGTTCCTTCATGATTTGATTTCCAAGTACTTTTATAACCTCATCATAGCAATATTCCTGTCTCCTTCATGCTTTTATGTGGTGACATGGCAAATATTTAATGGTCAGCTCTCTGGCAACAGAACAGAAGTCTTGCTCTGTAGTTGTTGCAATTTCTGTGGTGTAAATACTCCCACCATGGCTGATATCCACCTACTAATGTGAAATCCCTGAGTGTGGAGTTGGGAAGAGAGAAGTGCACAAGCGTTCTTGCAAGTTTATGTGAGCCAGCCCCAGTGCACCACTGCCTCCATGCCTCCCCACTACCTAGAATGTTCTTTACTTTCTCCACGCCTACTCTTCCTTCCATACTCAGCATCTCTGACACCCCCAAACCTCCATCCTCAATTCAATCCGAGTTCTCTGTCTCTTGTCTGTGTTCCATTTTGCACCTTGGAAGGCTTTGATCTTTCTTTCTTTTAACAAGCGCGTATTGGGTGCTCTCTGTGTTTCACACATTAGCTTACATCTGGGAGAAACACTGCTGAAGAGAGCAAATTACTCAGGCTTAAGCACATTTGCTTAGCCTCTTAACAAAGGCAGACAAACAGTAAATGTGGTAAGTGCTATAACTGGGCTAAGAACAGAGGAGGGGCACCAACATGGAGCATAGCCTGCAACTATAATTACTGCACTGAGAGAGTAAAATTAGAAGAAATCCAAACTGTGAAGAACAAAATCATCCTTTTTTTTTTTAAATATGATTCACCCTCAAAAAGATGAGTGGCTATGCCAGATCCAGCCTAGGGAAATGCAGTGAACTGGTGTAGCAAAGGACTTTTTATCTGACTAGCAGTAGACCAGTGGGAGAGATTGCCTTCCCCTTTCCCACATGCTGCCCCTCAACTCAGGAATAGGTACTTGACTTGGGCTCAGCAAATCTTAGTACTTCCTCTACTTGGCAACAGTGGTTGTCCCAAAGATAAACCCTTGATCCAAAGTGAGCAGCGAATGGTATCATTTTTATCTTAGGATTAATACATAGAGCATGGAAAGAAAAGTGATCCTTCCCCCGCTGAGTTTACTAAATTGGAATGTCATTGATTTGGGATTACCTAAGGACAATTTCCCCCGTTACTTAAAAGAAACTGCTGGCTGGGCACAGTGCCTCAGCCTGCAATCCCAGCACTTTGGGAGATTGAGGCGGGCGGATCACAAGGTTCAGAGATCAAGACCATCCTGGCCAACATGGTGAAACCCTGTCTCTACAAAAAATACAAAAATTAGCTGGGCATGGTGGTGTGTGCCTGTAGTCCCAGCTACTCATGAGGTTGAGGCAGAAGTGCTTGAACTCAGGAAGCGGAGGTTGCAGTGAGCCAAGATCACGCCACTGCACTCCAGCCTGGCAACAGAGGGAGACTCCTCTCAAAAAACAAAACAAACAAACAAACAACAACAAAAAAACAAACAAAAAAGAAAGAAAAAAAGAAACTGCTGCGCAGAAACGGAAAAGAGAAAGTTCCGGCCGAGCTGAATTCCCTGTTCCAGTCCATGAGCCCGGGGTCCTCCGGCTCTGGCTTGGTCTGCGAGGCCACCTGAGCATGCTTTGCCATTGTACCAGTCAAGAAATTGTATCCTGTCTTTGCTGGTTTGAGTTGCAGTTCTGTCATGCAACCAAATGTTTTCTGACAAATACAGTGACCCTGGATGACGCCTCAGGGAGGCAAGACTGGATTGTGACTGCCGATAAGAAAATGTACCTCCTGGGAGGTATTTGTTCTGCTATTCCTTCAAGCTTCTCTCTCTGCTTAAATCTGTCTGGATTCCCAGATGCACCAAACCCATGGGGCTTACAAATAGAAATAAGAGAAATTCCCTTACAAATAGAAATAAGAGGAAGTCCCAATTTACTTGAAACAAATGAATCTAAAAAATGTGATAGAAAACTACCGGCTAAACTGGGGAAACAAAGGAGGAATTAGTCAATTGTATAGAAGGGTGAGGAGAGAATAAAAGTGGCTCCTTAATAATAATTAATTCTTATTAAGCAACTGAGATAGTTATTTTTGCCTGTGTTTATCTCATTTAATTCTCTTCTACAACTATAGAGATAGAAGCCTTTGCTCTCCTCGTTTTGCAGATGAGAAAACTGAGATTTTATATAGTAAAAATTGTGTACCTTGCCCAAGTTCACATATCTAGGAAGTTGCAATCCATTTTAAAATGGATTGCAATAGTAAAAGTCAGAAGTTGAGTCTGTTTTACTCCAAATCTCAGTCACCACAAGACTTTATTGAGATGAGTGTTAAAATTGTTTGACAATTGATGTCACAAAGAAGAAAAATAATACAGAAGTTTTTACCTGAATTTAAAAAATATATTTTTGAAATTACATGAATCCTATTCCTAGGAAAGCACTGCAAAACTCAACCAACCAACCAAGCAAAAAACTCAAATGTTTAGTCATTTAAAACTTTTTGGGCCAGGCACAGTGGCTCACACCTGTAATCTCAGCCCTTTGGGAGACGAAGGCAGGAGGATCTTTTGAGCTCAGGTGTTTGAGACCAGCCTGGGCAACATAGTTGGACCCTGTCCCTACCAAAAAAAAAAAAAAAAAATTCATAGCTGGGTATGGTCTGTGCCTGTAGATATTTGAAAGGCTGAGGTGGGAAGATAACTTAAACCCAGAAGGGAGAGGCTGCATGATTGGACCACTGCACTCCAGCCTGGGTGATAATAGGAGACCGTCTCAAAAAACAAAGACAAAAGCAACTTTTTGAAATATTATAGTAGGCATATTACAAGCTTAAGATTATTAAGAGAAGAATTTATTTAACTTTATTTAATCTATTTTCCCCAAACTTACTTGGACCTAGATCCATTTTGGGGGAAAACCTCATGACATAATATGAAATTAATATCCTATAAAACGCTCCTGGGGAAATGTTTCTCTTTTGTAAAGAAAGCATGAAACTTTGAAAGCGAGTGCAGAATAAAATCAATCAATCAATGCATGTATACTGTGTGCCTCTAATGTACTAAGCGCTGTTCTATGGGCAGGACAGTGAAAGCAAAGAATAAGTTGCAGGCAGAATTGAAATCCTAAGGAATTTAAAAACTACAGCAATAAAAGACAATAATTAAGACCCCACGGTAACCCAATAAATATGCATTCAACTTTTGTGCATTACAGATGCTCCTCAACTTTTGATAGGGTCATGTCCCAGTACACTCATCATGAGTTGAAAATATAGAAAGGAGACAATGCATTTAATATACCAAATGTACTGAGCATCATTGTTTAGCCTAGCCTACCTCAAATGTGCTCAGAATACTTTCATATGCCTATAGTTGGGCAAAATCATCTAACGCAAAGCCTATTTTATAACAAAGTGTTGAATATATCATGTAATTTTTGAATACTATACTGAAAATGAAAAACCGAATGACTGTACGGGCACTTGAAGTAAGGTTTCCACTGACTGTGTATTGGTTTCACACCACTGTAAAGTTATAAAATCTTAAGGCAAGCTACTGTAAGTTGGAGACCATTCGTGTGTTAAGATAGTCTCTATGATAGCCTCTTCAGTGGTTGCAAGGATGAATAAAAACAGTTCCTGTATGCAAGGAACTTATAGTCTAGAAATGGGAAGTTCAAGGATGAAGGAAGATTAGCGACTTGGAAAAATTAAGCAGATTTTTTAAAGAAGGTAGTATTTGGT
>NW_016107395.1:5669664-5671631 GCF_001604975.1 Cebus imitator
TTTGAGATGGAGTCTTGCTCTGTCAACCAGGCTGGATGGAGTGCAGTGGTGCGATCTCAGCTCACCATAACCTCTGCCTCCTGGGTTCCAGCGATTCTCCTGCCTCCACCTCAAGCAGCTGGGACTACAGGGGCACACCACCACACCTGGCTAATTTTTGTATTTTTAGTAAAGATGAGGTTTTCTCATGTTGACCAGGCTGGTCTTGAGCTCCTGAACTCAGGTGATTCACCTGCCTTGACTTCCCAAAGCATATTTTTATTTTCGAATAAATAAAAATTCAAGGCTTTTGTGTAGCTAAGGGAGTATGTATAACAGAAAACAAGTTGTATCTAGAATATATAAAAACTTCCTACAAATAAATAATACAAACAGGAAAATTCAATTAAAAAATAGAGGAAGTGAGAGGGAATCATACAGAGACTATACAAATTGTCAATAAACACTTGAAAAAATGTTCACTATCACTAAGAATCAGGGAACAACAAATAAAAACAAGATGAATACTTTACATCCAGCTGGTTAGAAAAAAAATTTAAAGACGAGGGGTACATACTGTTGGGAATGTTGCAGGGAATTAGGTATTCTCAAAAACGGTGGAGTATAAAATGATAAAGTAATTTTGAGAGCAATTTGCATGTATCTATCAACTTTTTAAATTGCCAGTTCCCTGTAAGCCAGTCAATTCACTTTCCAAAGAAACTGCTGAAATTGTGCATAAAGTTGTGCATTTGTTGTAAATTGTTTTAATCACAAAACATTTTGCAAAAGCCATGATGACTGCAGAAGTATGGTTAACACTTGTTACGGTGCATTCATTCAATATTATTCTCTGCAGTGGCTAAATGGAATGAGCTAGATCTCTTTCCATGACAAAGAAGGCGAGTTCTTCAAGACAAGTAGAAAAATTAAGTTGTAAAACAATATATATTATGTAGTTCCATTAGGTTATTATTATTATTTTTGAGACAGAGTCACTGTGTCACCTAAGCTGGAGTGCAGTGGTGGGATCTCAGCTCACTGCAACCTCTGCATCCTGGGTTCAAGCGATTCTCATGCCTTAGCCTCCTCACTAGCTGTGACTACAGGTACATGCCACCACACCCAGCTAATTTTTGTATCTTTAGTAGAAACAAGGTTTTGCCATGTTGCCCAGGCTGGTCTTGCACTCCTGGGCTCAAGCGATCCACCCAACTTGGCCTCCCAAAGTGCCGGGATTACAGGCATGAGATACCAAGCCAAGCCTAAATTAAAATTTATATGTATAAATCTATCAACATATGTACATCTGTGTGTAGATATGAGAATGCAATAGTGGAATATAGTCCCACATAATTATTAACACTAGTTACCTTTGGGATGAAGAGTGGAATTAAGGGTCAGGATGGGTAAGAATTTTTACATTTTACTTTATGTATTAATACATGTCTTAAATCGTTTGTGCTGAGAATATATTCATATAGTATTTCTGCACTTTCTAAAAAAAGAAAAAGATATTCATAAGAAGGAATTAACATGAGTGAGTATAAGTTAAGAATGAGTTTGCTTGCATGGCATGGTGAGGCATCTAATCTAATTAGGGTCTAGGATGCTTCTAGGTGGAAAGGGGAATTAAAATTTAGTAGGAAAAATGGGTCTAAATTAAAGTGAAATTCGGAACTAGAAAGAAGAGTTAAGGTTTCATGCTGTAGCTTTAGTTTTACTTAGGCTAGTTAAGATGCTAGAAAGGGCCATAAAACCTCAACATCACTGCTGTGCAGTTGCTTTTGACCTGAGGTTGGGGGTAAGGTGAAAACCAAAGTGGGAGAAATTCCACAATACATTGAAAATTCTCCTTCAGTTTGTCAAATTTATTCAAAGTTGGCTTTGGTTTCTCAGAGTAAGCTTATCAGATGTCAGAAAAGTAGGATTAGTTTCCAAAGGCAGCTTTTTGTTTTATTGCTTTTTCTTTTTTTTTTTTTTTTTTT
>NW_016107395.1:5671799-5708622 GCF_001604975.1 Cebus imitator
TTTTTTGTAGAGACAGAGGTCTTGCTTTGTTGCCAAGGCTGGTTTTGAACTCCTGGCCTCAAGCAACCCTTCCAGCTCAACCTCCCAAAGTGCTGAGATTAGTTATGGGCCGCCACGACAGCCTAGCAGCTTTCTAAGGAAAGAATTGCAGGAGTCCCTCTGTTTAGAAGAAGCTAGTTGGGCCTTAGCAGGCATTTTGAATTTTACAGATTTCTTTCCATTACAGAACCACTGCAAGGAGAATCTATATCAATCTAATAATTGGAAAGAACCTTTCAGATTGTCTTCCTTCCAGTGGTTCTCCATTTTTCTCAGATGAAATCCCTCTTCCTCACCCTTGTTTAAAGACCCTTTGGGGTGTCTTCTCACAGCAATGCCTTGGCCCTACCCTGTCCCTCCTTCACTGATTCTCCCACAAAGGCAAACTGTCCCAATGCTGTTTCCACAGCCCAGCAAGGATGGTAGGCATATCCATGGGCATTTGTCACTGATGACACTGTAATGCATTTGGCAAAGAAGGCTGTTCTCCTCTTTGCTAATCCTGCCTCCCATCCTCTTCTTAATAACTATGGAATAGCGGAGGCCAGACTTTTACTTTTCTTAAGACCGTATAATGGCTGGCTCATTTGGGAAAGGAAGTTCAATGAAAGAAAGGGAAATAGAACTGCCACTAGCAGAGGCTATTTTGGGAGACCATAGGCGCCAGCCCTCCTTGGAATCCATCACAGGGCTTCTTGTTGGCTTCACTCCTGGCCTGCAGTCATTGGCGGGGCCGATTTACTTCCTAGTGAGGCTTCTGTACATACTTCTTCCTGTAAGTTCAATTCAATTGCTGAAAGGCTTGGAGAGAGAGTTTCTTGTAGTCCACTTCTCACCTTAAGATGAATTAACCCCTTTGTGCCTGTTTCCTCTTTTGTAAAATGAGGAAAGTGACAGCTCATATATACATGGTTATTGTGAATATCAAATGAGTTACTGTAGGTAAAGCTTTTAGAACAGTTTCTAGCAATTCTGGATAAATGTTAATGAATTCTGGACAGGTTCTGGATAAATGTTAATAGTAAGTTCTGTATAAATGTTAGTTATTAATACCCACACCACACTATTGAACTTAATGCCACATGTCCATTACCTTACACTTCCACAGCTGGGTCTTTTGGCATAGGCAAAAAATTTTTATTTTTCACTAAGAAATTCTGTCTGTTGGCTTGGAATCATTATTCTAAACTGGTGAAATATTTTCCATAGAGTATATCATCCAACAGATTATTATCTTCAATTTAGTATGGGATACCACCTGAGTTCTCCCTCACTGTGAATACTGATTTTGTTTATTTAACAAATTGATGAAGGGCCTCCTATGTGCCATGTTTCTAAATGCACATGTGTGTATGTTGTGTGTTCATGAGTGATTAAGGAGGGACAGAATTGTCTCATCTTAAAGGTGCATATAGTTTTTGATAAAAGAGGTATGTTGAGCACAAGTAATATAAATATTTAAATATTTGGAGATGGGGCAAAGTAAAGAGAGGATCCTGGATGTGGGCTGACTTTGAGCAAACTGCTCCATAAAGATCTAGCTGGGAAGATTCTTGGGTGAAAGATCTAGGTTGGTATAGTTCTCATTAAAGAAACTTATCTTGTAGAAATCCACACTAGATAGAAAGGTGAGTTTTTATTTTTCAATCTTCAGATTTAAAAATATTTATTAACTATATCACATCTTAACGTCATGAACAGAGCGAGATTAGCTTTGTTTAACCAAAACAGGACAGCCCGTGAAGCTTAAAAAAAATCAAATATAGGATAAGTCACAAGAAGGCCTATTATAAGTAGTGAGTAGTAAACTAGGAGATGATCTAGACAAAAAAATATTTGGTGGCTTTAAAACTATTTCACATTTCTTTGTAGTAAGGGTTCTACTTGGAGAATGCAAGACTTGTGGCTAGATAACCATAAAATAAATTCTGGTGAGTTAATAGCCTTTCAGCCTTTCAGAGAAGTTAGAGCACATAATGGAGGAAGAAATACTAATGATTCCCAGTGGTGATGTGGAAGAGAAGAAAGTGCTTTTGGCAGCCAAAGGGCTTACACAAAGCAACATATCCAGGAAGGACTAAGGGCTTGAACCTGTCCTACCCTAGACAGGAAGAATTTCAGGAGAGGACTGAGCAGGAGACATAGCCTATTGTGACCGTGGCTTTCCTGCATCAAAGGCTGCAGTGGATGTTTCCTTTTATAACTCACAGTGAATATGGCTGTACAACAAAACTATTTTGTAATTTCTTTCCTGAAATATAAAGGAGTTAGAACATAGGATCTTTCATTGATTCTCTAGAATCTTAAGACTCCTTCAGGGATGGCAGTTATTCCTGCCATGCTCAACATCATGTTGTCACGGTCAGAATCAGAACTAAATTGATTAAGGGTCTGAAACAGTTTGGCAACTCTTGGGCACTTGTGTTGATAAGAAAGCTGATGAGAACAGGGTCATGAAAAGAAGCTGCAAGAAATGACCATTCATGCGTTCGGCTAACATTTAGGCCACCCTCCTGTATTCCAGGCACTGTGCACGGCACCGAGAATGCAAAGCAAAATGAGACACGGTCTACTGGCAGCAGCCTTCTCAGTGGAGAAAAGATCAACCAGAAAAGTGCCTGCCTGCTGGGGACCTCTCCTAGGGCACAAGCCAATATAGAGGTGGGGCAGCCACGTCAGCCTGAGGTGTCCTCAGGCAGAACAGAAAGTGAGAGCAGTATCTCATTTCTGAACACCAGGATTGTAGCTTTCCCTTGACTGTCAAAGGGGGTGGTTTTTAAAAGCAAGCCAAACAGGTTTCCATCTTTTAGGAAGACCCCGGAACGTGCCAGTGGATTCTGACAATTTCTCATGAACAGAAACACCTAGGAAGGGAGAACTGGTGAGTCTTTGCAAGTGGAGGAAGTCACTCAAAAGGGGTTGTGTTTCATATACGGCGCCCCGAAGGGGCAGAACTACTTCGACCTGGAGGAAAAAGAGTCAGGCACTGAGGGAAGGGGAGGGTGCACGTCTGGAGTAATTTCAAGGCTTTTTCCGTGTTGTGTGGTGTAGCAACAAGGAGAGATTTGTTCGTTTTATTTATTTTTGTAATTTTTAAAGATTTTCTTTTCCCCCCTTTTCTCCTCCCAGCCACTCCGGTTTGGGTTTGCCACATGACTCATAATTCCTTTCAAAAGTGGAGTCGAATTCATAAAAGTGATGGGGGGAGGGGTGCGGATAGCGAAGGCTGGGAGCCCCAGGGAGTCTTCACTACCTACACTGCCGCTCAGCTCCCGGCGCGAGTGGAGGTCGGGGTGGGGAGACGCGGCTCGCGCCCGGGATGGCGGATACTCTGCGAGCCCCGGCGGCCCGCGGCCGGGCCGGGTGACGAGGCGGCGGGCGCGGAGGGTCTGCGGCGGGCGGGCGGCGCTGCAGCAGCCTGGGCACGGCCGCCGCCGCCCGCGGGCGCGAGTGTGCGCGGGTGTGGAAGGCCGGCGTGCGGGCCGCGAGGGGTGTGCGCGCGTGAGCCGGAGCGGGGCTCGCCCCTCGCCGGCGCCCGCCGCCCCGCCGGTGATAGCTCTCCGGCCGTCCCCAGCACCCTGGGCCCCCCACGGCCGTTGGTCCGGGCGGGGGAGGGAGAAAGTGAGACTCGGTGTCATCACCATCCATTGTCAGAAGGGGAGGAAATTGGAATCCAGCAGCGGCGAGCAGCAGCTGGGCGGTCACATCTGGGAATGCAAAGCCGACCTCCCCCTCCTCCTCCTCCTCCACCTCCTCCTCCTCTCTCACCCAGGATCACTTCCGAAACCACTTCGCCTTCAGCCCCTGCCTCGGCCAGAGGTTTCATTTTTATCTGAATATTTACGAAAGCTGGAAGCGTGCGAGGGGGGTGGGGTGGGGTGGAAATAGCGGCTGCTTCTTTTCCAGGGATTTATTTAATGGGGATGTGTTCAAGGCAAGAGCGAATTCAGAAGGATATCGACGTCGTGATCCAGAAGTCCAGAGCCGAGAAGGACTGCCTGTTTGCAGGTGAGTTCTTGCTTTTCCAGAACCTCGGACCCAGCGCCCCCTTCCCAGTTTTCCGACCGCGACGTGTGTGGCTGGGGGTGGGGTGGAGGGTTGCACGTCCCCATTCTGGGGTTCATTTGGCAACAGCTGCTGCAACCAGAGCGGGAGCCAAAAGGGGGAGGGGGCGCCAGCCTCTCCCCTTCCCTTCCCCCACCCCCAAGTCTGGGGCAGCCTCCAGCTTTGAGGGCAGAAGCCGCGTGGCCCGAGCGGGGGTCTAGGCGAAGGGGAAGTGCATGATATTTCCAGCCCAGCTTAGTGCCCGAAGCCTCCAAGCCCGCCTCCTGGGTTCCAGCAGCGGCGGCCGAGCGGGGTTGGTTGGACCCGCCGGGTTTGCGCAATGGGCTGAGCGGCGGCGGCCCGGAATGGAGCCCGCTGCGCTGCGCTGGACGCCGAGGACCCCCCGGGGGGCAGCGCTCGGCGGATTCCCGGCCCCTTCGGCTGCCTCTAGTTCCCTCCGACTGGCAAAGAGAAGGGATTCCTCGGATTCCCAAGGCACCCAGTGCCCCTGCTTGAGGGTCGCCGTTCGTCCATTTTGCTCCCCCGGGAGAGGAATCGGATTTTGCTTTCGCTGCCGCGAGCCCGGCGGGGGCTGCTTCCGGCCTCCCCGACCGGGAAATTCCCGCCGTTGCCATGGCACCCGGCACTTGTTGCGGGGGGCGGCCTCCCGCTGCACCCAGCCGGGGGCGCGCAGCATCCCCTCGGACGCGCCGCGGAGATGGGACTTCGCCGCCCTCCTGCCCTCGCCTCCCGCGCAGCCAGGCCTCCCCTGACGCCACCGAATGGGGCCCCAAGTCATGATCGGGGTTAAAACAAATGCACTCCAGGGGTAGCTTTTAACAGGACTTTCTGTTTCAGATTTCAGATACTCAGACTCTACCTTTACTTTTACCTACGTTGGCGGCCCGAGAAGGTATTTATGTGTATAGAGTTGCTTCATTTCCTGTTCACACGCTTGTGTTTCCTTTGTTCTTAGCGTGTTCCGTGTTCGGGTATTTTGGTTGCTTGTTTGTTTGATTATTGTGGGTGTTCTTTACCCACAACCCAAGCCTGGCGTCCCTCGGATTTAAATAGCGGGGAGAGGGGGGTGGAAATCAATGTTTGGTGATTCAGGTGTTTCGTAGACCACGCCACAGGCAATGAGCAGAACTCTTCGTGTTCAAACTGTTCGGCTACAGTACTAGATTGCTCGGGTGATTTGGGGTTGATACAGTCAAGCCGGTGCAAAACTGGAATACTGGATATGAAGTGAAATGCAAAATACATGTCACAAAATAGTTTGAGCACAAGTGATGATTTTCTTGGTGAGTTAGGGCTGCACGTTTCCATGTTTTCTGAAGGTTCACATAAACATGCAGCCTGCCAATCCTCTATACAATTTTTTTTTCAGTGAGTAGTATTTTCACGTTTAGTTGTAAGAAGTAAATTGGAGACTTATATGTAGCTGGAGTGGATGACTTCTTTCTTTTGGGGGGAAATATGAGAGATGCACATTTTGTTAGTAAATTGTGAACAACTTTAAACAAGCCCAAATCCAATTATGTATTTAGTAAATAGATTTAAAATGAAAGGTAGCCAGTCAAATACTATGCCTTGCTGCCTTCACTGGTGAGGTTAGAATTTTCTTCCTTTTAGCCTTTTAGGGACACAATAGTTTAAAAAAGCAGTAGCCACATCAGAGATGTGTCAGATTTAGCCTGGAGGGGATTCCTCAGACCAGCCCTGCTGTTAAGACTTGACATTCAATATTGTTTGACCACATTCCAAAATATCTCTTAACTAGTGGAAACATTTATAAACATATAAATTGCAAAAGAAGCTATCTTGTCTACGTACATTTTTGAAAGCTTGAAATTGATGTGAACTTTTAAAAACACCAGGATCTGTATTACATTCTACATCTCAAAACAAATTTAATTAAAGTGAGTATCATTCCAGTATATACAATGCCTAAGCCCCGGAATTGGCACATTGATTTACTAGTTGAAAATATAACAGTGAATCACCAAACTTCAGTGTATACTTTGTGGGAAAGAATGAAATTACAGTATTTCTTAATTTACTATAATGTCATCTTTGTAATTATGAATTAAAAATTCAATGAGACTTTATTAAATTAACGCTGTTCCTACACATCATATCTAAAGGATCTTTTCATATGACTAATATCCTGTTGGATTATTTTAACATTATTTAAAATTATTACATTATTTTAAATAGTAAATTAAAAAAATTTTAATAAATTTTAAAATTGTTATTTAAAGTATTATATTATTTAAAATGTACAAAGTGGCCTATTAAAAACAGAGTTCACTGTTTTCACTATTGCTGTTTTTCTGGTGAGACATGTGGATAGGAAGGCCCTGGGTGGGCTTTTTAACTAACTAGCTTTCTGATTTTCAGTAAGATAACCTCAGTTATTTTGGCCTCAGTTAGCTTATCTGTACAATCAAGAGGTAAGTCATATGGTTAATTTCTAAGATCTGTTAGATACTGCAGTTAAGATTATCAGTAAATTATTGAACTCTAGTGATAACATAGCTAGAGGTGGAAAAGGGAGCAAAGCCTGGTGTTGGGATGAATAATTAACTAATCGAGATCACATTAGTTTTCACCATAGGAAGAAGTACCATGGTTGCTCTTAAAGTAAGAGATGTTTTCTATTTTATGTAATTCTGTTAAGGGATAGTGTTTTCTTTTGTAACTGATGTAAATGTACCTGGATGTTTCTCAGCCATTTGGCTAAGAAATCAAGTGCAAGGGTACCTGGGCCTTTTATATGTAATCTAATGTAGATCAGCTTGTTAAAAGAGAAAGACAGCTGGTTAAACTGCTGATGTGTTGCTTTGTCGTCTCAAAAGCTTGTTCTATCATACATACCATATGTTAAAAGTTGTTATAGTGTAGTAACTGTAGATAATCCCTTTATGATTTGTACCTAATGGAGAAGATCTTTTATTTTTCTGAAAATAATGTGTTTGTTTTCATTACCGACATTAGAAACCAATATTTATTAATCTATTTCTCATCCTGACATTTCAGTCAGACTCTTAAAATAATCTTTTTGTATTTTCGTTTAATGTGCTTATCAACTTATAATTTCAAACTAATAGTATCATTTTAGGTGAACTAGACTTCATCATTGAAGAAGGTAGGAGCCTTATGGAGAGATAGTATATAATTATCTCTAATTGTATTTAGTTATTATCTCATCTAACCATTAACATATTTTAAGAATAATTTTTAATTCTAGTAGTAGATAAAACTTAATGTGCCATTTTCTCTTTGACACTTTCCAAGAATGAGTTATACAGTGTTTTAAAGACAAAGATTGATCTTACATGTTACTATTCAAAAAAAAAAAGAAATAATATGAGAATTGGGTTCTACATGTATACTTTTTAATTTTTCTGTGGATAAGAAAAAATGCCAAGAGGTGATTGTGTCCACGCTGTCAAGTGGCCTAATAAATTGTCCTTTTATTTGGTGGTCCTCAGAATGGCAGCTAACATCTTGCTATTCTGCCTTGTGGACTCGAAGTGGGAAGGTTCATGGAATTATATCCTTGCTTTTGCATGTGCAAACTGAGACTCAGACAGTTTAAGACACATTGTTGCTTTCACCAGTTTAATGATAGAGCTGCCATGTAAACCTGTTCTGACACACTCTGAGACCTCCTTCTTCTCCATTAGTGTTCTCAAGCTTTTTGAGCATGCAGACCCTATACCATCAAAAAATTATGTAGAGACATACTTGAGAGTTACAGTTTAAAGAAAAACAAGTTATAATTTGGTTATTAGTAGCATTTACGTATGCTTGAAAACTTGTGCTATATATATGGTAAGATTAGTTTATTCTAACAATGACCTTGATAATCCCCCTGATTCCCAGACTCGGAATAGCTCCACAGCTATCAGTGGTTCTGCCACAGGTTCAGAGCCTTCCCAGTACTGCCTTCTTATTCGAGAGGTGTGCCAAGAACTATAAATTGTAGTTCAATTTATATTGAACTACAATTTATAGTACTAAACTATCAATTGTACACAATTTGGAAGTTTATGCAAAAGTAATTTCTTCCCTATACGTTGTCATGCTTATCTCCTGTCTCTTTCTGTTTTACTGATTAGCAATAAACTCCTTAAAACCCAAAGATTTGGGCTTCTGTTTCTTTCACTTGCAATCAAACATGGAGTTAGTGGTAGAAGAAACAGAAGAGGTAACTTACATGGTGACAGCTACTGAGGGGATGGATAGGAATCCAGACTCAGTCCCCGGGGCCAGTGTTTACCAAAGCCAAGGAGAGGGCAAGGGGAGCCCAATGGGCCTGGTCATGGGCTGGTCTGGGATTCCGAGTGTGAGCTTTCAGCCAGGAATGTATTGTGGAAATATTACTGTGAGATTTTAAAAGTACACAAATAATAATTGTTTGTTGTAAAAAAAAAAAAGTTAGAAAAAGAGATGCTGAAAAGTAGTAAAAAATACATGATTTCTGTTTTCTGTTAACATATTAAAATTTATTCTTTTAGATTTTTTGTATGTCTATATACATATAAAATATATATACACCCCCAAATTGTATTATACTCTTTTGAGACTTCACATTTTTTTTCTCTCAAGAATATAACATTAATTTCTTTCCTTTAGAAAAGACATGAGACTAAAGAATGTTTATTAAGTTGAGAGTTTCCCAGTCAAGGAGTATGACTCTGTATAATAATAAATCTAATGTTTATATTAGAAATTATAATAAAATTAGAAATTTAATATTTGGCAGAATGTTGTGAGTTGCCTGAATATGCATACCCTTTATTATATGACTCTTTCATGTGGTCACGGATATATTGGCATCTTTTGAAGTGTATCCTTTTTGTCTTAGGAGCTTCTGTCCAGATAAATAGCAAATGCGACACTGATAATAGTAATCTAATATTCCTCAAAGCACAGGCTCCCTCTTTCTCCTGAGCCTTTGTACACGCTGCCTGGAACACTCAGCCACAACCTACTTTCCATCCTCTCCTCTGGCTCATCCCTGCTCTAAGCCAAATTCTCAGAGAAGCCTTTCCTGTCATCTTCCCCTATATGATTCTTCTAGGTGTTTCTAAAACTGTGTTGCTACAGTATATTGTAATTGCCCATTTACATCTGTTTGACTGTGAGCCTCTTGGAGATGGGAGTTCTCTCCTATGCCTCGAGGTTTCCCCAGCCCCTAGCACACTGCCTAGTCCAGGTTTCCTTCTCAGTCAGTAGGTGTTGAATGACTTACAAAATGAATGCTAAAAGATCTGGAAGGCAAGAAGGAATTTCCTAGCCTAAATAACCAGGTGTGGAGAAGATACTCAGACACTTCAGAGTCCCCAATATGGTGATGTCACTTGCTATGGAATTTCATATAAACCCAGTGTGACAGAAGTTGCCTAGTCAAGTTTTAAGTCCTCTTCTCTGGGTCACATATTTAAACAATTTTAGGGGACAGATAATGCAATATTGCAGATACTAGGGAGTGATAAGGACTATGGCACACTGGAGAGTTTGGACTCCAGGAATAATTAATTCAGTTGAAAAAATCAACAGTACTCTGGTGACCAAGCAAACTTTCTAGGGGCTCTAATCCACTTGGGCCCCCAGTGTGTAATTCCAAAACTCAGGGATGCCATCAAGGGAAACAATCTACTCGATTGCCAGAGGGCCTTTGTTTTCTTTGAAGTTCTCTAGGAGGGAGCAGTGTATGTGTGTGCAGGGGTGGGGAGGCGGAAGATGAAGAACCAGTCCCATCCCCTTAAAAAGGTTTGTCAGTTTTCATTATGAAAGAAGTTCAAACGTGCTCACTCCAGAAATCGTGGCATACACAGTTATTTTGAAGCCATTTGGTGTTCTTCAAGATGACACAATGAAAAGAGTGATGATTTTTTTAAATAAAAAATTAACATGTTTCTCTTGGCACTGGGGATTTTCTCACCATACTTTTATGTTACATCCCTTATTATATATTCAAAATATTGATTTTTTTTAAAAAATGTGTTCCTTGGAGTCCTAGGAACCTGCCTTTAGAAGCTGGGGTGGCTGTGGGGAGGGAGCGTGAAGAGAGCTGAATGAGGGAGTGAGAATCTGGGTCTTCCTATCCTTTGTAAAATTGCAGCTGCTTTTTTTTGTTCTGTATAACAATTTTTTTGAAAACAGCTTCATTGTTAAGTTTTAAAACTGCTGACCTAAAATAACCACCAATTTAACATAATATAACTTTATTGAATTTTTTGTATTAAAAAAATTTGTTTTATTCATGGATTAAGGTGATCCTACTGATGATATTTATTAAGCATCGTCTCTGCTGTTCTCTGCCTGCCTTGCCTTATCCCATGTGTCCAAAAAACACAAATAGGCATTTTGTCAGCATTTTACATTTTACAGCAGAAAAAACATAGGCTTGGGTGATTTAAGTGAGTTACAGTTAGTAAGAGACGTAGGTTACATTTCAGTGTAAGTCAACGTTTATGTAAGGTTTAAGGGACATTGGTTGAACTGGCATGACTAGAAGAGTTGGAAATGTTTGGGAATGGGGAGGGATTGCTGATGGGATGTCTGCCAGGGGCAATACTGAAAATCTACTGGTTGGCAAGGGTAGTGCCTGAGCCCAGTGCTAAGCATAATAGTTGGAAAATTATGTACATTGGCTGTGGAATCCTTATGCAAATATTTGGCCAATCCATCTAAATGTCCTATCATTTCTCTCTGCAGCATTTTTAAAAAGACATAGCTGAAATTTTATCAATCCTAAAAATATTTTGTAATTCTCTGCCCAGATATACATTTGAGTAGATTGTGCAGTAGAAGATCTATCTTGCTTTAAGATAGCTGCCACTGATTAGTTTATTTTATTCTATTTTAATCAAGTGATTGCCTTGTAATCTTTCCCTTTTTCATTCTCTAAATTTCTGAAATTCCATCTTACGTGTTCTTCGGGAAAGACTAGTGAGACGTGTTTTTATTATTAATAAGACTTATTACCCCCATTTCACCATGACATAATTTGGGATTTCTGTTTCAAGTTATCCTACCTGAATGCCGGACAGCTCCACCTGAATATTTGTCATTTTCCCCTCAACCCAGCACATCAAAACAACCCCTCATTATCTCTTTAAAAGCAGCTTCTCTCTCCAGCGTTTTCCTAGTCAATATCACATCTTTTGAGCCAGGTATGGGGATTGCAGTTTCAGATTTCATGTCAAGTCTTCCTCTTCTGGTTCCTGAGGCTCCACCAACCTCTACTTTGAAACATTGTTGGCCTCTTCAACCCACCCCATGTTAGCATTTAGCCATATCCTATTGGCCATGACTTAACATGAATCATCTTAACACCCAGTGTATCAAAATTCTTGATTTTGAGTTTTTTACCCATCCAGTTTATTTATACCTGAACTCTTTAAGCATGAATTTAATCATTCGTCTGTTCAGAAGACTTCAAATGTGACCACAGCTTTTTCCATATCGACCTAAAGCTTACATTCTTGGCCTTTGAGAGCTGCCTTCCCTATCCACTGATACATGTTTCTCACACTTCCTAACACCTACTTGATTCTGTCTGCTTAGTGACCACCATGTCCCCACTCAACAGCAGTTTGTATTAATTTAGTAATAGGCTGTATAAATTTGATTAATTGATAACATCTGTGTCACATAATGTGATTGGTATGGATTTCAAGATCATGGTTTTTATCACGAAGAGCAGTTCATTGTATTTTTTCCTTGCCCCCGAATGGCATCTCTGTTCATTAGAATATATAACATTTTATGCATAAGAGGATAGAGTGACAATGTGAGTAAAACAAAGTGAGAATGAGAGGAGAGGATAGTGAAATTTGAGGATAGGATGAGAATGTAAATAGATTTATCTCCATCCATTGTAGATTAACAATCACAACGATAGAAGTCTTAAATGTTATTTATTTGCATATCGGTGATATTTGAGTTTGCGGCTGACACCCTGTTGGTATTAAATGGAAGATGACAAATCATTCAATATTAATTTTAGAAGGGAGACATCTATTAAAACCTTTGTGCAGTTCAGGTCAATTTTCTGTGTACAAAAATTGGCAGAGAGGTTGCTGCCAGTTGACTTCTAGGGTGGTGTCTTTCTGAACATTTTGAAATGTAGATTGAAAAGGTGGATTTGTCAACTAACTCAGAAGTGGTGTAGTTGCTGTGTCTTCATCATTGTTTCATTGTTTATTTTCGAGACAGAGTTGTCGCTTTTGTTGCCCAGGTTGGAGTACAGTGGTGTGATCTTGGCTCACTGCAACCTCCGCCTCCCAGGTTCAAGCGATTCTCCTGTCTTAGCCTCCGGAGTGGCTGGGATTACAGGCATACACCACCACAGCTGGCTAATTTTTTTTGTATTTTTAATACAAAAAAAGAGACGGGAATTCACCATACTGTCCAGGCTGGTTTTGAACTCAGGTGACTTCAGGTGATTCTCTTGCCACAGCCTCCCAAAGTGCTGGGATTCCAGGAGTGAGCCATGGTGCCCGGCCTGTTTTATTGTTTAAAAAACAAGCATAGGTTGTTATTATCCAAGAATTGTTAATAGAATGTATAATGTATTTGAAGTGTAGAAGTGAGGCAGAGTCTGATTAATGTAACTAGTTTACATTTGTTAGTCTTTCACATCTGTAAAGAAATAAAGTACAGACAAGAGTGGAAAACCAACCAGAAAAAAATTTGTTAAGCATAGAGCTGCTTAAAAGAGTGATAAGTCACATTAAAAAAAAAAGTCGCAGAAATAAGTCAATATTTTGTTTAAAGGCTAGAACTCCAACTGCTAGCCGACTGCCTAGAGTATAATAAATATTTTCTAGTTTCCTAAATGACAGAATAATATTCCTACATTATGTGATGGCATTTCCCTAACTGTTTAATTAGATGTTAGGTTTGTAGCCAAATATGTCTGGGAAATACTTAAACAATATGAAACAGTTCTAATGGTTGGCTTTTTAGAATGTTATATATTAGTGTGCTTTATGCATATCCAGGAGGTGAATGAAGTATTCCGAGTTTTTCAGACTTACTTGATTATAGATCTGGAACATCTCAAGACAGTTGTTTTGTGGAAAACACTTTGGCAAACTCTGAGTCTTATTCATTAAAAATAGTTTTGGGTAAACAACAGTGTAATAGAAATGGAAATTACTGATTCACATTGAGCCATAAAGAATTTATTTTCAGCAATTTTTATAGAAGTTGCTTTATGACAAAGACAACTTCAGTTAACAGGCATTTGGCATTTCATGCTCCTAACTTTCCTACATGAGGATTTATTTCTCTGGTTCTCTCACTGTCTCACTCAGTTTTACTGAATTCATTTATGATAAGGGCTCTCAACCATTCTTATTCATCAAAGCCCTGAAGTTAGCAGAGCCCTCTTTGGTACCTGATTAGAAGTCCGTCTTCCGTCTCATAGGGAAGTGTTAGAGATGGATAATGATTCTGTGTAGCAGAAGTACTCATTATATCCTCTTAAATTCGGTCACTTTGACGGCAGTAGAGCTTCTCAGTGAGCAGTCTATGATGGAGTGTACTTTTGGAGAAGCTCATGATGGGGGAAATCTGGAATTTTGTAAATATTCCATTTCTTTGATAAATTACATTTAAAAATCAATGAGAGTATCTATTTGGTGAAATCATTTTCCTCCATGTGACCAAATGAGAAGTTTGGTGAAAGATTTAAAATCATTTCTCAGAATTTTAACGCATTAGTCGGGAAGCAAATCCCTTTTTAAAGGCAGTGTCAGTTCTTAAGAGTTAGGGAGCCACATACCACTTTGGGTAACACATGACTGGAGAGATTGAAGAGTGAAGTCCCTGCTTTAAAGTGTATGCCTGGGGACACGGCAATACATACATTTAAAATGATTATTGTTAAGGGTAGGTGTATTTCTATATAAATATTCTGTAGCTTTTGTGATTCAGAGAAACTAGTGGAGCCTCACAGGTACTAAAATCTAGTAAATTCTAGATTCCTTGTGTGGAAGTCAGTGTACCATATCTTAACTGAGTGAATTCTTGATTGTTGGTATCACGTTTGTTTGTCTATATGTATTTCTGTCATTGATCTCCTTAAGAAGAGACTCGTAGATATTGACTGGGAGACCTAAACTGAATGCTAAAATCTGCTTAATGGATATAAGCTGATGCAGTCGTCATTTCCCATTAAAATGCACCACAGCTAGATATGCAGCAAAAAAAAAAAGTTAGTCCCTCCAGCTGAAAAGCAGTCATTACTTATTATCATCACAGAATTTGAAATGATTTCTGTAGTTAACAGTCAGATTTTATTTTTAGTTTACTAAGTTTGAATAATTCACTGTGAGCCAAATTCTTCCTTGATTCTTCTTTTTGGAGCAGTCCATCTTTATGGGAAAACCAGCCTAGAATGGTGATTTCAGTTTCAGTTAGGTGATTTCAGTGAGAAGTGTATTTGGCTCAGAAATGATGATACCGGGGCCAATAAAAAAATTTTAAACTTAATTTTTTTGTAATCATATTACTGGTTTGATTTCATGCGAACTTCCTATATTGACTTTCTGTGTCATTAATTTAAAATTTCCACTATCCTCAATATTTGATGTCTTTGATATACAGATTCCTTTCTGGCTGTAAGTTATCGGCAAATGAAAATTTAGTATGAAAGTAGTTTTCACAAGAGGTTTTTTAAAACAGGAGAATGTGGACATTGCCAGCCTCTGGGTTGCATTTTGGGATATGGTACATTTCTTCCTTTTAAATCTGAAGGCAAAGACTTTTTCAACGTCTAAAGATTCTGATTTATAGAAATTTAAAAGAAAGCCTTTATATTACACAGACATAGAAATTTGAATCAGAAAAATATAAAATTAGGTAATTGTTTTTACCCAGTAAAACTGCTTTGGCACAGAACTAAAATTGATAACTTATGGTTTTAGCATGTAGATGAGTACATGGGAGTAAATCACACTTTTATATGAATAGAAATATCAGAAGTATTCATATATAGATTATAAAATTATACTAAGCAAAAAGTAATTATTTACTATTACAAAAATTATTAAGAACCATTACAAAAATTTTCTGCCTACTAATTTTCTAATCACCATAGAAGTACAATACTTAATAATGCTGGTACGGTACTTACATAAAACGAATTAAGAATTGATGTTATATTTCTGTGTTTGACTATTGAGCTTAACCATAAAACATGTTTGAAATGTGTTTGTGTATGTCTCTGTCACACACACAATACATGTACTTACCTGAAACACACACTGCAATTCCAACACATCTTAAGCTTTTCTCTTTAAACATACCAAGATAACATTCTAAAATGAAGAATAGTATCTTTGTCTCTCTCCATATTGTCTCTCACTAGCTATAGACATATCTACATATTTAATCTAGATAGGTACATAGATATGGATAGATAAATATAGATATATAGATATATGACAGAGAAGGGGAAATGAGAGATCTGTGTTTGGCATAAATCACACTTGTTAACATAAACTATCTGATAAAACTGGTATTGTGTGGCCCAAGACCTCAGACATGCCAAACGACTCTTACCAGATAGATTTTTCTAAGAGCTGAGAGCTCGTTCTCTAGGAGCTGGCCAAGGACCAGTCCTAAAGGCAGACCTTTCTTGGAAATGTACAGAGCCTCAGCAAACAAGGCCTGCTGAGTTAACCCTTTCCTATACATATGGAGAGTGTTCAGCACAGGGCCTGATAGAGAAGGCAGTGTTTCTTGTTATTCACAGCATTAGCCCAATTCTAATTGGGAACAACATGAACAAGGAGACTAAGGGGGAAAAAATGCCCTTTTGTAAGGTGACCACCCTAACTGATTTGAAAGTCTAAAATTATTTTCAGTTTAAAATGATATTTATTTGTAAAATGTACTATCATTGAATAACAGTTTCTAATGAAAAACTACACTAGTGTTCTGCCTATGGAGTAGCCACCCCTTCATTCCTTTACTTTCTTAATAAACTTGCTTTCACTTAAAAAAAACTACGCCACACAATACACAAAAGTTCAAAAGTAGCAATAGTGTACATTCATCCATATAAATGCATGCATTTTTTTTTTCTTTAAAAGTCCAGGTTTTAACTTTTGCGTTTTTTAGAGTCCAGTGATTCTGCAGACTCCATGCTTTTGGCTGTTATTAGATGCGAGCATTAATTGCTTTTCTTTTCTCATGTTTCTGGGTTCCTGATCTTTACCTGTATCTTTAAAATAGATTATTTTCTTTAGATTTAAAAAGTTGGGCTTTTGTCTTCATTTCTTATTTGTTTAATCTTGTATTTCTTTTGCCCTTTCTTTAGTTGAATTGTGTTATTGAAAATTAAATAATTTCTCTGTGAAGTTGAAAAACCTGTTTGACGGTGGGCTCAAGAACCCTTGTGGCAGGTCTCTCACTTGGGCCACCCTCCCATATCCTTAGAAAGCCTGTGTGTATTCTGACACATCTGGCAATTTCTACTGGCTTTTCTTGTATTGTCTGACCCCTTTTTATTTTAGTGATGCAGCCTGGTTTTACCCAACAGGCAAGTGGTGATTTCCAATGCAGGTGACACAGAGGTGACACTAGAATGAAGTGAAATATTCTGTTGAGGGCTAAGCTCATGTTTTTGCTGACAGTGGCAGATGAATGCCATGACTTCATCCTACATCGTGGTTAGGAAGTTTCTTTTGATATATGCTGTAGAGAAAACGTAAAACTTGTAATCAAGAAAATGCCATAATGGAATAAATGCTTACTTAAGTTACTGATATGAGTTAGGCAAAGAAGTTACAAATATTTCCTATTTCCTGCTTCTAAATTATGGTCAAATTGCCCCCAGCAAATCTTTCATTGTCTCCATGTAAAAGATATAGAGGAGCTGTTAGAAAAAGGAGGCTGGAACAACTTTATACATACTGACAGCCTGAATGAACTGCCTCAGCATTTCTATGTTTGAGGAAAGTGTCTGTTTGATAATTTTAATTAAGTTTAAACAGTGTCATAAAGGCAAAGCTGTTCAGATTCTGTGGGAGAGGATATTCGGGGACCAGATACTCATTGCTAGGCTGGCCACTCTGCTTCCTTCAATACTTTGGATTGGTGCCCTTTATTCATTTTTTTCACAACTTCCTCCCCTTTACTCAGGTTCTTTACAAGCTTCCAGGATTTTTTTCTTTTTTTTAAATGACTCTCATGGCTGTTGCTATAGTTGCTATAAAAGGCGAGGTGGGAAACAGACGGGTGAATGAGCACAGAGGTCATTTGCAAACCGTTTGTGGCTAGTGCTCCTCTGTTTACTGTCTGCCTCTTAGTGTCTCTGGGTGTGTGTCTGTTTACAACATGAAATATATGCACACAAATCTCCAATTTTTCTGGAGTAACTGTTAGCACAGCTAAAATCTGAAGGAAATCTATTTTTCTTTTTCGTTTTTTGAGACGGAGGCTTGTTCTGTCACCCAGGCTGCAGTGCAGTGGCACTATCTTGGCTCACTGCAACCTGTGACTGCTGGGTTCAAGCCATTCTCCTGCCTCAGTCGAGTAGCTGGGACTACAGGCGCACACCACCACGCCCGGCTAATTTTTTGTATTTTTAGTAGACACGGGGTTTCACCTTGTTAGCCAGGATGGCCTTGATCTCCTGATCGCCCGTCGTTAGCCAGGATGGTCTATCTCCCGACCTCCTGATGCCCGCCTCGGCCTCCCAAAGTGCTGGGATTACAGGCTTGAGCCACTGCGCCAGGCCTGGAAATCTTTTTTTTTTTTTTTTAAAGGAAATACCAATTAGCAAATAAAAGAGTTGATTCCCCCCAACTTCCATTCCCCAAAGCTTGCTTAAGTGTATGGCTTACATACATTTCATAAATAAAAACATTACCGGCTTGTAAGTGTATGCTTCGTTTTCATGATCCTTCCAAATGTTAGTAACTTAACCTTCCCCTTTTTAAGAGTTAGTCTGTAAGTGATACTGGAAGCCGTGTGAGTAAGAAAGGACAAGTATAAAATCAGACTAAAGGAAGAAAGTAAAATCTGGCATATTTGGCATAGATCCATTCAGCTTTGTATACTTTGTTAGGACTTGAGGGCATGCCTGATTTTCGTAAAGTCGATGCATTGTCATTAAAACAAACAGGTGAAAATGACTTTGGTTACCCTACTTGAGAAGCCATCTGATACTTTAAGTGTATTAGGAATTTTGCAAGTCGTTAAAATTTTATGCCTGTGAATTCAAAAGGCAGACTTTAGTTATCTTAAAAACTAATTTACGGAGGTATTTTCCCTAATGATAGAGCACAAGTGGGTTTAATTTCCAACTAAAAAGAATATTTATTACCATGGATAAAATTAGAAGAATTATACAAATATATGTCATTACATTAGAATGTATTTTTCGTAATATTTTAAGTGACAAGGACTTAATGACACTTAAGTATCTCTTATTTTGAAAAATTGTTTTTTGTAAAATACAGTTGAGCAATTGAGATTTGTGTTCTCAGTATCTGAAGGGGTTTTTGTCTTGTTTTGTTTTTTGTTTGGCCTAAAATTAGGAGAATTCAGCTTTGTGTCTATTTCATCCATTTTGGAAGTTTCCTTGGGTCACTGATCTGAGGCATTCTTGATGTGACTAGGACTTCTAAGCGTTTTTTATTTTATTTATTTTTTTAGATCCTGTTTATTTTAAATGAAAAGGATTAGCATGAGGGATGATAACATTCCTTTTTATTATCTGTAGCTGCAAGTTTTCTTATGATTCATTATTATTCTTCTTACAGCCTTAAATCATCTAAGAACTTCATATAAAATTTAATTCCAATTTCAATTAAATTTGTGGAGCATTTGATCCAAAATAAAATGAAAGTCCTCTCTGATGTTGTAGAGGAGACGCAAGAGTCAGAATAGGGTTTTTTTCAACCTGAAGTTCTTTAAGCTGTGAGTTGAAGGACTGGGTAAAAAAGCAACTATCATTTAGTGTGATCATTAATGCACACGAGTCATTACTAGATGTGGTTGCTGTAAACTGGTCAGGGGCACTTGAAGCCCTAATTCTCTACTTTGTCCTTCTGTCTCCCTATGCTCCATTCTACTTTTTCAGTTTGTTGCTTGCCACATGTGAATGGAAATGAAATAATCAAGCTTGTTAGAATTATGTTCATAATGACAAAAGACCTGAGAGAATGTTAGAACATATAGAACATTCAAATTAAGACATATTTTTGAATGGTTTAAAGCTGTTTTGTTTGTCTCATTTTCTTCTGTGCTTAATGTGTAGTTACTATTATTTCATAGCCCTTGACTTACAGGTTTGGCTACAATGCAGTGTGACTATTAAACATGGGATCATTTGTCATATTGGTAGATGGCAATACATAGATGGATAGAATTTTGCCATTTGATCGAAGCTCTGCCACTGGAAACTTGTTTTCCCAAGTATGGGTACATTCCCCACTTTTCCTGAATGGAGAAACCTAGATCTGAACAAAAAGCAAAAATGAATACACCTTGGGAAGGAAGATGTCAAATATTTGATGCCATTTCCTTTGTTTGTAAATTGTTCATTTCATTTGAATATGAATAAAAAGGGCTTCTACCAAGAATGGGAAAGTAACATTTTGCTAAGCTAAATTTTAATGAACTCATTTGGACTTTTTTTATAGTTACTTAACATTTTCAGTTCATGTGCTAATATTAACTCTACTTACTGGAGAGAAAGAAATGGTATTCAGTATGATAACTACCTTGTTACTGCAGAAATATGGAAGTTTGGCATTTTAAGTATCAAATATTTTAAGTAAAAAAAAAATTATTAGCGTCCCACAGCACAGAGAGAGAATCTATGCTTGCTTGTGTCCCTTTAATCTTTCCCTTACAAAATTAAGCCTAGGGGCCTTACACTATTTTAAATTTTCAAAATTAGGTCATGTAAATGTTGTTTCAGACTTCCAATTCATAACCAGTATCCTTATGAATACTGAATAGTGAAGATAGGGTACATGCGTATCCTACTGATTGCTTAGCAGTAGACCAGAATGAACAGAGAATAAATGGTATTTTCACATGTTAGTAAACTGTTTTTCTGTGTTTTTTTTTTTTTTTTTTTTTTTTTTCTTTTTTTTTTTTTTTTTTTTTTTTTTTTTTATAGACATGTGTGATTAATTTTTTTTTTCCCCCTTTCCTGAACTAATATAGGAACATATGGCCTAAGTATGAGTACATTTGGGAAGGGCAAGATAGAATGCTTGAAGTTAGGACTGACCTGAAAAATGCCTTGGTCTCCGTATTTGTAGATCAGGAGGAAGAAAGGCTGAAAAGGAACTGTAAAAGCATTGGAATGGTAGAGTACAGCTTAGCAGCAACACTCAGGGATCCATCATGAAGACAGTGAGATGAGTTCCCATGGTTAATGCAGCAGGGGCTCTAACTGAAAGCCATCTACCTAGGAAATGATTTAAATCCCTTTACTCTAGCTGGATTGTGGACGTTTTATTTACTTTGAGGAAGTTGTTTAACCCTTTTCATAGATTCCATCAATATTCAGAGTAATGTAAGTACATTTTCCCTTTGGCTATTTTACAAGGACATTGAGGATTAATTAAATTTAAAAGAAAGTAGTGCAATGAACTCCCAGGAGACAGAGGAATATGTTTATCATTTTTCTCATCATTCATTCCTTACTCATTCATTTTGCAAACGTTTGTTGAGTAGTAATTATAATGAAGACACTATACCAGCTTCCTGAATTGGAAATAGAAAGATGAAGGCTGAAGGTGACTTCTGCTCTCATTATGTGTTAATATTTTCTTTTTAAAATTCCCCTTTTAATATGAGTAATTGTGTGGGGGTTTAATATTGCAGATCTCAGCAGTTTATCTTTGATTAACATCACTGACACATATTTTCACTGTCTATTCATTTTTTCTGTCTAAATTTAGAACTACTGTTTATCTTCTACTGTAAGAGATACATAACATAATTTTGTTTTTTTTATATTGTAATCAGTGCAGGTTTTTAAAACCAAGAATAAACACAAGTTCTAATAGAAAATGGAAATAAACTCCCTACACATTACCTTCTCCATTAAAATATCTTTTATGCTACATTCAGAAGAATTTTAACCTTATATAGTTTTTTGTGAAAATATCGCTAAGTAGAAATTTTAAAAAGGAAAGCCTCTAATAGTCATATCTTAGCACTGAAGAAGTGTAAATTATTCTGCAGATTGAATTAAAATGTTAGTTACCAAGATATGAACTAAGACATTTTCAGTAAACAATAGGCTATTCTCGTAGAAAACTGTATTCGATTTCCCATGAGGCTGGTGAAGGTTACTTAGCTTAAGTGACTTTTTAGCTGGTTCTTGGATTTTATTAAATAATATTTGAATGAACACTTTTGACTATCAGCCTGAAAATATTAATCTTTCATTTCAGTCTGAGCAAGTGAAAGTAGATCAATTCATATTATGTGTCTGATTCTCTTTGGGTTGAAAAGAAATGAAGATTGTACTTCTAAGTTAGAATAGAAAAGAGGAGAATTTCTCTTGATTTATTTCTCAGTTTGGGTTTGTGCTTTTGGAAAAGGAAAACAATGGTCCTGAAATCAGTAGCCTTTGTCTATGCCAAATAATGTAGATATGTTGATTTTAGGGGGCTGATTATATAAAGCAATAGAAATGTAGTCTTAAATGAAATTCTGTAAAGATGTAAGAATGCTGAACTAACATGAAAATTAGGGGCTGAAAAAATGCTGGATTGAGAAGAATGTGATAATGAAGATTTTATATATATTCATATATATAAAATATATTCACATTTTTTTTAACATATGTAATGTCATAAAAAGTATAGAATGCCTAAGTCTAGTCTTGACAGAGCACCAGCTTAGATCACATGAGCCTATTAGAGAACTTATGACAATATTTAGGGCTAAACTAATGTTATTGGTGAACCAGTATCTGGAATGATTTCTGTAACTCACTTAACTTGTTTGAAAAAATAATTATCATCAGGACGGCTACTCTGAAGCCAGGAACTGAGGAAGTGTCACAGATGGTATATATTTGTATTCCTGCCTCTTGTCCCTTTCCCTGAAGTGGCATGTGGGGTATGAGGGATTACGGTGTCTTCGTAGGTGGTGAGCTTGAAGGGCTATCAGGGGACTTCTGGTTCTGCTTCAGTTCTGTTTTGTGGAGACAGTCAAGTGATTTAAGGTCTCTTGCTTTAGTTGCCCCACTTGGAAAACAATTGCTTGAGACTGCTTTACTGTGAGCTCCTTTTTTAAAGAAATGCAGATTTTATGATATTCCTAAACATCTTTTTTGCATTTAGTTTTAAAATGGTATTTGTAGTTGATGAGAAAATGGTGATAAGTAAGCCAGGATTTCTGGAATGCCAGGGCACCGTCCCCATGCATGGAAAGCAGTACAAGAGCTTGTGTGTCTTGACATACGTGCATGTCAGCATGCCTCCATTTGCTAATTACAGATACTCAGACTGGACAAAATAAAAGGGGAGTTTCTTGTTTATTTAACTCTAGATTCAGCGGTAGATGGGTTTCTGGGCTGATTGGTTGGGGGCCTAACAATGCCTTCAAGGACTTGATTTCTTTTCAACAGTCAGCTTTTGCCTTCCCATCAGCTAGCATTATTTCCCGTGGGATTGGAAGGCAGCTGCATACAACTCCTGCGGTTCTTCCTTTTCCATATCCAGAGAGGGGAGATGCTTTCAGAGCTGATTATTTTAGGCATAAATTCCATATCCCATCCCTAGAGTCAGGGGTAAACTTAGTGATTACCAAAATAACTATCTTGAGGAAGAGATGATATAGTAATGAATAGCAGGAACATTTTCCATTTTATTTTTATAAAGATAGGGCCTTTTTCTGTTGCCCAGGCTGGAGTACTGTCTGAGTCTGTTTTCACGCTGCTGATAAAGACATACCCAAGACTGGGCAATTTACAAAAGAAAGAGGTTTAATTGGACTTACAGTTCCATGTGGCTGGGGAAGCCTCACGATTATGGCAGAAGGCAAGGAGGAGCAAGTCACGTCTTAACATGGATGGCAACAAGCAAAGAGAGCTTGTGTAGGAGAACTCCCCCTTATACTAATCATCAAGTCTCTTGAGATTTACTATCATGAGAACAGCATGGGAAAGACCTGCCTCCATGATTTAATTACCTTCCAACAAATCCCTCCCGCAACACTTGGAAATTCAAGATGAGATTTGGGTGAGGACACAGCCAAACCGTATTATTCCGCCCAGATCTCATGTCCTCATGTTTCAAAACCAGTCATGCATTCCCAACAGTCCCCCAAAGTCTTAATCATTTCAGCATTAACTCAGAAGTCCACAGTTCAAAGTCTCATTCGAGACAAGGCAAGTCCCTTCCACCTATGAACCTGTAAAATCAAAAGCAAGTTAGTTACTTCCTAGATGCATTATGAGTACAGGTGTTGGATAAATAATAGTCATTCCAAATGGGAGACATTGGCCAAAACAAAGGGGTTACAGGCCCCATGCAAGTCTGAAATCCAGTGGGACAGTTAAAACTTAAAGCTCCAAAATGATCTACTTTGATTCCGTGTCTCACATCCAGGTCACATGATGCAAGAGGTGGGTTCCCATGGTGTTGGACAGCTCTGCCCCTGTGACTTTGCAGGGTATAGCCTCTCCCCTGGCTGCTTTCATGGCTGGTGTTTAGTATTAGTATCTGTGGCTTCTTCAGGCACATGGTACAAGCTGTCAGTGGATCTCCTATTCTGGAGGTCTCAAGGATGGTGGCCCACTTCTCACTTAGGCATTAGCTCCATTAGGGAGTGCCACAGTAAGGACTCTGTGTGGGGGTTCCCACCCCACGTTTCCTTTCTGCACTACCCTAGCAGAGGTTCTCTGTGAGGGCCCTGCCCCTACAGCATACTTTTGCCCCGTGGGCATCCAGCATTTCCATACATCCTCTAAAAGCTAGGCAGAGGTTCCCAAACCTCTATTCTTGACTTCTATGCACCTGCAGGCTCAACACTATGTGGAAGCTGCCAAGGCTTGGAGGCTTCACCCTCTGAAGCAACAGCCTGAGGTGTAGCTTGGACTCTTTTTAGTCAGGGCTGGAGTGGTTGGGATGCAAGGCATGGAGTCCCTAGACTGCACACAGCACGGGGACCCTGGGTGCAGCCCATGGAACCATTTTCTCTTAGGTCTCTGGGTCTGGGATGGGAGGGCTACGGTGAAGACCTTTGGTGTGTCCTGGAGACATTTTCCCCGTTGTCTTGGGGATTAACATTCCGCTCCTAGTTACTTATGCAAATTTCTGCAGTCAGCTAGAATTTCTCAGAAAATGGATTTTTCTTTTCTATCGCATTGTCAGGCAGCAAATTTTCTGAACTTTTATGCTCTGCTTCCCTTATAAAACTGAATGCCTTTAACAGTACCCAAGTCACATCTTGAATGTTTTGCTGCTTAGAAATTTCTTCTACCAGATATTCTAAATCATCTCTCTCAAGTTCAAAGTTCCACAGATCTCTAGGGCAGGGGCAAGTGCTGCCAGTCTCTTTGCTAGAACACAACAAGTCACCTTTCCTCCAGTTCCCAACAAGTTCTTCATCTCCATCTGAGACTCCTCAGCCTGGACTTTATTGTTCATGTTGCTATCAGGCTTTTGGTCAAAGCCATTCAACAAGTCTCTGGGAAGTTCCAAACTTTCCCAAATTTCCCTGTCTTCTTCTGAGCCCTCCAAACTGTTCCAACTTCTGTGTGTTAACTGGTTCCAAAGTTGCTTCGACATTTTCGAGTATCTTTTCAGCAGCCCCCCGCTCACTGGTACGCATTTACTGTATTAGTCCATTTTCATGCTGCTGATAAAGACTACCCCAGACTCGGCAATTTACAAAAGAAAGGTTTAATTGAACTTACGGTTCCATGTGGCTGGAGAAGCCTCACAACCTGGTGGTAGACAAGGAGGAGCAAATCACTGTCTTAGGTGGACAGCAGCAAGCAAAGAGAGCTTGTGCAGGAAAACTCCCGCTATACTAACTGTCAGATCTCTCGAGACTTACTCACTCCACCTCCTGGGCTCAAATGCTCATCCTGCCTCAACTTTCCAAGTAGTTGGGCCTATAGGTGTGTGCCACCATGCTGGCTGTGTTTTAATTTATGTAGAGATGATGTCTTGCTGTGTTTCCCAGGCTCTCTGGAAGTCCTAGGCTCAAGGGCTCCTCCTGCCTGGGCCTCCCAGTGCTTTGGATTACAGGTGTGAGCCAGTGTGCCTGGCTAGCAGGAAAATTTCTAAGAAATAGATATTGGTGCAGTAACCACAAAGCCAACCAGAGAGAGAGTTTTTCAATTTACATTTTATAACTCATTTTTTCTTTGACCTTGGAAAACTAGGGAACAGTTAGACTTAAGTAAATAAACGTACTTTGCTGTGTAAGAATACTTCACTCTGACATACGGCATCTGTAACACACTAGTCCACTAAGACTTTAGTAACTGCTATTAGTATTTCTAGCATGAACCTCACAGATCCCGGGTGCGCAGGCGTTGCATGAGAAGAAGCTTCATAGAGGTAGAGATTCACTGGGAAATATATCAAAATATGTCATAATGAATAACCTCCTTCCAATGCATATGGTGGGGATATGCGATATAAATATTTTAATTTTTTGGACAATATTCTACAATTTATTTAGAACTTATATGGTGGTATTGATGCAGATTTCAAACCCACATATATAGTTTAAAGTGTATACTAATATGATAGAGATCCAAAGTCAGATATTCTCATCTTTATATAGGAAGTAATTAATGAAAGTTCTCAATTAACATTAATATAATACCTAGAAAGTAAGTCTAGCTTGACTCTTGAAGTATTATAGTATTTAAATTCTTTACTGAAAGAAAACTTGCAGCTTACCTATGATGAGTGGTTACATACAATTTGTACCTTTTATTATATAGCCTTGTCAGGTTAGAAAATTAAGAACATTATGATGTATTATTGGTTGAGTGGTAGCGCAAACTACTCAGACAAAACAATGATGGTTTGAGTACACTTGATCTTGGACAGATAGCATTACTGAGAACTGCTTCCTTGTTTGTGCCAGAAAATGGGCTGGTGTTTGAAATGTTTAAATATGAATGATTTTTTTTATAAGTTATTTAGGGCATGCTACATTGTTCGTGGGGGCTCTTAAGCTGCTGTTTTGACCCTCTGGCTTTCTGGGAAAGAGATTCTTAAATCCACCAGTTATTTGAGGTGTGATTTTCTAGGAATAGTCTCTCTGAAACTGTAAGCTGTCTTCTCTGTCCTTTTTTCCACCCCATCCACTCTTGTTAGCTGTCACAGCTTTGATTTTCTTGGCCAACATGGAAGTTGTCTAACTGTAGCCTGGGCTACGCTGCAAAAAACAAACAGCTGTGAAATCCAAGCCACTTAATTCCACTGAGGTTTATTTCTTATTCTTATTCTCTGTATCCATCTTCAGCTGGTTGAGGCCTCTGCTCTATTTAATCGTTTGGGGAGTCAGATTGAAGAACCACCATCTTGTATGTACATTATCTGCAAACATTCCCTGTTTAATCTCCATTTCAGGGAAGGAGGGAAAATGGGGGATTCTATTTGGGTCTTTTACTACCCCAGCCCAGAAGTGACACACATCACTTTCTCTTACATTTCATGGATTCACATTAGTCATGTATACCTGACTGAAAGAGTTGCAGTGAAGAGGAGCAAAAGGAATATTTGGTGAGCATTATTACCCAGGCTATACTTTTCTATGACCCAGAAAATGTTGCAATTTCTGAACACTTAGTGAGGTTTTTGGGAACTAATTGATATCCTTGTCTTCCTCCTCAGTTGGTGGAAGGATCTCTTGGAATCCACAGATATAGGTAACTCCTAAATGAGGCATAGGTCCCACCATGCACCTGGATTGCAGGTGTTTTCTATTGGAGGACTCTTTTGGAAACACTATCATTCCAGTCCAAGGCTATTGGAACTGGCATTTTGGGGAACATTCCACTGTACCTCACATTCATTCTTGGTTCCTATTCAATAGCTAAAGCTCTTTGATCATCCATCTATTTCTGTTCTCTCATTCCCTTGCTCGTCTACTTCTCTATGAACCCAAGGGGACAAGGGAGAGTTTTCTGTCCTCTGCAACATGGGAAACAAACCCTTAGACAAACACCAGCTTTTTGGTGTGAGCCTTAAGTGAAGATTGGGTTGTGCCCAAGGCCTGTCTTCTTCCTGCTGCTGCTTCAGGATGCCTGCTCATAAATTCATACCCCTTTTCCTTATAACGAGAAGCTAGGATCAGTGAATTATGTGTGACAGTAAAAAGATAAAAGGATTCCTACTTGATGGCCTCCAATTCTTTTTGCAAGAAGGTAGAGGAATTAGAGAACTTAAGAAGAGTGGAAAATGTTGGAAAAGCCACTGTGAAGAGGTGTGGAGGAGGAAGAGAGATCCTAGTGCTGCTTTATTTTTCATCCTGTGCAAAATTCTGTCTCTTTCAAAGCTTTATTTTGCTGTGCCACCCTTTCTCTCTTCCCTTTTGCTGGTCTTTACCAAACTCCTGGTTATTCTACCTTGTTTTTGGGGGACTTTGGTACCCAGTTTGAAGTCTTCCAACTAGAAACCTCTTATCAATTCCCTTGTGTTGATTACATCACATCCCAGAGACTCCCCCAAATCCCTGACCCCTGTACCTCTGTTGTTCTGTAACCTGTGTTTCAGCTCAGATCTGTGTTCTGTGTATCCACCTGCCTACTAGACATCACAAACTGGACAGTTTAAGAATCTTCAAACTCAGCATGTTAAAAATGAAACTTCCTCTCAATTTTACCTCTTCCTTTTTTATCTGTGTTCCATCATTTGCCAGTGTCAGCTCAACTTCTTTGTTCTTTTATCCTTTTATTGGACCCATCTAGCAAAACTTTGTCTAAAGATCTATTCACCTAGTCCATTGCTATGCCCAGGCAGATTGCATTTCTGGAGATAGAAACTCAACAGTGGCAATTGATATTCTTAAATGCGTGATTTCCATTCCCAACTGAACCATCGCATATCAGACACTACATACATGGTATAAATAATGTTATAGTGGGAAACAAGCAGTCTGTTTCTTTGTTCAGTTTTCTCTCCTATTATCCATAGTAGTTCTCTATGGTATTTCTACTTCCCTTCTCAAAACTTCGCAAATTTCTTATTTCTCCACCTTCTTCAAAATGATATCAAAACTCATATAGAAGTGAATATCCAAAAGGTAGCAACTCTTTCTACTTCTTGCCAGATACCTACAACCCTAACAAGTCCTCACCATCCTTTCTTCCTTTATTCAAATCTCACTAGAAAGGAGCCTCTGGCTGATGTCTGACACTACCCTTATACTCTGGAGCAAATTCACTGCATGACTTACTTTTCACTTACCTTTTTCTCACTAGCTCTTTTCTGTCTTGAAAAATATATAAATTTAGATAAACATACAAATAAAACCTCTCTGGTTTCCTCATTTGCCCTTTGCTCCTTTTTTCCTCCCCTCCAAAGCCAGATTTTCAGACAGAAGTATTTGTGTTCTTTTCTTTCAATCCTCAGGTTTTCTCTTCAGCCTCACAGCAGTCTGCCGGTGCCTCCAGGACTCCACTGAAGCAGTTTTCGTTTACTTCACTAGTAGGATATCTCCTTAGATGGGGTTAATCATGCCCTCTTTTTGCAAGTGTGCTCCTCTCTTGGCTGCTGCAATGGAATCCTGGTTTTTGCCTCACATCTCTGATTGCTAGGCCCCTTTTATAGAGCTCCACTTTCTGTTTCAATATTTTAAATGACAGTATAATTTAATGACACCTTCTGTTTCCTCCTCTTTACCCAATCCATACACCTGGAAATCTCCATCAACTCCTTTGTGTTGATTAGATCACATCCCAGAGATTCCCCCAAATTCCTGACCCCTTGAACCTCTGTTGTACCTCTGTTCTTCTGTAATCTTTGCTTTAGCTCAGATCTGTGTTCTGTGTATCCATCTGCCTACTAAACATCACAAATGGACAGTTTAAGAATCTTCAAACTCAGCATATTAAAAATGAAACTCATTACCTACCCACCTTTCAAGTTCCTCATGCCAGTGCCTGACTCCCCTACTCACCCATATTACCCATGTCAAAAACCTGGTGGCACCTAAGATACCTTCATCTCTCACACTCTCTACTTACAACTAATGACCACATTTTTTTTTTTTTTTTTTGAGATGGAGTCTCACTATGCTGCCCAGGCTGGAGTGCAGTGGTGTGATCTCAGCTCACTGTAACCTCTGCCTCCTGGGTTCAAGTGATTCTTCTGCCTCAGCCTTTTGAGTAGCTGGGATTACAGGCGCCCACCAACATGCCTGACTAATTTTTGTATTTTTAGTAGAGATGGGATTTTGTCACGTTGGCCAGGCTGGTCTCGAACTCCTGACTCAGGTGATCTCCTTGCTTCAGCCTCCCTAAGTGCTGGGATAACAGGCATGAGCCACCCTTCCCGGCCCACATTCTTAATGATTTTAACTATCTGTCATCATATCTGTCAAATGGCTGACATTGAATGGTGACTACTCCCATTCCACTTCCTCTACCTTAATTCCAACCACCACCACCATTTCTTACTTTGACTATTCAAAAGCCTTTTCCAAATTAGTCTATTTTATCCAGTTTTGCTTCATTCCATTCCATTCAATCCATAGCAAAATAATCTTTATTGAATATAACTCTGATCATACTGCTTCCTCTGCTTAAAGTGCTTCCTTCTTGTTCTACTGACCACAGAGTGAAATCTTAAAATCTTTGTGATGTCATTCAAAAGCGTCTTTGTGATCTGGCATCTCTTGACCTTTCCATCCTTAAGCCACTAATCTCTACCACATTATTTATAATTTTTAATATATTTTTATTTTGCATTGTCTACTTCTGTTTATTTCAGTGGAAGTCTTCCCTAAGACTCTCAAAATTAAACATCTCCTCTAGGAGCTACCATAGCCCCTAATACTTCATCATCTGGGGATAGCGATCACACGATTAAAATTTTCTGGTTATGACTTTGTCTTTTTTATTCTTTAAAGGCAGAAAGAGGTGGTTTTTTTTTTCTTCTTTCTTAGTACAGTGTTTTTCTTCTTTTTCTTCTTTCTTAGCAGTGTCTGACTTAAAGAAGTACTCAATCAAAGCTTTCGAATCAAGGAATGAATGCTCTTGGGACCTTAATTAGACAATCCTACCTGTGAGAATTCTTGTTCTTATGGTTGGTTTTTCTTATGTTCATAGGCTGGTAAAAAAATAATACCTTTTTTCCCTCTAATCCACTGGATAAATCTTGCCCTCTTAAATTTCAGCTTAAGCAGTCCCACCTGGCTCGTCATTCCTGTCTTAGAGGCACTCTGTACCTCCTTGGCATCCTGTACCTCCTTGGCACCCTGTGTTATCTATCACAGCACTTAAAACGATTATGTATAATTATTGGTTTTCCTGCCTGTATTCATTCATCTTTTTACTTAGACTTCAACTGAGAGTTCTTTGAAACAGGACTTTATATTTTTCTTATCTGTGTTTCCAAATGACCAGCTCAGGAAAAGAGCCCTTAATTTTTTTGTGATAAGGGTGTTGAGGACCTCCCTTAGGAATTCTTCATATAAGTTAAACAGGAGAGTTCTTAAAATGATTACCAAACTGAAATGCCAAAGGTAGATTTTAAGCCAAGTTATCAGTTGATAACTGAAAGGACTCTCTTAAATGCTTTTTTTTCTTGTTTTAATTATTTATACCAACTGGTCATAGATTCCCCTACCAATATTTAAATGGCCTATCTCAAGTATAGTTTGAATTAGCATGGGAATTAGCTATTATGGCTCGGACATTTCTTACCCTTTATTCATTCATTTATCACTGTGGGTCAGAGGATTCCCAGGCATAGGATGAATGACATTTAGCCAGTGTTTTGAATCCAAGCCTTGTGCTAAAGCCATTAGGAAATTAAACCTCTCCAGGTGTTGCTGATTGTGCCCATTGTTTTAGGAGATCAGACCCCACCTCAAGATAGAACATATCATTTATAGAAGCATATGTTCAGTTCAGCATCCAGGGCAATATAGGCTAATTCTAAGGTTTTCAAATTATATTCATGTCTACATTGCCCATGATTCAGAGTTATACCTATTTGTTATGACAATGCAGAAGGATATAAAGTAAAACTGCCTATAATTTAAGAAGTTAATTTACATGATTTATACATAAACCAATCATATAATCAAATCACATAAATTAATCATAATTAAATTATATGAATCGATCATATAATTGAATCATATAATTGAATTATAAATTGATTATATAATTAAGCTATATGGATTAATTATGATCATTTTATGGATTAATTGTATGATTAAATTATATAATTATTAATTTATGTGATTATAAACACCCAAAGATAATGTGTTAACAATTTGATATATGTCCTTTCTTCTTTTTTCAGTACACACACACTATTTGCTTTCTCTCACTCTAACACTTTTATTTATTATGTATAAAGAAGGATTATCCTAAACTACTAAATGGTATCTTGCAAGTAGACTTTATATTTAACAGTAAAAGTAAATGATGGTCTACACCCTCTTTCTGTACAATTCTTTATATTTGAAACAGCTATTTCTGAACATTTTATGTTGCTTCCGGTATCTTGCAATGAACAAGGATCCTTGTACTTATATATTTTTGCACTTTCCTATTTACTCATAATATATTCCTAGGAGTGAAAACTCTGTGTTGTGATACATATTGTGAAACTGCCCTATGGAAGTGACATCAACTCCTGCCAGCACTCTCATGAGTTAGTGTGGGATATTAGAACTCTTTTTAATTCCTTGTTAGTTTTATAGTCACAAAGTTGAATTTCCTTATAGTTTTAATTTGCATTTATTTGATATTGATTTGATTTGCGTTTATTTAATTTGCATTTATTTGATAATGAATTTGAATATGTCTTTAGGTTTACTTTATTGCCCTAGGTTCAATTAACATTTGCTAAAAAGGTCTTGTAACCACATTTCTTGCGAAGGGGTTTCAGCCCTGCTTTTATAAATGTTGAGGCATTTCCTTAGGGTGGCTTTAAGAACCTCAGTTTTAACTATGAGCCTGACAGTACATATTGAGGTATTCCCTCCTAGAGACGGGAACCACATGTATTAGTCTGGGTTCTCTAGAGGGACAGAACTAATAGATGTATATCTGATGGAGACTTTATAAAGGAGTATTGACTCACACAACCACAAAGTGAAATCCCACAATAGGTTGTCTGTAAGCTGAGGAGCAAGGAAGCCAGTCTGAGTCTCAAAACCTCAAAACTAAGGAAGCCAATAGCACAGCCTTCACTTCAGTCTGTGTCTGAAAGCCTGAGAGCCCCTGGCATATCACTGGTGTAAGTCAAAAGCTGAAGAACTTGGAGCCTGATGTTCGAGTCTGATGTTTGAGAGCAGGAAGCATCTAGCACAGGAGAAAGATGAAGGCTGGAAGACTCAGCAAGTCTGCGTTATTCTAAACATGCTGGCAGTTGATTAGGTGGTGCTCACCCAGATTGACTTGGGTGGGTCTGCCTCTCCCAGTCCTCTGACTTAAATTTAATCTCCTTTGGCAACCCCCTCACAGACACACCCAAGAACAATACTTGGCATCCTTCAGCCCAATCAAGTTGACACTTAATGTTAACCATCACACTGTCTATGTAGACTCTGTAAAGCAATCAACTCCCAAGTATAGAAATGGAATGAGAATCTTGCATTGTAGTAGGTGCCTTGATAATAATACTGAATTGTCAGTGATCACGTACATCGGAATTATAGGTGTCGCCATGACCTGATAAAGCACACTCAATGCTTAGAAAATTACCAAAGTAACAACCTAGTTCAGGTTCATGCTTAGTCATTCAGGTCTCCTAAATTAATGAACTAGGTTGTAAATGATTGTTGGAGTCTGACCAGCTTAGCTAATTGAGTATTTATTAGACACACTTCATAAAAGCTGCAATTTGTACCAATAATGTGCACTAATAAGTTAATGATTATTATTGTCAATGAAAGAGCCAAACATTTATATAAGCTAATCTTTTGTGACTCTTTAAAAAAAAATATGGTCATTTATCTCCTTTGATTATTTTTCAATTACATTCTAATTTTTGCATCCTTGCTTCATTGTATAGTTCAGTAATGGACTACTTCTAAAGTTTTTTTCTAATAATAAATTATTTTGATTTAAAAATAACTCATCAGATATGGAATTATTATTCCCCGAAGCACTGCAATTTACATTTGAATATGCAAAATGCAAGCTTTAGTGTACTTGAACAATGTTTTTGTGTTTAGAGCTGCTATGGGAATTATAAATTTCAAAATTTTTCATTTGGTTGAATTCAAAATCATTCTCCACTATGCATTATCTTGATATATTTGAATTGGTTTTTACTGTTTATTTCTTAACAAAGATATGATTTAGAGATGAAAGACATATATGCTCTTTATTGTTAAGAATTATGTAAATCTTAAAAGTTAAGTCTGTACACCAGAACTGTGAAAACATAATTTAATGCTTATAAAGGAGAGATTAAAGATTTTGCTTTTAATGAAGAAAAGAGAAACAGTTACATCTAATTAATCTTAGATATATAATGTAGCCTTGGATTAAGGCGAGTCAAACTAAACCATAGTTCTGTCTGTGGGTTAATCTATCTTTTATTAGTGTGTCAGCACTTTTTAGACTGGGCTGTCTTACAGAAATAACAAAAAGAAAATACATTAAGTCAGAATTTATTTAATCTTTACCTAGGTGAAAGCTAAAAGCTTTATGCTAAGATTAGTGTAAACCTGGGTAACTGAAGAATTGCCTCAAGTTTTAAATTAAATTTGTCCACCCAAGTTACCATAGTTTAATGTATGTGGAAGTCTACATTAAATTTCTTGAATAATCCTTATTCAAGAAGCCCATAATCTTCCGTTTGGAAGAATGAAAATGATAAGGTAGCCATTATATTACTTAAATACAAAGTAGAATCCTGTTATCCCCCCAGTGACTTCTCTTGCTCTTTCCCTCTGCAATAGCATTTTATGCTCATTTTCCCTTTGCTTTGATATCTGCCTTTTGCTCTCACTACTCTGATTGGCCGCCTTCTATTGTGCATCTTCGTTTTGAAAGTCTTGTTTTCTTTTGGTTTAACTGACATCACTTTCTCCTAGTTCTGTTTGTTTCCCTATACCCCTAATCACTTCTCAGATTTCTCCATTTCTCTATTTGTATGTCTTTATCTGCTTGCCCCTTAATCTGTTGCTTCTTTCTTAATTGACTGTAGCTTTTCGAATTTCTTCTTTTGCAAATTTAGTTGCTGTCAGCCCCTCAAGACTTAAAACATTCTTATCTCTTGTCCTTGGATTTAACTGCTCTTGCCTTGGATGTTCTTATTCTCCTTTAAGGTAGTGAGAACCAACCGCAGCTGCCACTCAGCTAGGACTTTAAAAAGAATGAGTCTGAAAATAAGTTCATATCCCCTGGAATAAAAAATCCTAGGGTGTTTGGAAAGTTATTGAATGAATAGAATGCCAGAATCTTATCTAAAACTCCTATCTCATATTTCAAATCCCGTGCAGCAGTGTTTTAAAGAAGAAAATCAGTACTTAAATCAGTATGTTCGTAAATTAAAAGGCTTATTAATTTCAGAAAAAATCCAAATTATGTTTATTATTTTCTTTCCTTTTTCTTAAATATTTTTTCAGACAAGATCTTGCCGTGCCACCTAGGCAGGAGTACAGTAGCACAATCATGCCTCACTGAAGCCTTGAACTCCTCGGCTTAAGTGATCCTCCTGCCTTAGCCTCCTGAGTAGCTGGGAGTGTAGGCATACGCCCTCATGCCTGGCTAATTTTTAAATTTTTTTGTCGAGACAGGGTCTCGCTTTGTTGTCCAGGCTGGCCTTGAACTCATGGCCTTCAGAAGTCCTCCTACCTCAACCTCCCAAAATATTGATAGTAATAGGTGGAGGATATTCAAAACTATATCTTTTAAGTAAGCAATATTCTCATTTGTCCTCAATAATGTGTTTCAGCATATGGCATATAAACTTTTGCTGCTTTAATCAACTTTACTAATAATGAAAATAACCACTGTGCTGGTCCAGCGGCACTGCTTCCTTTTTTATCTCCTTTGTATCCTTCAGGTTACGTTTTCAGTTATCAGGAAGGAAAGTCTTTTGTCTCCTTCTCTCTCCTTGTGATTAGGTTAAATCTCCTTATTGGAGTTTTCTCATACCATTGCAACTACAGTTTTATGCATTTTAGATATGACTATTGGATGAAAGTTTAATTTCTTTCTTGGACTGTGAATTCTGTAAGGACTTTTGGTGTAATGGATGTGAATAGGTGCTCACAGAATGTTTCTCAGTTGAATGCATGAGTAAATAAATGAATGAGTTTGGGCTTCACAATTAAATTGGAGGTTTAGATAAGGAAACCTCAGAGAACAAAACATGTAAAATATTTCCTAATTGATTTACTTGTCTGCCACTCTGGCAGATGATGAATTCAACATGACCTTTGTACTTGAAGTGTTCATGTTACTGTAAAGCGTTCCTTATTGTTTTCAGGGCTACCTGAGAATCCTAGAACATCTATGAATATTATAATTGAAATACTGAGGAATGAATTTCTCTCCCAGCAGATTCTTCATACCCCCTTCTTATTCCTTAGCATCTTTTTACTTCTTATTACTGTGATAAAATGACCCTGTGCTTTATGTGAAGCCAGAAATTATACCTGAGAGTTTTAAATGTAGCAGAATCTCAGTGGAAATAGGATGATACAAATCTTTTCCCCCAAAGCACAGTGGAGAGCAGGAAAAAGGCCAAGGACTGCTACCCAATCAAAGAATAATCAAGTCTTTTATCCTGATGAGATATTACCTTTATCCCTTTTCTTAATGGATTGAGAATTCACTGGAAGAATTAAAAGGGAACCAGAAAAATCTCAAAAGGAAGCCATGGGGTGAGGGGTTCCCTGAAAGTGCTCAGGGAAAGAAAAGGATTAGAAGAGTAGATGCTTTATAAACTATGCCAGCCAAAATGATCTTTAACTTCTAATTATTTAGCTAAAATTGTACCAAATAAATGCATTCAAGACCTGTTTCCCTTCCCCCAGGGAAGAGTGAGAGCAGGATGTTACCTTGTTTTACAAAAAAGAAAAGTTTGTCTTGAAAAAAATTCCAACCTTGCCTCCTCAGTACTACAGTGAAGAGATATTTTTCCACATCCCTTTGTCCAGGAAATGAGGACACGGGGGTGTTATTGGGTTTTAATTGTCCTCTTAGAAAAGGGTAACAGTTGTCCTACAGACATGATGACTTCAGTTCCATTTGAGTGGGGTCCTGTCTGTCTCTGTCTCCCTCTCCACCGACTGTACCTTTACCATAACATGGCCTCACACAGGCAGTTTTGAGTAAGTGTATGTTAAATGACTGCCCAAGTGAATGGAAGATTGGAAAGGGTCCCCAGCACTGGAGCGTGGAAAGGAACACTGGGTTCATTAACTCTTTGGATTTCTCCCTGGCTACATAAGTACATTCCCTAAAGGATATGGATCTTGACAGTATTGGAATCTTCAGAAATAATCGCAATACCTGAAGTTATTTAAGATTTTACCATTTTCTTTTTTTTTTTTTTTTTTTTTT
>NW_016107395.1:5708748-5790751 GCF_001604975.1 Cebus imitator
CCACCATGCCCAGCTGATTTTTTGTATTTTTTAGTAGAGACGGGGTTTCACCATGTTGACCAGGATGGTCTAAATCTCTTGACCTTGTGATCCACCCGCCTCGGCCTCCCAAAGTGCTGGAATTACAGGCTTGAGCCACCGCGCCCGGCCCGATTTTACCATTTTCAAAGTGTTTATACATAACACTTTCATATGCTTTTGTTTCCTAGCTACCTCAGTTTCCCTGTCGGCTTGAGCAGGTTAGTGTAGAGAGGTGGTGACATCGGGGAAACGAGTTTACTTAGTCATATTTATTACCATATTATCACTGGCTTGAGGCTCCTACCACATGCATTCCTAAAGAGGCTGTTGTGGGTCACCCAGATTATTCACAGCCATCTTTATTATCAATATAATGAAAACACAAGTGTGCTGTATGCAATAAATCTTAGGCTTGAATGTGATTACAGGAGCCTCTGTTGAAATGCAGATTCAGATCTATTGAAAGATCTGAGGTGGGCCAAGATGGGATGGGCATATTTTTAATAAGCTCCTCCGTGAGCTGATGCTGCAGGACTGTGACTTATGGAACCTGTCTGCATTTAAAATTAGTGAAGTAAGCTAGACTAAATATTTATTCATTTTTAAAAGCTTAAATATTAGGCATTCTGGTGAGAAACATTAGTCTTTGATGCTTCACTGGTTTTAAGAAAATAGTGAGATTTAAGTCTCACATTATTACTTGTCCTCTTTCTTTTATAGCAAGGCCCAGAAGTGCCAGAATCAGCTTTTGGAAAAAGTAATTACACTGGTTTGGGGGTGAAAAAGGTAGTATTTTTATCTGTTGCCACTATGCTGAAAAATGAACTTATCTTTAAATGGCTTTCCTCTTTAAAATTCTCTGAGAGAATAAAGCTTCTCTGTAGAGAAAACCAAGTTTCATCTAAGTATTGATTATTACGTAGATAACTTCATTCACAGTTGGGAGACAAGATAATAAGTTTACAGATAAAAACTTCTTTCCTTGAGTAGCCTGTGGTTTCTAATCATAAATTTTTGTTTGACGTTTCTGTAATGCAGTGAAATTGGAGACTTAATTTGATCAACTACAAGGAAATAAACATACTGTGATCTAAATTTACTAAACAATGCTTCAAGGCAATTATTTAAATTAGTAAGAATTAGATTGTTTTTCTCTTATTTTAACTGTGTTTGCAGTCTCTTGAGTATTGCTTATACTTAATAACTGAATCTTTGTGTTGGGGCATAATTTCTCAAAATTATGTTTTTCTTTCTGTGAATACAATATTAAGTTAATACAGTAATGCTAACTCAGCTACTGTTTCATAAACTTCCATGTCTTTTTTTTAATCTGGCAAAGCCTTCTCTCAGTATAATCATTACGCCTGGTAATCTTCACTCTCATAGTTGAAGTGGTTAATAGATAATCCTCCAAGCAGCACTCCAGATCCATCTGAGTACCCATTAAAACACTCCTTGATGCTATTGGAGTTTATGAATTTCTTTATCTGCGAGACAATGGAAATTCAACGGAGAATTTCTTCTATTAGAATGTATATTCAAGTCTTACCTTGAGTACTCTCTTCTAATTTTAAATAAGGTTTCTAGATGTGAATTTACAGATTTTTAATCTTGGAGTATTTAATGCACAAAATTAAACATTTGACAGCCTACGTTTTTGACTTCCTCTCCATTCATTCCTTTTTCTTTAAAAATTCTTTTAAAGAATGATAAAATGGAAAGTATTTCATATAGTTATCGTTAATAATAGGAGAGTGTTCTGGTAATGGTTATAAGGATATGTATATAAGTGGATGGATTGAAGAGACACGTACTCCGGAATTATCAGGATTCGGTGTCGACTGGATGTGTGGGATACATATCATGGTCCATCAATAAAACAAAGCTCAAAGCATAGTGAATTTGGTTATCTGGGGATAAAGCTTTTAATTCTTCTAACAAAAGCAATATGCTTTTAATCTGAATTCTCTTTATAAATATTTATTTGCTCCCCTTTGCATAGTTTTCATAAGTGGCATGCAGTATATGTGGAATTCTAATTATGTAACTCCATTTACAGTTTGAATAACTATTTTAGAAGTGACTTTGGCTAATAAGATTGGCTCTTTTAAAATCTGGAAAATTCATGAGGTTGTTAAAGAGATAATGTTAGTTTGGAAAGACCAGTTAAGAATGTATTGATTAATAACTCCAAAATGAACTGTTTGCTTTTCTGCATAGCTATAGCTATATCCTGCACAAATCTTGCTTCACTCAAAGGGCTTCAGATGGGGTACCTGTTGAGTTTTGCTGTTGTTGGTCAGTAACACGTTATATACAAGCACTGAGAAATTCTTCATTTCTTATTTAGAACCTAAGATCCTTTTATATCATAATTTTGTTTTAAAAACATCAAGAATTTGAACTTGCTCTTTTTTTTTTGACCTTGTGCTTATAGTTCTGACTCACGAAAATAACGGACATAATTGTGAAGTTATGATTGTTTTAGCTTGGAAACACAAACTTACTACGTTTTTCTTGTTTTGACAACTGACCTTTTTAATGAAACAACATGCAGTTTTTCTGCAGAATATATAATTTAAAACCTGATGAAAATGTATTCCTTCTTACTTGTACTATTTATGTGTTGTTTTTTCTTTAGAAATAAAAGGAGCACCTTCTCAACTCTTACAAAATACATTTAACATCACTTAAATCTTTTTTAATTTCACTAAGAAAGGACAATCAAAATTTTTTTTAAAAAAAGATAAGTATTACATCACAATTGATAACATAATTGCAATAGTTAGACTTACTTATCATGTGACAATAAATAACTTGATCTGTGATCCCTGATAAAGCATAACAGTAGAAAAATCCTTTGATGGGATAAATATGTTTCTGTTTTACAGGTGACCTCCAGAAAATACCACCTTCAAACTCACACCTGTCTGGAGAACTGAACATAGTCTGAAATAACAGTTTTCAGGGGTTCTCATTTTGTCATGTGATTTTCTAAGGTGTTTTTATTTTCTAAAAAGTATTTTAAATTCATTCTAGGTGAAAATGCCCTGATTTACTCAAAACTTAGAGCTTGGAAGATGAGGCTCTGGCATTTGACATCTTAATCTTAGCACTACTAGAAGTGTATAAAATCTGAAATGCCATTGCTGCAACACTCCTCTTCCTTCCACTTAGTTTCTTTTTCTACTCATTTTAACAAACGTAGTAGAAATTGTGTCTTTAATTAGTGTATTGTCAGCCTTCTTTAATGCTCTTGTAGAGGTAATTGTACTTAGTGCAAAAACAACCACTAGGTGAACACATTCATTACGCAGAAGAGGAAATGGTGAGGAAAATATCTGTCTTTAATTCTCCTATCCTCCCGTAAGCGCTTTCTCTGTGTTGGGCACATGGCCATAGTGGTGACAGCGCTGCCTGGAACCTTGCCCTCATGGAACCTTGTCCTCATGGAACCTTGCCCTCATGGAGCTTGGCATCTAAGTGGGACCAGCAGACAGATATTTATACAAACAAACTGGACAATTACAGAAGATAAAAAGTGTTATAGGTTGGGCTGTGGCTGGACGGTGTGTACATGCCTGTAATCCAGCACTTTGGGAGGCTGAGGCGGGAGCATCACTTAAGGAGCCCAAGAGTTTGAGACCAGCATGGGCAACATGGTGAAACCCAATCTCCACAAAAACCACAAATATTAGCTGGGTGTGTTGGCTTGCACCTTAAATCCCAGCTACTTGGGAGGCAGAGGTGGGGAGATCGCTTGAGCCCAGGAAGTTGAAGCTAAATGAGCCCTGATCACCGCATTCCAGCATGGGTGACAGACCGTGTCTCAAAAAAAGAAAAGTCTTATAAAAGCAGATTAAGATGGTAATACCATTGTCACTGGGAAATGCTATTTCTGAATTAAGAAATAATTTGTCTTCATCGTTTATTCTCTATGGAGATGAGAGATGATATTTGAACTGTCCTGCTCAGTGAGATCATTTCTTGGAGATCAACTTGGGGGATTGGATTTGTTCCTTGAAGCATTCATGATTATTATCACTGCCACAGCTTATTCATCATTCCACACATATTTATTGAGGGCCTGATGTATTTCAGGTTCTATTTTCCCTTGGGAGAACAAAACTGAGAAATTCCCTATCTCAATGAATTTGCCATATGTTCTCTACTTTTTAAATAAAATCCACTTTCCAAGCCTCTCAGTTGTATAATGATCTAACTCTATTCATTCATTGTCCAACCTGAGGAACATAGGGAGATCCTATCTCTACAAAAAATGTAAAGGTTAGTCAGGTGTGGTGTTACGCACCTGTGGTCCCAGCTGCTCTGGAGGTGGAGGTGGGAGGATTGCTTGAGCCCAGGAGGTCGAGGCTGCAGTGATTACTGCATTGTAGCCTGGTGGTAAAAATGAGACCCTGATATGTTTTTTTTTTTAAATTTCTTTCTTCCAACACGAATTTTCTATATTTAAACCTGAATTATAGGAGAAAGTACCTAGCATGTACAGCAAGATATAAGATTTAATTGATTACTTAATATGATCTGTTTTGTTGTTGCTAATCTTTTGAGGCATATTTAACATTTGTTTAACTTATTTTCTTAATTCACATTAAATCTTTTTTTCAGTGAGAAATTGTCCAGCTTGTGCACTAGCAGAGAGGTTGCCAAATCTACCTTAAGCAGGAGAGTTTGGCCTCCTTTACCCTTTGAAACTTGAGACACATCAAAGTCCTGGGAGATGTGGTATTTATTGACTTCTTGTGGCTGGCTCTTGTGTATAGATATCCTCACAGATTTCCTTGGTATATGTAGATCTTGATCACCATTCTGACAGTCAAAAAGGCCGCTTAGCTGTCTTCTGCCAGGACATAATCAGAAAATGTTGCTGATTTTTCTGCCGTCTTTGAAAAACTATTCTGACCAAGATACAATTGCCTAAGGGAGCATGTGCTCACTTACTTTATTTGAATCTTCACTCCTTATATGCTCACCTCTAAACACTCGCAGTGATAATTTTAACCTTTCATTTCTGAAAGTTATTCCTTTACTCTGCCCTCCCTCAAATGGTAGCCACTAGCTAAAGTGTGTTTTGAGCACTTAAAATGTGACTGGATTGAGATGTGCTATAACTGTAAAGAACACACTAGATTTAAAAGATTTAATGTAATAAAAAAATGTAACATATCTCGTGAACATTTTTATATTGATCGTATAAAGGAATGATAGTGTTTTGGCTATATTGGACTAAGTAAAATATGAAGACTGATTTCATTTACTCTTTACCTTTTTAATGCGACGATTTAAAATTACCAATGTAGATTGCAATATATTTTTTTTGGACAGTACTGCTTTAAAATAGGAATGCATATGGAATGTTCAAAATGGTTTTGGAAGCCTGGATTCGTTGATCTATTTGAAGAGTTGCATGATTACTCTAGAGCAGTGTAATGTGTAAATTTAGAACAACTTCATGATCGATAATTTACTTCCTTGTAAAGCAAGTGAAAGTTTTAATATTGCATGTGGGAAGAAGGTGACATTTACAAATGGGCAAATTTCAAACTGGACAAAGCAGTGTCTTCATTGCTGCCCAGATTACCTACTCAACATAGATTGAGACTAATGTGAATAATGGAAAATGTTTTGGTGGAAATTTTAGGCTTAAACAATTTTTAAACGATTACTTTAAAATTGTGATTATTGACCTGAATGTTATTGTATTGGGGTTTGCTTTGGCTGTGTGTTAATGCTTTGATGAGTTTCCGGACATCAGAGTAAATCAAGGGGTTTTCTATTTGCAAGTCTGCACTTGATTATAGGAGAGCAGTTATGGTAGCTAATTAGCTTGCTTCTTTTTTTAATGGCTGTTTCTTAATCTGTCGCACGAGTGAGAAAAGAAAAATACTAATTTGATAAGGATGTCTGACTTATTCTTAGTTAACTGAGTTCATTATTGGTTTTAAAAGCAGAAGCTTGCAATAAACAATATGAAAGTTTCAAACAATTGTATGAGAAATTATTGAAAATGAAATTTTAAAAGCAAGAAATTTTATTACTTTCAAAAATAGTTTACTGTTTAAAACAGTTGCTCTATCTCAGGCAGCATGGCTCAGGAGAATATGTGATTTTAGGAGTAAAAGATAAAAAGAAGATATTGATTTTTTTGGTCAAGCATCTAGAAACTATTTTCTGTAACATCTGGCTCCGCTATGAAGAGAAGAGGTGAGTCAAGTTGCTGACAAAAATTGGTGGATGAAGAAATGGGGATAGAAGCATATTATTTCAAGGCACCAAGGTGCAAAACAGTTGAAAAACTAAAAATACAGTGTCTATATTATATATAAACAATGTGAAGGTGGTAAAATAAGAAGATATAAATGATATGGAGAAAACCAGAGAGGAAGTGAAACTAAATACATTTAAAAGGAATTGATGGGGCTGGCATGGTGGCTCACGCCTGTAATCCCAGCACTTTGGGAGGCTGAGTCGTGTGGATCACTTGAGGCTAGAAGTTCAAGATCAGTCTGGACAACATGGTGAAACCCCATCTCTACTAAAAATACAAAAACTAGCTGGGCATGGCAGTGCACACCTGTAATCCCAGCTACTCATGAGGCTGAGGCACGAGAGTCTCTTGAACTAGGAGATGGAGGTTGCAGTGAGCCAGATGGAGTCACTGCACTCCAGTCTCGGTTACAGAACAAGACTCTGTTTAAAAAAAAAATAGGAATTGATGGGACTGGTCTAGGACTTGACTTTCATTATAAACTACGTATACCATTCGATTTGTTGCCATTTGCCTGCATTTCCTTGACACATATTTTTGATTTGGTCTTAAAATTTGCCTCTTTCTTAAAATCTGCTTCATGATTAGGCTTAAAATCTGCTTCAGGATTAGGCTACATTGGAATTATTGAAGTGCACACAAAAATGCAAATTTCTAAATCCCACTGCAGAACAACTGAATCACATTTGCTGGGTGTGATGCTTGGAAAGCTGTGTTTTAACTTGCCTCTCAGTGGATTCTTGAGAACGTTAAAGTCTGAGAACCTTTATAAGGTATGGCAGAATATATCTAGTTAAGTTTTTTTTGACATGTGTGATTACATGTAAAATATTTCAGCAATGAGTAAAATGAATGTGCCGTACAAGTTCATAGCAATTGGTGTAATATACAACGCCAGCCAGCCATGCACAGCATAATATTGGGACTGGCAAAGTACTTTTCTATTGCTGATTGGGACCAACTATTTCTATGTCAGTAGTAAGTTGTTGGCAATGTACTTCCCAGTCTTTGGGCTAAGCAAGTCTTTTCTTTGTATTTTGTAATTGTACAAAATTAGGACATAGGAATATTAACCCTAAATGAAATATGTCCTTTTCTTTTTCTTTTTTTTTCACAGTGGTGGTGGAGTATGCTGTGATCATGTCAGGGGTGATATCTTTGTCTCAGCCAGGTTACCCTATGCTGCAAAATACACACGGCTTCTATGATTTTTTTTTCTTTTTTTCTTTTTGAGATGGAGTCTCGCTCTGTTGCCTAGGCTGGAGTACAGTGGCATGACCTCAGCCCTCTGCCTCCTGGGTTCAGGCAATTCTCCTGCCTCAGCCTCCCGAGTAGTTGGGATTACAGGTGTGTGCCACCATGCCAGCTAATTTTTGTAACTTTTTTTTTAGTAGAGATGGGGTTTCACCAAGTTGGTCAGGCCAGTTTCGAACTCCTGACCTCAAGCAATCCACCTGCCTGGGCCTCCCAAAGTGCTGGGATTATAGGTGTGAGCCACCATGCCTGGCCTTTGCTTCTGTGATATTTTGACAGCAGATAACAGAAAACCTGGACTCAAAGTGGCTTAAATTTGAAGGATATTTATTATCTCAAATGACTAGAAGACAGCAGCAGTAAGCTGTAGTCAGGGCATAAATCAGTGGCTTAAGCGATGTCATTAGGGACCTGGTTATGCAGGCTTTGTCCTAAGGCTTATTTTGCTCCTGTTTTCAAGATGAATGCCATTCACAGTAGACACTGTGTTTACTCCCTTGTTCAGGTTTAACAGAAGGTAAAAGAAGAAATCTGTCACCCAAGCCAGGAACTCAGATCCTCACCTTTATTCCCACTGGAGCTAGGGATGGGGCCGTATTACTTTAAGTCCTGAGAGAGAGAGATGTGGATACCTCAAAAAAAAAAAAAAAAAAAGGATTTTTTTTTGTTTTCTTCCAGGAAGGAAGAAGGCACATTGTAGGAAACAACATTGCCCACTGTAAAAACATTTTAATATATTTCACTGACAGGTAGTACTGCGAACTTGTAAAATAAATAAGGCAAACTTTATGCATAGACAAAATAGAAATGTGACAGTGGTATGTAATACTTGTTGAGTACTTACTATATGTTGGCATCATTTTGAATTGTTTTACGTGTAAAAACTATTAAATCATTTAGTACAGCATCAAAGCTTTTATTTAGTACACTAGCGAACTAAATTAAGTACTCTTGCTACCTCTACTTTATGGATTAGGAAACTGGCACATAGACTAAGTGACTTGTCTGAGGTAACGTAGGTAGGAAGTGGCTGACAGGGATTTTAATTGTCAGGCTGGCTCCAGAGCTCACTCTCGTAACTGCTGCAGTATGACTGACTCAGTAGATACTCAGTGAGTTTGGTCGTCATGAGTGAGTGTGGCCTTTAAGAGATGATTGTCATGGTGTTCATAATCAAGATTTTTGTACATTCCTTTAGGGTGGTTCTAACAGCTTTCATAGATACGATATTACATTTAAACCAGCTGGATATGGCTGGCTAATGCCTGTAATCCCAGTGCTTTGGGAAGCCAAGGCAGGAAGATTGCTTCAGGCTAGGAGTTTGAGACCAGCCTGGGCAACAATATTGAGACCCTCCTCTCTACAAAAAGCTAAAAAATTAGCCAGGTGTGGTGGTGCATGCCTGTAGTCTTAGCTACTCAGGAAGCTGAGAGAATCACTTGGGCCCAGTATACAGTGAGCTGTGATCACACTACTGCATTCCAGCATGGTTGACAGACTGAGACCCTGTCCCTGGAAAAAAAAAAAAAAAGAAACAGAGTGACTACTGAGCCATAGTACAGAGGTAATAATAAAAGTAGTAGTGGCGTATAGGCAATAATAATAATACCAACCTACATTCCTATTATAAACCTGTTCGGATGGACTTATATTTATGGTTTCAACAGTATTAAGGCGCTTATTTTAAATTTCCTGAGGCCATGTACTCATAAATAAAAGAATAAATAAAAACATCAGTGCTTTTAATAATTTCACGGTCTGGTTATAAGAAAACAAACGTGTAAACAAATAGCTGCAGTAGAGAGTAGTAAGTACTAAAAAAGAGGAAGAAGCCAGCCTCTAAAGAGGAGTTCTGCTGGTTTTTGGAATGGGAGAAGTTTGGGAAAGTTTTCAAGAAGAAAGAGGTTTTGAAAGATGAGTGGGTAGACCTGAACAGGAGAATTAGATCCAACATTTCAGGAAGAGTAAACAGCATATGCAAATGTACTGAAAACTGAAGAGCTTGCCTTTTGTGGGTAATGTAAGTAAGTACTTTCTTATGTCCCTAAAAAAGGACCAAGAAGAAGGTAGTAGGAGCTTAGATTAGGCAAATACTTTTGGAATATTTAAATTATTAAGATTTGCTGAATTTCAATTCTTTGAGATATATTTGTTTGGATATGGGCAAGAGAAGTATTTTTAACCTTCAACATCTTGATTTTTAGTTTAGATACAGAACCTGTGTTAATTGAAGGCCTTGATACTCATTAAAACAGATCAATTAGGGATCATTAGTTATATTGCAATTTCTTCACTGCATATACATAAAAGAGCTCTTTAGTAACACTGGGTGTGTTTCAAAGTACTGGAGTGTGTTGTTTGAAGAATGTCATTAATGAATTTTTTTACATTTAAAATGAAGAGCCAGTTTAAACACATATATTGATACAGCATACCAGAAAAATAAATCTATTCCATAAAGCATGGTATGTATCTACTCAAGCCATTGGATGACCTTATGTCAATTTCATTGTAGTGGAAGTGTCCACCTTCTATGGTTGTTTCAAGTTAGGACAGGCACTTACCTTACTGTTTTATAACTCCACCTTTTTGAGATAGTTTCTTTTTATTTTATTTATTCTGAAAAAAATTAAGCATTAAGAAAAACACAGGAAAATAATGTATTGAAAATAATATTCTCACTTTTGAGATTAAGTAGTTTTCTTTCATATTTTAGATGTCTTTTTCTTTTTTTTTAAGAAGTGTTACACATATAGTAAAACCCACCCTCTGATCACTTCAGCTCCCTTTCTCTCCAGAGGGTATCACTGTCCTGAAGTTGTTAAAGATCATTTTCAAGTACATTTTTATGCTTTGATTAACATGTATTCATAAGCAACATGTAATATTGCTATCAGTGTCCATTTTAATTTTTACATCAACTCTTTTGCACTGTATATTTTCTTGCAAATCGCATTTTTACACTTTTTTGAGATTTAAGACTTTCATGTAGATATAGCTCATTCAATTTAATTGCTATTTTTATGTATCCATTCCCCATATGGAGGGTCAGTTGGAAGGTTTTCACCCATTTATTATGCACAGTCCTTCTGTGAGAGTCTTTGTGTGTCTCCTTGTGTACTTGTGCCAGACTCTCTTGAGGGTAGGTTTTTAAATGGACTAATTAGATTAAGATATGCTTATGCTTAACAACTGCTTTCTAAATTGTTTCTATCAAATTATACTCGAGGCAGAAATACACTGATTCCTCCATTCTTGCCAATAACGGATGTTACATTTTAAAATTGGTATCAGTGTTATATGTTAAATCATTTTAATTTGTATCTACTGATTATTAGTGAGTTTGGGGTTTTTTTAGTTTATTGAAAGTTTGGAATCTTATTTCTATGTCATTTAATATGCCTTTACATGTATTTTATTGAATTTTCACATTTTTCTGAGTAATTTTTAGGAAACTTTTATGTTTTCAGATCGTTGGTTTATGAGATGTAAAAGTTTTCATGTATGTTATCAATATTTCTAACTTGAAAAATTATTCAATTCTCTTCCTGTACCATTTGACTATAGCTGGAGCCTTTTGATGGTAAACTTCTTGGGATTGTTAATGTCAGAAGCAAGCCTACTTAACAGTAATTTTAGTGATTAAGATTTTAAGAGCTCAAAAGTTTGCATTTTAGTTCAAGCTCTTCATCATTTTGGGTAGTTATTTTATTTTTTGCTTTTGCTTTTAAAACTATTTCTCAGCATATTATGACTAACCTCCAAGTGGATAGTCTTTCGAATTTCTGAATAGAAATAACAATGTGTTATAATACACATAAACACATACTCACATGTACAAATATCACAGAGCTTAGGACAGTATCTACAATAACTTGAAGTAATAATAATAAGAAAAAGAATAGCACCAAGTATGTTCATTTTTTGAAAACAGATAGCTTGTTTTCAGAGTGCTTTTACTTAAGCAAAACTTGGTTAATGTGAGTATTACCTAATTCAGATTCTAATAGTGCATTATGATGCTAGCATACAGAGATTGTTTTCTGTAATTTTCATATACTGGTATGCATGTATCTTGCTTATGAAATTGCTACTCAAGGGTTTCATAATTTACACAAAAATCGATATTGCTACTTTTTTATTGGGTAGTCTTGTCTAAAGTGTTAGATTTGCATATATTTATGTAGTTCACTAAATATCTTCTTTGTAAACTGATATAAAACCTTTTTGTACACATTTGTAAGCGCATTTACTGATTTAATAAATCAAAGGCTTGTCAGACATGCATCAGTGTAAATTGTTGTTTATATATAATGTAAGCATAATTCTTAAGATAGAGTATATAATTCATCACTCAATTAACATAAATATATAATCAGTCAGTAGTTTATCTTCCAGGGTTCAACTCTTGCAGGAAAAAAACTCTGTTTGATACATAGAAATTAAAATTGTTGCTCATTGATGATTTTCCTAGGTGTTTTTGCATTCTGTAGAGCTTTAAAGTTAGATTTTTTATTTGTTTTACTCATTTCACTAAAGCAATTAAGTAGACTTTACAGCAACCTAGAATGCATAATCTTTTTCTCAAAAACAGGCAAGTTGTGAAGGTTTGATTAAAATTCTTAAGTCATTAAAGCTAACCTTTTAAAATCTGAATATAATTAATTGAATGATTTGAAGATTTACCCTTTGGAAGATATTCCGAAGAGATACGAGATAGAGAGATAGAGATAAATAGGGGAGAGCGCCAGCCAGCGAGAAAGAGAAACAGAGAGAATACCAGTATTATCTTACTTCTATTTGCATACAGTTGCCTGATCTCTTGCTTTCTATGGGGAATTAAGCAAAAATTTATGCATTTCTTCAGGTAAACACATATTTGGTTACAAATCCAAACAGTACTGGAAGGCTTGTGTCAACCATATTTAACATATATTAAAACAATATGCTTGAATTGCGCTTTATTGTTTTAGACTGTTTCTGTTGAATGCCTGTTATATTAGTGAGTATTTATCTTTCCAACATTTCCTTACCTCATAATCTCTCACCATAGCCATTTCATAATTTTTGGTTGCATCATTAATCAGCATATTACAATGACTATACTGTTACACCATAAGTATATATTTTTTCCTTCTACTTTTTATTTTTCCTAGAGTTAAAAGTTGCTTATGATTTTTTCCATAGCTTGTATTTTGCTGTGTATCAATTACTGTTTTCCCCAATAATTTCAGAACATCAGTCATGGCTCTCAATAATTTTCCCAAATAGTCTAACACAACAAATATATTTTCAATAACAAATTAGTTTTGCCTTCTCCTCCTCCCTAGAGACCTTCCCAGAGCTCTCCTTTTTTCTTGAGTCTTAACCATTGTGAAGGTTTGATTAAAATTCTTCAGTCATTGAAGCTAACCTTTTAAAATCTAAATATAATTAATCGAAAGATTTGAAGATTTACCCTTTGGAAGACATTCCAAAGAGATATGAGATATTTTCTGAGAGTGTGATGCACATCTGTTGTCGTGTGTCATATCCTCTTTTCTGGATGCCATATTCTTTTTGTTTCATTGAAACCTAATATTTCGCAGCCAAAGAAAAGTTGTAGAGAAGGTCATTTTTAAAAAAAATCTCTGTCTAAAATACCTTTATTTTACCCTCATTTTAGTTGATAGATTGAGAGGGTATGAAATTTTGTGCTAGAACTCATTGTCCCTCATAATTTTAAAGATTGCTCACTACTCTACTACTATGCAGTGTTGCTGGTTGTGGGTAATCTAGTACCTTTCTCATTTCTTCTTTTTTTTTTTTGAAACGAAGTTTCATTCTTGTTGCCCAGGCTCGAGTGTAATGGCACAGTCTCAGCTCACTGCAGCCCTCTGCCTCCTGGGTTCAAGCAATTCTCCTGCCTTAGCCTCCCAAGTAGATGGGATTATAGGAGCTTGCCACCATGCCAGGTTAATTGTATTTTTAGTAGAGACAAGTTTTCACCATGTTGACCAGGAGGCTGGTCTTGAGCTCCTGACTTCAGGTGGTCCCCCTGCCTCAGCCTCCCACAGTGCTGGGATTACAGGTGTGAGCCACTGCGCCCAGCCTCTAATTTCTTTATATGTAACTTGCCTTTGTATATCTTTGAAGTTTATCAAATCTCTTTTTTACCTGAAGTTCTGAAATTTCACAATGATATGGCTTGATGTAGACTTAAAAAAGTATTAGACTTGGTGTTTACTGCAAAGCCTTTCACTGTGGAGGCTCCTGTCTTGCGAAATTTAAAAACAAAATGATTGTTATTATTTTTTAGAGACAGTGTCTTACTCTCTCAACCAGGCTGGAGTGCAGTGGCATAATCATAGCTCACTGCAGCTTCAAACTCCTGGGCTTAAGCAATTCTCCTGCTTCAGCCTCCCAATTAGCTGGGACTATAGGCACTTGCCACCAAGCCTGGCTGATTTTTTATTTATTATTTTGTAGAGAGGGGGTCTCAGTATATTGTCCAGGATGGTCTTGAATTCCTCGCCTCAAGCAATCTTTCCATCTTAGCCTCCCAAAGTGCTAAGATTACAAGTATTAGCCACCATGTTGGGCTAGGAAATTTTTTTTGTATTATATCTTTGATAACATTTTCTTACCTCCTTCTACTCCTTTTTTGGGATCTACCATTGAACTTCCTGTAGTGATACTCACTTTCTTATGTTTACTTTCATATTTTCACCTTTTCATCTCTTTATTATGTTTTTTCAAGATTTCATTTTTACATTCCAACCATTTTGTTGAATTTTTAATTTTTGACATCATATTTTAAATTTCCAAAGGCTTGTTTTAAATTCTTTTAGTTTTTTCTTTTGCAAATGCTTTTCAGAGCATTTTGTTCTTGTTTCATGTGCCAAGTATAGTCTGGCTATCTATATTTCTTTTAAGTAAATTTAAATTTCTGTTTCTTTCATTGCTTCTGTTTTCTCTAAGTGCCATTTTCTATTTGTTCTTGTCTTTCATATTTATGTTGTAGGCTTTTCTCAAATGTCTACTGATGTTTCACTGTCTATTCACATTTAAGAATAAGATGGTGGGGAAAATATTTTAATAATAATGTAAGCATCATGGTAGGAGATAATCAGTAAAATTATTGAGTGCAGTAGCCACAGGCTTACAGTGTCTTCATTCTGACAGCAGCACTGTTTTCATCTCTGGATTCATGCAGAGATGAAATTTACTCATCTCACAAAAAAATGCCAGTGTTATTAAGCCCTTGTACTGTTGCAAAAATATAAAAAAGAGAAAAGAAAAAGACCAAGGGACCAAAAGAGAGATAAATAGACAAAGAATCAGAGATGGATGGATGGACTGAGTGTGTGCACAAGTGTGCATGTGTGTGTGTGTTGAGGGGGAGAGACCAGGAGAATATGAGGTAGAATGAGAATATATATATATGTATATGATATTTGTGAAATGTGCTTAATGACCCTTTAATAGAAATAAACTGTTTAGATTTTGGAAAGAAAAAAAAATGACAAAGAAGGAAAATTTATATTAATCTTTTTTTTTCCTGGGGCTAATTATTATGTTTTCATTTTATTACATCATTGTGCTCCTGAAGTATTTTCTCAGTTATTTAAAGGTGATGAAACAAGCGCCTTCCATTAGCTCATTACTTATATGCACATTTCTGCTGCTGTTATCATAGGGAAATCCATTTGCAAGTCTGGCTTAATCTGAAATATAAATTGAACTTTTTGTACTTTCATGGGTCTTTTCTTAGATTCCATCTCCCACTGATTTTTTTAATCTATATTTTGAGGTAAGTTTTGAGGCAGTGGTTCCTTTTGCCTTAGAACTTTATCAGCAATAGTGATAGAGAAGTATTCACATGCCTCATGCTTCTTCTTTATATCTTTTTTATTTAGAAGGAAATCTTTTTTAAAAAAGGTTTTTTTGTTTTTTTTTTTAGTTAAAGAAAGCTTTTTTATTTAGAAGAACCAGAGATTAGAATAGGTTCAAATGGTATGATGGTACTTAGATCTTACTGGGTCCTGCTAATTCTTACTTCTCGTCTGGTAGGAACCTTTTTAGAGAGAAATAAGGATCAGCTTGTTTTTGTGTGGATGCTTCTTTGTGAATTTTCTTGGATTTCATTGTCTCTTCTCAAATTATCAACATTTAAATATAACAGATATAGCAATGTAACTCTGATACAGACTTTTGAAAAAGAACACAATTTTTGTTTCTGTGTCTGCAACCTACATATATGATTGAAAAGTTTTATATCTAACAGGTTCTAATTTTGATGATCTATTGCCTAGTCACAGTGTATCTCTCTCTATCTCTATATTACAACTATCTGTAATTATTTATCCCAATCTATGTCTCTATCTGTATAAACACATATACATATGTGCCTGCGCAGACAATCAGAAGTATATATTTGAATGTTTTCCTGGCCTCAGTATATATTAGTATGTTTAACTGTCTTTTAGATGGTGAATTGTTTGTTGTTACTGGTCGTCTGTAAAATGGCATCTTGATTCCTCCTCTGATAAACACAATTATGTTATTATGAAACTGTCCTCCCTCATTTTACCTCCTCGAGCTTGGGAATTAGGCCAATTGTAGAGCTCTTTTGACCGTCTTGCTGTTTTAAACATTGCTGTTCATCAGCCATTCATTACTACCTTTTTCCAGGCAAAGGGAACACCAGTGTTGTTCAAGAAATCATATCTTAGTGAAAATGCATGGCCCTCTCTCCAGCTCAGGAATAAAAGCCAGTTAGTTTAATTCAGTCATGTGACTTGTCCCTCTTGCCTGCCTCTTCTCTCCTCCCCCAGCTGTCAGGACTTGCTAGGAACTTGTCTCTGGCCTCTGAAATGTGAAGAGTTTGCTCTGTGGCTTCTGGGGCTGACTTTCATTCTCATGCCTAGATGTGATTTGGGGACTGCAGCACCTGGCATGTGGGCCACATAGGAAGTTAGCCCAGAGGTAGTTTGAAACTGCTGCTATATTGTGAGAAACAGAAAGACAAAATGGGCAGAATTTGCGTCCTCGAGTCCTTGGTTGAGCTGCTGAATTAATCATGGACCACCTCCCTCCACCCTACCCCCTAGCCCTCCTGCCTGTAATCCAACATACATTTCTGCACTTACATAAGAAAATCAAGGTCCTTATTTTTAAAGTCAGTTCGGTTTAGGTTTTTGACAGTTGTAGCCAAAAACATTATTGCTAAGACACATCACTGCCTTATCTTTTTTTTTTTTTCTGTTTTCCACAGTGATTACTAACATCTGTTAACTCTCTTTTCTCTTTTAAGCAAGTAGAGTAAATCATAAGCCAGATTATTTGTCTAGCATTACTGTGGTAATGACAAACCTTCTGAGAAACAAAAATCTAAATGATTTTTCTGCAAAGTTGATTTATCTATATCCTTAAGGACCTCATTACTTCCTCCATTTCTGACAAATATTTATGGTGCAATATTATTTTCTTCTTTATCAATTTTAAGACTATTAAGTTTTACTACTCTCCACTTTATTCAGAGTGATTTGAAATAGATTACAAAGTGAAACAGCAGAAACTAAATTATGTTATGTCCAAAATAATAAGCACAGCATATGCTGACCTTTGGCTGTTGGTTACCATTTTACAGACTTCTCCCAGGGTTATATATTTACAAATAGATATTTGGCATTTTATATTTAAGAAACCCAACTTCTGGGAATTCTTCTGTTTCTCTACGATGCATATGTACTGTTTTGTGGAGCACCTATAATACAGCAAAATGAATTGTTTGTGTTTTTATGCTTCGATTACTGTACTGTTGACAGCAGAAATGAACAGGAGCTTTTTAGAATCTATGCAACTTCATATTGATTTTATGTCAGTATCAGACATTTTATTGTAAAAAATGTACAGAATAGTAAAAGTTGTAAAGATTCTTGGCAAAACAAGTGACCAGATTTTTAAATTATTGTAGTTAGTGATTTCTTCATTCACTTATTCGGTAAGCACTGAGGACCGGGCTCTGCAGGCCACCCTGAATATAGAAGAGTCCTTGTCCTGGTGGCATTCTCAGAGCAGGGGTAAAATAAAGCAGCAAACATTAGAATATAATGCCATAAGTGACAGGATAAGTACAGGGAGCCATGGGAGCTTGTAGGATGAGAAAGAACCAAGTATGGATCTGGTGGGGAGGAGGAGGAGAAAGATATTTTGGTATAAGGACTGTTTAAAACAGGGAAGTGGGAAGGAACAAGGTTGGTTGGTTTTTTTTTTTTTTTTAGTTTTGTTGCTAATATTAGGCTTGATGTGATTTTATTGTGTTTAGGAGGTTTTTTAAAAAATTTATGTCAGTGGCATGAAATAAATTATAATAAACTCAATGCGGAGATACACTAATAACAACTAACATTTATTCAGTACTTTATTCGGTGTTTCCATGGCAATTAAAAAAGTGAGTATAGGAGTCAAAAGGCTTGACCTTTTTTTTTTTTTTTTTCGAGACGGAATTTCACTCTTGTTGCCCAGGCTGGAGTGCAATGGCATGATCTCTGCTCACCACGACCTCTGTGTCCCGGGTTCAAGTGATTCTCCTGCTTCAGCCTTCGGAGTAGGTGGGATTACAGGCATGTGCCACCATACCCCACTAATTTTTGCTTTAGTAGTGATGGAGTCTCTCCCTGTTGGTCAGGCTGGTTTCAAACTCTTGACCTCAGGTGATCGGCTGGCCTCGGCCTCCCAAAGTGCTGGGATTATAGGCGTGAGCCACCGTGCATGGCCGGATTGACTTTTTAAACTACTGGTGTCGGATTTTTGCTGTGTTATTAGGTTTACGTATATTAATTGTGCTTCATTTTCCCCATTTGTAAAATGGCTGTGAGAGTCATCTATATGGCATGGATCTGTGGTGAGGTTTCAGTAAGTTAATTCTCCAAAGGACTTAAAGGACTTACAAGAGTGCTTGCTCATATTGAGTGCCTGATAAACATTAGTTATTATTATTATTATTATTATTATTTTGAGATAGGGTCTCATTCTGTTGCCCAGGCTGGAGTGCAGTGGTGTGATCTCGATTCACCACAACCTTGGCCTCCTGGGCTCAAGCAGTCCTCCCACCTCAGCCCTCCAAGTAGTTAGGACTACAGGCATGTGCTGCCACTATGCCTGGCAAATTTTGGTGTTTTTTTGTAGAGATGGGGTTTTGCCATGTTGCCCAGGCTGATCTTGAACTCCTGGGCTCGTGATCTGCTCCCCTGAGCCTCCCATAGTGCTGGGATTATAGGTGTGAACCATCATACCCTGCTATTAGTATTTGGATAATCTCATTTAATTTTTTTCAATAATCCGATAATGTAATGTGGTAGACAGAATAATGGTCACCAAGATGTTCATATCCTAATCCTGAAACCTGTGACTATATTACCGCACATGGCCAAAAGGAATTTGCCAGTGTGATTAAATTACGATTTTAATATGGGGAGGTTACCTTCATAATCATGGTGAGCCCAGTGTCATCACAAGGATCCTTAGAAGTCAGCGAAGGAGATGGATTGAAGGAAGCAGAGGGATAGAGTCAGAGACCTGAAGCTGTTACGCTGCTGCCTGGCAAGATGGAAGGAGCCACGAGGCAAGGATTGTGGACAGGTTGTAGAAGATAGAAATGTAAGGAAATGGATTTTCTCCTGGAGCTCCTGGCAGGAATGTGGCCCCCTGACACCTTGATTCTAGTCTGGTTGAACCCATCTAATTGGAATTCTGACCTGTAGGTCTGTAAGATGATACATTTGTGGCATTTTAAGCTACTGGTGACTTTTCTTTCTTTCTTTTTTTAATCTCAGCATTCATCAAGCACAAACTTTATTTTGAGGGTATCCGAGTCTGGTTTTCAAGACAAATGCCTAACCCATGTTAGAAAGAGCCCCACATTTTCTCCTCTGTCCAGACTCCAGAACTCAATACCTTATACTCAACAGCTCACTGACACCAATTGCTGCTTGGCCCAACATAGACAAACAGATTCAAGCTAGGAAGGGATGGGAAATAAGACATTGAAATTCTGTCACTACCTTTTCATAATCCTCTTAGAACAGAATTATAGTTTTTCTTCCTTTTTTTTTTTTACCATTTATTCATTTATTTAATTTTTAAATTTTATTTTACTTCAAGTTCTGGGATATATGTGCTGAATGTGCAGGTTTGTTACATAGGTATACATGTGCCATGGTGGTTTGCTGCACCCATCAACCCATCATCTAGGTTTTAAGCCTCGCGTACATTAGGTAGCCACTGGTGATTTTTCACAGTATCAACAAAAAACAAATGCAAATAGGCATTATTCCCATGTCGCAAAGGAGGAAATGTGTTCTGGGGGATTAAGTTATTGCCAAGATTATTGGAAACTGTGGGATGTGGGCAGGGCTGTGGACTGATAGGCTTCAAGATGGAGGCAGTCACCCAGAGAGGGAACCAGGGCCTTACAATTCTGTGTGCAGCTTTTCAACTAGCCCCTGGTTTTAGCCTCCCTCCTGTAGCTGACTGTGTGTACAAGGCTGGGGCTTTGCCAGGGTCTTTAAGGCAGGCATTGCTTGTGTTACCTTAGCTGTCATTCCTGTAGGAAGTCCACACTAGCTTTTCCATACTGTTAAATGACTTCACATTTTTCTAGCCCCTTCTGTTTTTCTAAAAGTGTTAGACAACTGTCTTCCATGATTCCTCTTTCATTCTTTCTCTCTGTAAATTTATGCTTTTTTTCCCCTTCATTTACTGTAATTTTAGTAAGTGTTCATCAGGAAACAGTCGTCAGTGGCCAGCTAACTATTCCCAACTCAAGCAGCATATTAATATTTGACCCAAGGCAGTACCTCTTCTCACTTCAGCACTCTCAAAAGACTGCAAATAGTGACATAAATTCAGCCAAGAAGACCGCAGTGCAAAAGCATCTCACACGGTCAAAAGCATCTCACATGGTCTTTCTGAAAGCACCCACAGTTACTGCTCTTGAGTAACCTTTCCATATAGTAGAACAATAGGTGGAGGGCAGAATACCTCTACAAAGTCAAACTGTGCATAATGGATATGTTTCATATTTTTGAATAAGTTCCTATGAATTCACCTGTACTTTTATGACTGTTCTAGGAATTTATTTATACTTTCATGAGCTACTTCCTCATATTTGAGGAGAGAAGGGAAATTGCAGTGCATACTTTTTGCAGGGGTGCGTGTGCATCAGTGTCATGGTATTCATGAGGATCTTCTATAAAAGCTTGTGATGACTGCAAATAAAAACGATCATAATTGGTCTTTTAATAAATAACAGATATTATTAATCAAAAATTTAAATCTCTCTTTTTTTTTTTTTTGAGACAGGGTATTACTCAGTTGCCCAGGCTGGAGTGCAGTGGTGTGATCTCAGCTCACTGCAACCTCCACCTCCCTGGTTCAAGAGATTCTCCTGCCTCAGCCTCCCTAGTAGCTGGGACTACAGGCATGCCACCACGCCCAGCTAATTTTTTGTATTTTTAGTAGAGATGGGGTTTCACCGTGTTAGCCAGGATGGTCTCGATCTCCTGATCTCGTGAACCGCCTGTCGCGGCCTCCTAAAGTGTTGGAATTACAGGCATGAGCCACCACACCCCGCCTGAAACTTGTGTTGTTAAACAATTATTTTTCAGACCTCTACACCACAGACAATAGGAACAAGGGGAACAGGTAAATATTGAGAGAATATAAAAAACTTCAGTGTTTAAATTATAATGTGTAATATGTTTACTTTTTAACATATGTTAGAAAATTTCTATGTCTATATGAAATTGGCAGGTGAAACTATTAGATTTTTTACAAACAGGTATGTCCAGAGATTCTGTCTCCTTTTTGTTCAGTCTCAAGAATAATATAACCTTTTCTTCTGTTTTTCAAATACTACCTTCTTCAAACATAATGGGTAAAGGTAAACACTATATTGGATCCTTATTTGAAGTGTTCAGTTCCCAGCTTTTTCATTGTAATTCCATTCCTCTTTAACTCCCACTTGGACAAAGTACATATGAATGAATAAAATTGATGTTGTAGTAAGAATCCCAAATTTACTATGCTTGTCATCCAAAAAGCTGCCGTGATTCAAATGATCATGTTAGATCCCCTTGTTTCCACATAGAGGCTGAGAATTGTTAACCTGGAGCTTTCTATGGAGAAGGGAAGAGGCTGGTTATTCCTTACATTAGAATACAAAGGAAGTTAAATTTCAAAGGAAGATGATTATGATGTGGCATAGAATTTTACAAGTGAAACAATAATTATGTGATATAGGGTAGTTGTGATTGTCAGAGAACAAAGTTCCAACAAATTGAGTTTAATGATATAATTGGCTTTTATTAGTGATTCATGGATCCGGCGGCTTCTCTGTGAAATAGGAAGGTACTCTGATAGGAAGGTACTCTGCTCAGCTGAGCAGAGGGAGCTAGCTTTCCAGGCAGAAAAGGGCTGAACTAAGAACAAAAAGCAGATTGATCGCTTCAAACTTTCCCTATAGGGTAAAAACAGGGGATTTCTTTATCATGCTGGCTCAGGTAGACTAGGCCCTTTTCTGTTGGAATCTCCTATTTTCTTTTGAAAATTAGCCATTTTAAAATTAATCTTGATTATGTGACACCTAGCATGAGTGACTCCATTCTATTTTTGTCTGGTCTTTGGGTTTAGTGCAGAAGCTTGGTCCAAAACAGTGGCCTCTGGTAGGAAATTTCTTTAATATGGTTTAATACCTGGGTCCATACAGTGAACATTATTTTTAATCTGCTTACCAAAGAGTTTTATGATTAAATGAGCTAATGCCTACATAACACCAAGAATCTCAGATTAAAAGAGTTTGGTAAAATATTTAGTTTCTTGCTACTAGTGAATGTAAGCTGTGTTTGAATAAACATACTCTTAAGTTTAGTATGCATTTTATATGTATTCCATCCATTAATTCATTTAACAAATACTAATCACATACCTATTATGTATCAGACACTGTTGAGTGTGTTTACAATGCTATGTTTACAGCAATGAACAAGGCATGGATTTTATTCTAACTATGAGGGAAGCCATTGGAATATTTCATGTAGGAAAGTTACATAATTTATAAATATATAATGAATGATATAATTTGTAAATAAAAGACTCTGGATTCTCTGCATGCAATGGATTATTTGGAGAAACGAAGTTGACATTCTGGGAGGAAGCTATTAAAAGAGTCCAGGGGAAAGATGATGGTGGCTTGAATTGGGGTTAAAAAAGGTGAAAAGCAAAGTGGAAAGCAGAAAGTACACTCAGAAAGTGTCTGAGACTTTTGATGGAATCTACAGATATAGTGGGTAAGGGAAAGAAATGTGTTAATCATGAGAATAATGTTTTTGGCTTGAGCAAGTATGTAGATGCTAAAGAAAGAGAAGTGTGAGAAGAACAGATTTCAGGAGTGGGGAATCAGCGGGTCAAATTGGAAGTATTTCTAGTCTGGAGTTCAAGTGTGAGGTTAGTGTGTAGGGAAGGTAGTTTTGGGTTTCATTGCAATAGAGATGGCATTTAAAGCCCATGAGTAGATGATACAATATCTGTGAAAGTAGAGAAAAAGGTCCTAAGACTGAATATTCCCATAATTTAGAGGTTAAACAAGAAGATGGGTTCTGCAATTGAAATTAAGGAAGGACCATAGGCATAAAAACTGAGAAAGATGATGGTGTCATAAAAGCCAACAAAAGTGTTCTGATAAAACAATGAATCTTTGCACATTGAATTTTGAAAGTAATACAGGTAAGTTGACCTCAGTTTGATTGGTTTAAAGGGAAAATGGAAACTAAAAAAGTGGAAGTAGTGAGTATGGGGACTTTTTCAAGCAGCGTTTGTAGGAAGTGGAACAGAGAAATAGCATAGTAGCTTGGAAAAATTACACTAGATTATATGAGAAAATAGATTACACTGGAGTGCTGGCTATACTAGAGTATGTTTGGAAGCTAATGGAAATGATCCAAGAAATAAGGGGAATTTTAAAAAATTTCACAAGTGAAGTTGAAGAGGTAAGAATATAATCAAGGAATTACACAGTTGTGACCAGTTGAAAATTCATATCCTGAGAATTTGACATTAGATAAGAATTTTTATAAAACATTTTTTGTGCATCAAACTTAGAAAGTAATACAGGTAAATTGACTTTATAATTTCCTCCTAAGAAGCAATCTTGTGTAATGACTTCATGATAAAAGTTATAAATGTCTTATTGACTAAATAGAAGACACTTTTAAAACCATGGAGAAAGCATACGTGTGTGTGTGTGTGTGTGTGTGTGTGTGTGTGTGTGCACGTTGTGTGTGTATGTATGTGTATATATATGTATATATACATACAATTATATATGTAATTTTTGCCCCCTGAAGATGTGCCAACAGTAATTCGGTTCAATTTTTTTCAGCTGCAACATGAGTGAGAACATGCAGTCTTTGTCTTTCTGTGACTGGCTGATTTTACTTAGCATAATGTCCTCCAGTTCCATCCATGTTATTGCAAATGACATGATTTCCTGTTTTATGGCTGAATAGTTCCCCATTGTGCGTATGTACCGCATTTTCTTTATGCATTTGTCTGCTGATGGATACTTGGGTTGCTTCCATATCTTGGCTATTGTGAATAGTGCTGCAGTAAGCATGGGAGTGCATATATCTTTTTGACATACTAATGCTCTTTCTTTTGAATATATACCCATCAGTGGAATTGCTGGATCATACGGTAGTTGTATCTTTCGTTTTCCGAGGAACCTCCGTACTCTTTTCCATAGTGGCTGTACTAATTCCCACCAACAGTGTACAAGGGATCCCTTTTCTCCGCATCCTCACCAGCATTTGTTATTGCCTGCCTTTTCAATAAAAGCCATTTTAAGTGGGGCGAGATGGTAACTCATTGTAGTTTTGAGTTGCAATTCTCTGGTTGTTAGGGATGTGGAACTTTTTTTTTATATATACCTGTTGGCCATTTGTATGTCTTCTTTTAAGAAATTCTTTTCAGACATTTCTGAAAATAAATGTTCAGACCTTTTACTCACTTTTTAATTGGATTGTTTGACTTTCTTTATTGAGTTGTTTAAGCTCCATATGTATTCTGGACATTAATCCCTTGTCAGATGGGTAGTTTCCAAATATTTTCTTTCAAATATTTTCTCCCTTTCTGTTGTATGTCTCTTTACTTTGTTGATGGTTTACTTTGTTGTGCAGACACTTTTTGACTTGATATGATCCCATGTATTCATTTTTACTTTGGTTACCCGTGCTTTTGATGTCTTACTTAAGAAATCTTTGCCCAGAACAATGTCCTGGAGTGTTTTTCAGTGTTTTCTTCTAGTAGTTTTATAGTTTCGGGTCTTAGATTTAAGTCTTTAATTCATTTTGACTCGATTTTTGTGTATGGCAAGAGATAGGGGTCTAGTTTTATTCTTCTGCATACAGATATCCAGTTTTCTCAGCACCATTTATTGAAGAGACTGCCCTTTCCCCATTGTATGTTCTTGGCATCTTTATCAAAAATGACCTGACTGTTAATGCATGGATTTATTTCTGGGTTCCCTATTCCATCCAAATATTCTTGGTATTTTTGGCTCCTGTGTTGTGGGTTTTAAGAGAAATCACATTAAAATCTGTGGCTTCCTTTGTCTTTTAGAAGTTTGGTAGTTTAAAAGAGAAAAGAGAGAAATTATAAAAAGAAATATTTTCACAGCTTCTCCAGAGAAAGAATACCCCTTGGTAACAAAACATGCAGTACATCTTCAGAAATGATTTTCATTGTGAAAAGTCAAAGTCTATCCTTGATCAGTTTCATGCTGTTAATTGAACTTCTAAAAGACTTAACAGAACCTGTAGTGTCTTGTCAGTGTAATTGTTATAAAACATAAAATCCTCAGGCAAAATTAAAAAAAAATCTGAATGTTTCTATCCTTGTTATGAGTCCCACCAACCACAAAATGTTAATTTTCATTGGTGGATAACCTTTCAAAAGTAGTATGTTTAGGAAATCTTCCTTTATTTCTCCGTATACAATAAAAGCATCCTTATATTGTTCTTTGCATTGCTTACATGAAGAGACATTTGATTTATCACTGTCAAGGTCTGACTCACGGCAGCAGTTTGCATTCAGTGCGGATTTGAGAAGTAGTGCATTTTGGGCCCCTCTTATCTCCTTCTGTGTGTTCTCAGTTCTTAAAACTCCAGTGTCTTCACATCATAGTTTTTTGGCAATAACAAAAAATTGGTGACAACATCACTCTAAATGAGAAGTGTTTTCCTTCTCATGTAGGCCTTTCAGGCCTGGTCTGATCAGTCTGTTCAGTGACCCCCAGTCCATTTCAGCTCACCTCTTCCTTATGGCCCTGGGTGATATCCCTGTTTCTTACAAAAGGGAAGAATGGAAGAAGAAGGTGGCAGAGACATTTGCCAGCCGCCTCTGAAAGGAAGATCCTAGAAGCTATTGCAGAATACTTTTCTTTGTACCATACTGGCCAGAAGTTAATTATATCTTAAGAGCAGAGGAACCTGGGATATATAGTCTTGATTCAGTGCACCATATTCTAAGCTAAACATCAGGTTTTTATAGAAAAAGACGTAAATAAACACTGGGGTCAAGAAGTGGTATCTGCCATACCATCCAACTCCTGACACCACAGAATTCTGCATTTCCTTGCAATACACCATGCTCTTGAGATGGCCTTTCCTCTTTCTCTTCCCCTCATCCTAGCTATTTGACATGGAATCTTTGGAAGTGGGAAAACAATATCTCTTCTTTCAGACCAACCTGTGGTAGGTTGCAAGTCTTACTGAGCACAATACAACTTAGCCACTTCTTGGGAAACCTTCAGCCTGAAGCGCTTGTTTAGTGCACAGTCTGCACGGCCATACATGACAGCCCTGTTTCTTTGTTCTGATACATCTTCTCCTGTGTCCTCTGCACATATGGGGAGAAGAGCCATCTAATGATCTAATTAAAGTAATTCACCTGAGGTAAAAAATAATTGGTTTTTTACCCTCCTTAGGGGGGTGCATATGAAATATTTCTGAGATGGGATAAAGTATTTCCAGTATTCTTACAGCCTTCAGTGTGAAACTTCCAAATGGCACATCCCTGCTCTTAAGAAATGTCTGTCTCACTTTGTGTATCTTTCATTAGGCGGCTGCAGCTGTGAGTGCCTCCTCTGAGAAAACATGTCGTTTAGACACCAATGGGTGCAGAAGACGACAGCTTCATCCCCGCTCACCCCAAGTAGAGTTAGCATTTGTAATGCTACCATATTTGAGATGACTTATTGGAATATAAAAATTGGTCAGCTATTTAAGAAGCGTGAAGTCATTATGCCTTCTGTTGTAGTTCATGTATTCTGTAATTTATCTCAGAGTTCAGAACTGACAGAGCTGAGAGAGACTATTCAATTCAGTGAATCATCCCTTCCTATGTTTTTTCTTAATTCCAAAAGTCAAGGACCTGTGACTTACTAAATAACCGATTGTATTGTTCTGTGCCTTCCATTTTCTGTGGCTGATTAATTCAGGTGGGTGGAGTATGCCTGCAACAGCCTTTACTATCAGAATGAGATTGATGATGTTCTGTGGCTGAACCTGTCTCACTTTCTTGTAACTCTTTAGATTTTATTTTTAAACATACTAGTGTCTTTTTTTTTTACGTTATATTTATTTATTTTCCAGCTTGTACAAACTGGATGTAGAAGCATAAACATAGTACATTTCTACCATCTTCAACAAAAATATAACCAATATGTACAATTATTGTATTAAAAATACAAAAGGGATACAGACTCCACCAATGTCTTTCTAAAAGACATACAGGTACAAGTAGTATCAAAAGTATGAGGAAATCACCAGTTAATTGTACATTCTGCACTTGACATCACAGAGAGAACTGAGATTAGCAGTCCTATGTTCTACAATTACATAATGCTTAGATAACATTTGTGCAACTTGTGGTAGAGCTAGATTTGTCTTTCTATATGCACATGAGGTCCATAGCCTATATAATAAAACTGGCAAATAATGCATATTACATGTAAAATTACAAATGCATAATTGACAATGTAATATATAAGCAAGTAGACAAATGCCATGATACAGAAGAGAATTATTAAATAAAGCACTGACATTGTTTGATACAGTGAAAAAACACTGCAATTCCACTTTTAAAATTTGAAGCTATTTACGTTTATCTACTGATCAATATGATCAGCTGAATTTAATGGAAAAAAAATCCAAGATCAGCAGTTCCTCACATTTGAGTACTACTCAGATTGGCAGCCTTCACTTTTCCGGAGTCTGTGCAAAAACAACACAAAAATAGAGTGGAGGGGTCATTTCAGTCATTATAGGGTTAATAGCAGCTATGAGCAGATGGTTGCTACACTTAGGCCTTCTCTATATGCAGTGTCCTTAAAGCCGCTTGGAGGTTAGTCTTTGGTGACTAACCTGCCCTGCAAAGGCTGGCATATCTAACCAGGTTTTTGATCTTTTATCACGTTTAAAGGCTTGTTTATTCCCTAATGCCAGTTCAATAAAGGGAGGCTGTCTTGAAAGAGCAGTATAAACAGCTGGCATTAGCCCCAACATCCCAAGCTGCTTTCACTGCAATGCTATCCAGTTATAAATGTTTCTCTTAAAAACAAAAACAAAAAACAAAACCTAAACCTCTAAATTTAAACAAAAATCAAAGAAATATAACTTAAAAATGGGGTTTGCCATCCATCTCAATGGAGCAGGACACATCCTCCAGTGACACCGTCCTGCCTCCATATGGCTCAGACAGGACACAAGGGTCCCATTTCCCTCCCCTGGCCATGTGCAAACAGTTTTACAGAAGAACCCCATCCACTAGGGAAGGAGTAGATGAGGTGTCTTGGTATTAATTGGCTATCCTGGAAGTATGAAATGTTAGCCAATTAATACTAGTGTCTTTTTTAGCCAGAAAAGTGAATTCATAAAAGAGCTTTCTCATTAGTAGGAAAAAGTTCTTATTGGTTGGTAAGAACTCTTGCCTTTGTATGCAAGATGTATTGATTAAAAAACTGCTAAAACAATTCTGATTTTTTTCTGCTTTCTTTTTAGAGTTAATTCTTGTAAGATACTCTGTTCTTCTTTTTATATTTTATGTTCTTCTGTATCTATATCATGCCCTAAAAATGTTGTAGCTTTGTAATAATATTAAGAAACATGACTAAGTAGATGAATCAAATTTTATTTTTTGTGCCCAAGCTGTTCCCTTTTTTTGTGGGTCCAGTTAAAATATGTTACAGTTTTCTTAGTGAATGTTTTATTATAATATTTGAAGGTTGAAGGACAGCTGGACCAAACAGTTGTTTTTGAGAAAGTTTTCAGGCTTATTGAGATCTACTTTATAATTACATATAGCTGTTTTTCTTTGCCTTTTATTTCTCGTTTCTGTCACTGCCACTGAAAATCGAAGTTTGATAGTTAAGGAAAGAGTTTTCCAAGTAAATATTAATACATTTTATAGTAAGCCAAATGTATGACTAAGGTGAAAAGATGTGGTATAGACTTCTACGTGTTTACCAAATCCCTTTCCCCTTGGGCACAGCTATGTTCCATTTCCCGGCTTCCCTTGTAATTTGCAGAGGAGGATGAAGCCTTAGCCAATGGTGGGACACAACAGTCAATAAGCCTGGATCCCTCAGTGACTGTGTGGAGCTGAGTCCCCCAATCTTCTTCATATAATGTGATGTGTACAAGAAGCTTTATTGTGTTAATTTTCTGAAGTCTAGGTTTATGATAGTATTTACCTAATGTCATATAAGAATTGTTCCAAAAAACCATGTGCTTCTCAGACCATTGGGCCCATGGAATCCAACTGTTGTGTCCTGGAGGAAATGGAAATGGGACTTGGTGAAGATAGAGTGTTATCGCTGACAGTTATTTTGTTAAAGTTTTCATGTGTGGATGTTAGATATGCTAAAAGATTCTATGCATCTGGTATGACTCCAGTTCTCTGCTAATCCTGTAATGTGATACTACGTGTGTACTCACTAGGAACATTTGGGACAGTCCAGCATCAAGAGGATATTTCAGCACGCTCTACATTATGAATATTTCTGCAGCAGATAATTAACTTCTCTAATTGTGTTGTTTTATAGACTGCTTACTGGGATGATCTGTAATGCAGCTTGGCAACAGTGAACAGTTCTCAGATGCCATTTGAAATAATTTGCTGATTAAAGATAAGAGTTATTAATTCTTGCCCAGCCTTTTCACTTGAATGTTAAAGTGTATTCTTGCCTCTTACATATGGTGATAGATTTTCCTTTACTTGCAAATATTAGTAGTAAGCTAAACATTTATTTATCTTGAGAATCAACTTTTAGATGTCTTGAATGATAAATTTTTGATAAATTAAAAAAATTTGTAATTGGGTACATCGAAAATCTCATGTTTTACAAAACTCAATCCAGAATTCCAGAGTGAAGTCCTGTCTTTTCTTTCTTAGGAAGCAATGGAAAGATATTAAATATCTTTCCAGTGTTTAATTCATTGTATCCTCTACTAGGTATAGGTTGTTGTCTCTCAGTTTCTAGATTAAACAGTTGCCTTCTCAAGACTTCGGTAATGATAATGACAGTAATTACAATATTAATATGATTGATTGTTTGGATAGCAAAGACCAGAAGAGGCCTTTCTTTTCTTGAAGAAGTCAATGGTTGATTTGTACTTCATTTCATTTAGGTAAGTTTGGTTCTGGATGAATACTAGATTTTTGTGCTAATTCTGTCACCTTCTTGTTGCGTGACATTAGATAAACCTCTTTTTAAAATTAGCAGAAAAACCGAGTTCTAGAAGATATGTAGAAAGAAAACCAAAAGGCAAAACTAGGTGACAAAAAAGGAAACATAAGAAAAAATTATCTATTGGTGAGGAATATTTTCAGATTTCCACAAACAGGCTTTTTACTATTCTTTATTAGATTAAAAAAATTCTTTTATGAGGAAAGCGAGAATTGTTAAAAAGTTTTCTACTTGATCAAAGTTTTAAATTCATGAGGCATTGAAATTATTTTCTAAGATATTTTGATGAGAAATTCAGTTTTCCTTTTAAATATTAAATAGAGAATTTGAAATCCTCCTGGAAAAATTATCTTTAGGCACACATCCATGTTTAAATTTTTAAAAAATTATTTTCACAAAGATAGGGTCTTGCTATGTTCCCCAGGCTTGCCTCAAACTCCTGGCTTAAGTGGTCCACCCTACTTGGCCTCCTGAGTAGCTGGACCACAGGCACCCTCTCCTTCAAACATCTAACTGTCAAATGATACGCCTATAAATATTCTTGAGGACCAGCTGTAGACATTCTTGAAAATATGATTGTCTGTTTATATTACATGCCTTTCCTTTCTGCTTTTGGAATGAACAAATAAATATAGCTCAGTGAAATTATATTATATGTGTGAAAATTGATTCTTTACTTTAACCTACCTTATTAAGCATGCAAATTGCTAAGTTTTCGGTAGATGCATTTAAAATAAATTATAGCTAATCAAATGTGTTGCTTTATTTCCTTTTAAATGACACAGTGTATGTGCCAGCACAGCAAAGGAAAAAAAAATCAGTTTGGTTATTCTTTACTGAAAACAGAAGTTGATTGGTTCAGGGAAAAAAAAATTGCAGCTATGTGAATTGATATGTAGATGAGTTTCCACAATTTGTCAGAAATGACTGCTTATGATGTATAGTGAAATGTAAGAGAATTCTTTCCTCTTCTGCCATCTGTCTACAATTTATTCTTTTATTAAGGAATGTATTATAATTATGTTATTTGTTTTTAAATTTTTTTGGTAAAAGCAATACATATTACAATTTAGACTATATTATGATACTCTCTTTTTATTAATTTTTACTTCAGTAGCTTTGGGGGTACAAGTGGTTTTTTTTTTTTTTTTACATGAATGAATAACATAGTGGTGAATTCGGAGATTTTAGTGCACCTGTCACCTGAGTAGTGTACATTGTACCTAATGTGTAGTTTTTATCCTTAGACCCCCTTCCTCCCTCCCACTCTGAGTCTCAAAAGCCCATTATATCACTCTCTATGCCTTTGCATACTCATAGCTTAGCTCTCACATTTTGTTTTTTTTGTAAGACGGAGTTTCGCCCTTGTTGCCCAGGCTGGATTGCAATGACGTGATCTCAGCTCACCACAGCCTCTGCCTCCCTGGTTCAAGTGATTCTCCTGCCTCAGCATCCCGAGTAACTGGGATTACGGGCATGCACCACCACGCCTGGCTAATTTTGTATTTTTACAAATACAAAATTTTAGTAGAGATGGGGTTTCTCCATGTTGGTCAGTCTAGTTTCAAACTTCAGACCTCAAGTGACCCGCTCGCCTTGGCCTCCCAAATTTGAGGGTTACAGGCATGAGCCACCGTGCCTGGCCAGCTACCACTTTTAAGTGAAATCATATGGTTTTTGGTTTTCTACCCCTGAGTTACTTCACTAAGAATATGCCCTCCAGTGCCATCCAAGTTGCTGTAGAACACATTATTTTGTTTCTTTTTAGTGGCTGAGTAATATTCCATTGTGTGTGTATGTGTGTATATATATGTATGCATGTGTATATATATATGTATGCATGTATACATATATGTGTGTACATATGTATAACACATATTCTTTGTCCACTCATTAGTTGATGGGCACTTAGGTTGGTTGCACAATATATTAATTTACTCTTTTATATATATATTTAACATTTGTATTGTTTTAAGTACTTAGCCTTTTAATTTTTATTGATGTAATAGTTTAATACCAGTAAAATAAATTTAATCATTTTTCATGAACCATCTTACATAATGTTTGTGTTCCATCAAATGATGGCTAATGTCTAAAGTAAGAAACAGAAATTAGTGAATTATTCATCTGTTTGTACTTTTAGCAAAGTACTTAGTTATACACAGTTTCAAGTAAAAATCTTATGTTTACATCCTCACTGTTATTCTGGGAAAGTATTGGCTAAATATTGCTCCCTAACATGAATGCATGTTCAGTTAGGGTATCTGTGAAATTCAAACATATTTCATGTGTTCAGTGCTAATACGGCCGTTAATTAAAGCAAAAGTAGTGGGCTAGCTAACAGAAATTAAAAGATAAGTTTTTAATTTGCTAATTGTTTTTTTCCATGGCAGACATTGTCTTTTTTTTTAGACAGAGTCTTGCTGTATTGCCAGGCCAGGCTGGAGTACAGTGGCGCAACCTCAGCTCACTGCAACCTCCACCTCCCGGGTTCAAGCAATTCTCCTGCATCAGCCTCCCAGGTAGCTGGGACTACAGGTGCACGCCACCACACCCAGCTAATTTTTTTTTTTTTGTATTTTTAGTAGAGACAGGGTTTCACCATGTTGGCCAGGATGGTCTCGATCTCTTCACCTTGTGATCCGCCTGCCTTGGCCTCCCAAAGTGCTGGGATTACAGGCTTGAGCCACCGTGCCCGGCCACATTTTCCATTGTTTATACAGTGTACAACACTTGTGCCAAAGCAACTGTCTTAGTTTAGTTAAATTGCAATAGAAGTAGATCTGCTGGATCTTAAGATAGTCTTTCTAAAACATAATCAGTATGTTCTTCTCTGTTGGCTTTCTGTTCTGAAATAACACTGCTAATGTTAGATAGTATACAAAGTTAGTTTTTCTAATTTTGTGCATATACACAAGATTTCCTTCAAATCATGACTATAGACACATCCTTTGGCGCCTGAGTTGTTTACGGTTCTGCCACCTACTCTATGGTATTGTGATGCCTCATTTTTGAAAGCTGACAACTTGATTGCTTTATATCTGGCTATTCCACAGTTTATGCCATGTTGTTACAACTTGTCCTCCTCCCAACTTATTATTTTTATTTTTTATTTTTTTACTTTAGCTGTGTGTCAGACAGACCTGGGTTTAAAGCTTCACTTTAATTCCCTGAGTGGCACAGTGACTTTGGGAGCATTTCTAAACTTGGGAGTCTGTTTCCTCCACTGTACAATAACAGTGAATTTATGGTGTTTTATTTAATGACATAATTAAGTGCTTGGTACAAAAAAGGTGTTCAGTAAGAATCTATCCAATGGAGGATGTATGTGTAATCTAGTTCATTAGCTACGTTTCCAGCTTTAGTTTTCTCCCCCCATTTTACAAATACGTTTTTATTGATAGGAGTGCCTCAGATCTGACCATGAACTCCAAGAGAGGAAGCTGCTTTTTCTTGTTCAGCCACATGATTAGCATCTAATGCTAATCATAACCACCAGAAAGCATGTGTATTGCCAGTGATGTCTCAATTAAAAATCCCCTGAGATTTATCAGAGTTGGCCTGAGCACAGCGATGACTGAGGAAATTCCCTTACCTCCGTGTGGGAAAGCTCCCTCGGGGGCTGTTTTGTACCCTAGTCTCATGTAGAATATTCAGTATTCTCTGAGAAAGGCAAAACTACCAGGAATTGTGCAGGCCGCTCATATGCAGGTACAAAAAAGACTGACCAGGGCCAGACAACTGTGGATCATCTCTGTCCCCATGCTACAGGCCTTTCTGCTTACCTCAAAAGCAAGACTCCTTTATTTGGAAGGTTAGGTGGAAATACTGCAGAGGGAATTTGACTTTTAGAATAACACATCCCTCTGTTTTCTGTATTATTCTTTTGTGTGCAAATAACCCAAAGAGTGTGTCATTAGTAACTACTCTCTCATTTTTAAGGACTAGACCATCTCATGTGATCTGGTAAAGATGACATTGATAGTCATAAATCAAAACCATCTGAGATTTCTAAGGGTCTTTTTGAAGGTTGTGAGAAAAACACAGGCAATTCCTTAGTATAGTAGTATTTTGTGAGAGACAGTGCATAACTCTGGTAATCGTTTTTGGTAATCATTTTATCTTTAGTTTTCTACCTATCAGCAGAAAACTGTAGTATTTTTATGACTTCCTTCACCCTACTTTTTAGATGAACATTTGAGATGCTTCCATGTACTAAGAACTGCAGGCACATTTAGACACGTTGTGAGTCAGACCTGGCTTCTGCGTGCCAGCTACTCCCTTCTGTTGTTGGAGCGTGCCCAGTCCTCACTCCTGCTCCCACTTCCCACCCGGACTTGGTGTTCTTTTGAAAAGATGGACATGGATCCACTCAAACTTTTTCCCTCTTTTCAGATTTTTGTTCTTTGTTTAGGTACTGTGTCAACTGCTTTGATCCAGCTTTTGGCCAGAGGTAGATGTGGACTATATTGTTCAAAAGTAAAATACCTCTGTGAATGTACATTACTCGTAGGCTTGTTTTCAGTTAATATTGACAAGATGTGTGAAGGTCAGTTATGGTCTGTGCCTTCCACTGTGCCAGGGGCTACCAGTACATAGAGAAATAAAGCATAGTATCTGTTCAAGGGAGGTTTGGATTCTCCATTTAATTTGGAACTATACGGCTGAAAAAGTGAAAATTTTGAAGAATGAGGGTGGCATATTCAAATTCCTCAATTATTATTATTATTGTTATTTTTTTTTTTTTTGCTCATCAACCTATTTTTGTCCTATCATCACATCCTGCAGGAAACTTTCCTGGTACCCTTTGGCAACTTATAGGCCCTTATTTGATGCCACAATATATGACATAATCCTCCTTCAGGGTTGAAAATTAGAACGGTAATTTTCATTTATTTGGGTGATACTTTAATTGTGTTTTCCCTTGCCGGACTAGAAACTTCCTGAATTCAGGGCCCCTGTCTATTTTGACTTTCCAGCTGTGTTGGCACAGAGTGGATCTTCAATAATCATTTACTCCATAATTGGTTGAATAAATGTGTGAGTACCAACTACTAATGACTGGTGAGAGTTAATTTTTGAATTCAGCTTCTTATCACTTCTTTTCACTCTGTGAATGTCATTTCTCTCAAGGGCTTCCTATTTGTCAGATTTATAAAACCTCTCATGTGTGCTTTTAAAAGTTGCCTTTTGTAGTATTTTTAGTCATAATGTGACCAGCACTTTGAATGGCTTCCCTGGAGTCATGTTTGTGACTGCTAGAATGAGTTAGGATGCTGCATGTTTGAGAAGGAAGGTCTTGGCACTGGCAAGACCTTGGCACTGCCAGCATTGATTACTTCTGTGTCATTTTTCTAGGTAGAAGTAAATGATGGCTTAAGTATTTCCTGTGAATTATAATGAATATTTCTAAGTCATTACCATGCTCCTTTTATTAATTGACAACATCCATTGTGGAAGCTTCTTTATTATAATTTTAGAGTTGGGCATAAGTGATGAATTGATGCTATTGCAATTAGACTGACTCGAATTTATCTGTGAATTAGCTCAAAAAAGTGATTCTGTTGATCTTAACGTTTTGAGTTTTGAGAGTTTTAACAGCATTTTGATTTATTTTTATACAATTTTTAAAAATTGACATCATTTTCATTTCTTTTTTCTCTATGATATTCTGAGTGCAACTTAATGACTAATTTGCAGTTTATCTATCAATCTGTTGTTATGTTGGGTCCTGTTTTCCTAGGAAGCACACTTTTAAATTAAGGTCCCATAGCTTCCTCAGCTCTTGAACTACACAGACTTTTTTTTGGCATCCAAATAAGTCAGCTACTGCCCTCCCAGAATTTGTTTTCTTTCCTTTCCTGAGACTACCTGATATTAGAAATACTTCCCAAAGAGAAAGCAAAACTAATATTTTAATATTTAAAGTATTTTCATATCAAGGAAGTTAGTTATTTTTGAGTTGATAACTTTTCTATCAAAATTTAAAATGTTGCGTAATTATAAAGTATAATTTTGATGTCACTCTTAAAATGATGTATATTAAAGATTTTAGACTAAATTTTCCTTATTTTATATTGGAGGTAACATGTGTAACGTTGAAAAATACTTAAAAATGTGATGAGACAAATCAAAGATGTGTATTAATGTAGGAAAAGACAACTTATTAGCTCATTTTTATTGGAACTGACTGAGAGTTAAGCATTTTTCTTATAAATTTTCTTAAATATGTGACAATTTTGTGGTCTGGTCTTATGGAACACATATGAATATGTAGTTGTTGAGAATTGCTCCCCTTCTAAAGTGAAAATCTCTTTCACCTGACAAAATAAATTTAGATAAATTTTTGCTCCCATATTGCTTTGGTAACTATCAACTAAGTAAAAATAATTTTCAACAGGGCCATCTCATTTTTATAGGAACTCTGGATAACTAATCAATTTGCAAAAGTAATGCCAAATGGAGTTAGACCTGCCTCTTACACAAAAGTTGCTTTGCTAAGGAAACAATATACAAGGGGAAAAACTTTTTCTTCACACTCGGCTCTTTAATAATTGCATAATTGTTTTATATTGATTTCAGATGAGTTATTAAATATACTGTACAGATTAAACAATTGTTGAAATGATAAAATGTAATGAAAGGCTTCTGGACCAAAGGAGATCTAAGTTCTTGACCAAATGTTGTGTAACTAGGACAAATTAATAGACCCTTCTGGGCCTTAATATTCTTGCCTGTAATAAAAAAAAAAAAGGAACAGTTAGATGGTCCATTTTGTAATAAGTCTATGAGTGTTCTGGGAGTAAATATTTTTTTCTTGTAGTTCAGAAAGCTTATTCTTTCTGAGTTATTTCTTTTCAGTTAGGTGTGAATATCTCCTGCAGGCATCTTCCATCCATATCTTCAAGATTAGCTGTCTCAAATGTTTTTCCTTCTCTTCCTTACTGATAAATTTGGATTCCTTCTTGACACTGATGACAACTTCAGTATCCTTCTTGTCATCTTGCAGACTTTAAACATAAAAATACTTATTGGTTTTAAAAGGAAAAAAAAAGTGTACATTAGGACTATGAAGCTTGGCCTTGAAACATTTTCTATCCTTTATTAAATGTCAGTTAGCTGAACAAGATTTCTTTTACAATACAGAATGAGAAAAGAAGGGAGCTATATGCATTAGAGAATGCAAACACTGCCAAATAAACATTTTAAGTGCTTTCTTAAAGTGAGCACATACAGAAATACATTAAGATATTAGAAAGTGTTTTTGCTTGTGCACTACTAATTAGGGCAAGCACCTCAGAGAGTTCCTCTTTTAAAATTGAAGTCGATTTTAAAAACTCATTATTTAGACTTCTCAGTTTAGATTGTAGGAGAATTTTAACAGGATTTGGTTTTGTCTAGGTTTTACCAAATTTTTTTGTTATTTTATATAATTTTATAAATGTCAAACTGTATTAGTCTGTTCTCATGAAGAAATATCCAAAACTGAGTGATTTATAAAGGAAAACAGTTTAATTGACTCACAGTTCCACAGGCCTGGGAAGGCCTCAGGAAACTTACAATTACGGCAGAAGGGGAGGCAACCATGTCCATCTTCACATGACAGCAGAAAAGTTCTGAGCAAAAGGGGGAAATTCCTTTATAAAACCTTCAGCTGTCTCAAGAACTCACTCACTATTACGAGAACAGCAGCATGGAGGCAGTAAACTGCCTCCATGATTAAATTACCTCTCACCAGGTCCCTCTCGTGACACATGTGGATAATGGGGACTGCAATTCAAGATGAGATTTGGATGGGGACACAGCCAAACCATATCACAAACCAATTCTCAGTTCTTAAAAAGAGCTGATATGATGCAACTGAATATATGTACTAATATGAACCAGTACCTTAGTTGATGGAATTTGAAAACCAAAAATTATTGAGGTATTTTTGTTATATTTTAAGTGATTTCCTTTGAAAATAATTTTATACTTTTTGAATAAGAAGTTCTTTTGTTAATAATTATCAGAGGGGAGGGTTAGTAGATGAAGAAATTACTGTATACACTTAAGCATATCGATCAGAAGACAAGGAAGTAGTGTGCAAGGGCAGGCTATCCAGTGAAGTTTGGCTCACATGGGGCAGAAACTTTACACTGTTGACTGTATGTTCAGGAATACTTTGAGCAAGAAAGATGAGATCTTGTCACAAAGTAATCAGAAGTTTCTTGCCATAGCAAAAAAGCCCAGTGTGAAAAATCACGAGGCTGAGTGACTTGGAGGAAAATGTCAGAAAACCTGGCTCTGCTTCTGGTTCCACATGGAATTGAATGAGTCTCTTTAAATTTATGTTTGTTCTTCTGTAAAATAAGGGATGTGCAACTGGGTGATTTCCGACTTCTGTTCCAACCTAACACTCTGTGAAATCAAGATCATATGTACATTTTTTTCCAAATTTCCAAAACTGAATTCTTTGCTTGGCCTTTAGAGAGTGAAATCAAAAGTCTGTCCATTTTGAGTTTCTTTTTTCAATTGAGTTCTGTTTTGCTCTTCTGTCCAAAAGAATGAATATGTTGGTCTATTGGACTTGAGTCAAATGAAAATGTAAAATGGGCAATTCGTAGCAGTGTGCATTTGCTTGTACAGGTCTGGCTCATCTAAATCTGGGAAATATGGTAGAGTTTAAATTTACTTATATGCTAAAGAAGAAAGATGTACTGGTACCCTGAGTAAAGGGTCACTAGACAGCTTTTTGTTATTTCCGTTGTAAAGATATATTCATCCTGATCGAAGTTTGATGGGAAATGTTAATTATCCCCTTCAGATATTTTTCCTTTTTTTGGATGCAGTCATTGGGAAAGCATAAGGTATAGGACTCAACACTTAGGTATATATTTGTGGATTTCTTATAATACTCAGTTATGCATTTGCTTAATTACAGAATTTAGTCTCATGAGCAATCTTAGGTATTAAAACTTGAAATATATAGGTTGGATTTCTGATTCTTAAAAGCTCTGAAAATTCAAACCAAGTTATTTTGTAAGTTTGCCCCAAATATATTTAGTGGTAAATCTATTCGAACAGACATGAGATTGTATATATTTTGCTCTGTCTATAAATATCCCACACGTTTGCCACATAGTGGGAATTTCCATGCATCTCTCTACAGATATATTATTGTTTTTAATGACACGGCTTCTTACCGAGGGTTTTGTGTAAAATATATTTGATTACTTTTCTAAAAAAAGGAAATTTCTGAAATTTGAAGCACATTAGGCCACTAGGATTTCAGATCAGCAACTGATAATAATTAGATAAGTGATTCGGATAATGATGATGTTTATCATCATAAATTTTCCTAAAGAATTAGTATGTGAACATGAGAACATTGGTTTCTTACTCATTGTCACTGGCCGTAGAAATACAATACAATAAATAAACAGTAATTTAGTAATTGGTTCTAAGAAAGGTTGGAATTAGAATCTGGAAAAACGAACTATATGCAATATGGAGGGGAACCTTAACAAGTGAAAAACATATGATAGTATTATCTGTATAAATTATGGCATATTACATGTAATTTTTAAAGTCACTTTTCTGTTTAAGTTATAAACGCAAACAGTATTTTGCACAGATTTGCTAAATTCTGAATAGAAATTCTGAATAGAAATAGTAGATATGCAGACTGATATTTGCATAAAGAACTAATTAAAGCATTTCTTTGGAAACATTCAGCAATTCGTTGAGTAATTTGGCTTTGAGAACATAGTAGTAAATGTTATTTTAATGATAAATGCAAATGACATGCAATAGCTTTGACTCAGCAGATTGTATCTTTTTTTTTTTTTTTAACTGTGGGAGATGAAACTGTGAATAGTTGTCAAATAACAATACTTTTTTATTTCTCATCTGTGGTCATAGATGACATTAAAAATGGGCGAAAAACTTGCTCCTGATGTAACAGATCGTGCCCGTTGGAGTCTCTGATGGGCAACTTGACTTCTAAGAAACTGAAAATTCAAACTGTTAGTACCAATAGTTTTTGAAAAATACTTTTTTTCTTAAAAAATCTTTTTCACATTTTAGAATTCTTGATGAAGTAGTCTTTTAAAACCTCTTAAATATTTCTTGATTGATTATATTTAGCTAAATAGCTTTAAATTATCAATTTTTGAAAAATTACATGAAGCTACAGATAGCAATATTTATGCCAGCTAAACTATACTCAGAGACAGAAATTGTGGTTGAATAATTTAGAAAATAGTTCTTCAGTTATTGACTCATAACCTCACAACTTGTATTAAATTGTATACAAGGACAATTTTTCTGTATCTGTGGTAGAATCTAATGTTTTTACATCATATTCAGACTTTTTCTTTTTTATTTTGTGAGGCTTCATTTTAATATTTAATATGATTATTTCTTTTTCTACCAAGCCAGATTCCCTACAGTTTCCTACAAATCTCATTCCCCCATTTGTCCCTCTTGTCCTCAGATCTGTAGTTCTTACCAATTTCTGATGAGTTCTCAAATATTTCACACTTCCCTCTAAAAGCATAACTTAAGTTCTCTTGTCTTATGTAGAGCATTTCTGTATTTTCCTTATACTGTGAACAGTAATTGATAACTTTACTTAATGAGGAAGATGAATTTAAGTGACATACTTTGTTATGAAAAATACCTTTGGAAGCATTCAGAAAATACTATGATTTAATGTTGCTAAATATAAACATATTGAAAGAGTGATAAAAAGGCTTTTAACATTGACCTCCATCTTCCTTTTTAATGGAGGTTTTATTTCAGATCCCATTTGGATGTTTTTCTTCTTGTCAGTTGGTATATGTGAAATCTATATTTTATTATGGATTTCTTTTTTAAGGGTAGGAATTGCGTTGGGAAACCTCATGAAGGACATTTTGTCTTTTCCTTCCCTTCATGATTCACTAGCCTTTTTCAGAAAAAGAAAGCCTTTTACCTTCTCCTTTTGAAAGGTTTGTGTGACGGTGTAGGAGTGTCCAGTTCTTCATTTGCTTTGGGCTGTCTCTGGAGGATTAAAGTCATGAGGATTAAAGTCACAATAATCATATATTTAGTCCTTCATGATAACAAAGGACGGTATGTAGATGAATGCTATGCTAGAAACGACATAATCATTTCAGACAAATTAATTTGTCAGTAATATATTTACTGATTTGTAAAATTGAGTCTCTTTTCCCTTTTTATGTCTTTAGAGCTATATAATTCTCATCTAAATTGCAAATGTCTCGAGGATGACTAGTAAGTATTTTCTATCTCAAATTGATTGATCAAATAAATACTTAGTACTGTCTCCTGCTGTCTGCTTTTCCCCGAAGTCTGTACCCTGAGAAATTTCTTCACTGACTTATCTGGAGCTAGGGGTATGTTTATTTTTAGAGATAGAGAAGTGAATTTTCATGAGTATTGGAGTTTTCTCATTTTCTTCAGTGAATTCATAGTGCCAAAATCAAGGATGCCAAGACACAGATTTACTCTTTAACCTGCATTACCTAGAAAGGGAAGCTGAGACAGTGGGGCATTTATGCCCTTCCTAAAATTCAAACCATAACAATTAATATTAAAATATGCAGAATAATATATAGTTATAATATCCAGTAATAACATTAATATAATAGAAATTCATCATGGACAATGTGAATTTCTATTATAGTGACTGGAAGAACATTTTATAAGATAGGTTGATGCTTGCTTCTCCTGTGTGATGGTACTGTACTATAACAGGATTCTGGTGTACTTTTGTTTGGCTTCTGGGTAGCTCCCCAAATAGAATATATGCTGTAATTTATTTTAAACATATTTGCATAGCCTACAAATATTGACATTTCAAGACTTTGAAGTACTCTTTGGTGCTTATTCAGATTTTATAATCAATGTTGCAAATATCAAGTGCAATATTTTCATGATTTTGGGCTTATTGAATTATAGGTGAATGCACTTGAATGCTCTGCACATAATGTATATTCGGACAATGTGACTCCTTTGTTCTAATATTACATTATATGGTACAATCAAATTCTATTACAATGATTTGTTTCATGCAGACACATCATAGGCCAAATTATATCCTTTAAAATATTGTATATGCTAAAAATCTGTTTCTGTGAATGAAAGACAAGTATTATCCGTCTCTCCTAAAATCAGACTTATAAACAGACTTAAGTTAATTGTATTCAGGTTGTTTATCTTTGATAAGATATGAAATACTTTTTATTCTGCCATTTTTAAGAGTCATTTAATGTTCCTGGCAGGAGAGCTATACATATATTTTGAATCTCTCTTAGGACGCAACCTGCATATATATTGCGCACCTGGGACACAATAGTGAATAAGATACATAGAGGAATTAGATCTAGTGGGAGGAAGAAGCATTAATCTGATATTCATGCAAATTACAACTATGAAAAGTTTTAGGTGGTTGGTATAGGGCTCTATGAAAGGGACTTAACCTTGCCTAGGTCAGGTATGGCAGTGGGGGCAGAGCTGAGGGAGGGCTTAAGAAAGTAAATATGTAAATTAATACCTGAAGGATGAGTCGGATCAAGCCAGGAATCTAGGGGAATTTTCCTCCATTTTATTAGTGAATGTATTCTCATTTGAAAGATGGAATTTATGTTTTGAATTCAATCTAGTGGTTCCTCCTGCAAATATGTTTGATTACTATTAATAAAATTGCTTTCCCAAAAATTAGAAAGAAAAGGAAGGCAAACACCATCAGCAGTAACAATAATCAATGAACCAAAAAACTCCCCCCACCCACGGACGCATACCCTGCAAAGAAAGTTAAAATTATAAATCCATAAAGAGTAATTGTGACGTACTGATTTATGTCCTTAGAGACACTTTTCTGTGCATCCGTATGCATCTGAGTATGCATTGTTCTTAACAGAGATGGGGTTATAGCCTAATTAGGCTCGTTTTATATCTCTTTTAATGGCTGCAGCATCTTTGTAATGGTGCAGCATCTTTGCAATGGATAATGCTGTTACTTAACTAACGCCTATTTGTGAACATTTTAGTTACCTCTAACTTGTCAAAACCCAGAATTATTTTAAGCAATGTCTACTCTGTTTACAAAGTTTACTTAATCAGTTCAGCACCGAAATTAATCTAGAATAAGGAGACATTTATGGATTCCAAAGATTCTTTGTTTATGTTTGCATGCTAAATAAAGATGGTTCAAATGAGAATTGGAGGTACAGGCATTTAACTTACTGAGGTATATATTCTTTAGCAGACAAAATTTATTTGTAATGCCATGAACAAGAATCACTTGCATTATTACCAGTTTTCTATAACTTAAGCGCATCATTCCAATGGGCAAACACCCAAGATCTTTTTTGCCTATTTTAAAGGATTTTACAGTTTTTCCTTTAGAGTTTCTTTCCTGTGATCATAAATAATTTTCAAAGGTAATGCTTCATTCAAAAACAAACAAAAAACCTGCAGTGAGGGTGTTCATTAACCATATAGGCTTCCTTGAGTTTGCAAATCTAGAACCATGATCTGTTGAGCAACTACTGATCAAGGTGATAAAATTAACTTTTCTTCTGAAAATTTCATAAAAAAGATGGGATTTGACTTTAAAAAGTGGTTTATTGAGGCTAGAAAAACAAAATGAAGAAACTCTCTCCACCTGATTTGTATCTTTAGTACCTATGTATATAATTGAGTGATTATCTGTCTGGTTGAGGCTCCCAAAATTTACTAAGATTCCTGTCTTGCCAGAAAGTGACCTTTCTCATCATCTGTACATCTGGGACCCTATCAGCTAGGTCTTAGGCCGGTTTTCTTGGGAGGAGTGTGTAGGCATTTATTCCACATACAGTCGCTCCTTATTCCTTAACAGTTGTTTGTTATTCCTGATTAAATGAAAATTATTTTTAAATATGATACTGCAGGGATAGCCTTGGTTACTAAATAGAATTATTCAATGACATTCTGGTAATAAAAGAGGAGACATTCTTATTGAGCCTGTGAAAATAACTATATTTGCCATGAAAATAAGGGCACTCATTAGGAGTTTCTGAATTCTGGAGTGATCAATGAGAATCATATGCTGTTTTAAAATGTTTTATTTTAGAAAAGCAGTGTCCACAAAATTCAGAATTAAATATGGCTTAAAAAGAAGAACTTCTTCATATATGTGTTAGAAAATAGAATATTAAAGCAGCATCAACAGTTTCTAAACAAATAGCCACAACTGAATGTCCCTCACCAGTTATTTCAGTCTTCTGTAGTTCCTGTTTCATTGAATCTTGGGTCAACAGTCTGCCCTATGCTTCTACATGAGAAGTCTACATTTAGCGTTTAGTTTGGGCATAATTTGAAATTGGCATTGGAATCATAAGTGTCTTGTAAAACTGCCACCTTTCCTTTGGTGAAACCATACACACAGGTGTCTTAGGTTTTTGTAACTGAGACTTTTAGTTACATGTTCTTTGGCTTAAGAATGAGTTGCATTTGCTAACTAAATACTTACCAATCAAAATATGTTGCCAAAATATGTCAGATTTAAGCACAGTGCCCTTATAATTCAAATAATTATACATTACACAATCTTGGAAGAACGAAACATTTTCTAAAAGCTTAATGAATAATGAAAGGCTGATTTTAATAACAACTTAGAAATACCATTCTGGAGTCTATGAAAGTATTATTATTGCCCTGTTTAGTTGCTGTTCTCCCAAAAGGCTGTATCCAAAAAGAAACAAACAAGAAAAACAGTGGATAGGACTAGGACTTTCTAAATCTAACTTTACATACATAAAGTATTTAAACAAAGTCATGAATCAGTGCCTATGAAGAACTAAAATAGCATGTAACCACTAGGACAAAAATGGTTAAATCATAAAGAAAATGATTTTATCTTTGGCAAGCAGAAAAATGTTAAAACCTGTGCACTTGCAGTTTTTCTTGGGTAATGTATAAATGTCTAATTTATTACAATTTTTTTTAGTTCATGACCTAAAATTTATTGGATAAAATTTATGAATATTACTTCAAACTCTAAACAAATTGTTAGTGTGTATTCACTACATTAAAATAATCAGGTAAAAATCATAAAATTAACTGAAGGCTATATGTTTACATTCAGTTTTTAATGCAAATGGCTTATAGATGCTTACATTGAAGTATCTCAAGCACTTTAATAGGTCTGCCTAAAATTAGGATTATTTCAGTTGTAAGAAACAAAAATACTTTGTTTTGGCTTAAGCCAACGAAGTCCAACCTTTGGCTTCCCTGGGCCACAGTGGAGGGAGAATTGTCTTGTGCCACACATAAAATACACTCACTCTAAAGATAGCTGATAAACTAAAAAAAAACAATCGCAAAAAGATTCATAATGTTTTAAGAAAGTTTACGAATTTGTGTTGGGTCGAATTCAAAGCCATCCTGGACTGCATGTGAGCCATGGCTTGGACAAGCTTGGCTTAAGCCGTAAAAGGATAGTTATTTGTTCATGTAATAAAAAATATATTATTGATAATGAGGTTTAGGTTTAGTTTAATCAGGGCTCTGCCTCCGTCTCTGACATTGTCTAAGCACCACCTTTTTCTGTATCAAGCACATTCCTAGGCTTGTGGGTGTGAGAAGGCTAACCAGCAGAGACCAGAGCTGTCTGCTTCCTCATTCACATCCAGAAGGAGGGAGAGACTTTCCACAGGTATTGAATTAAAGTCCCAAGCTTTACTCTGAGTGGACCACCCTGAACCCACAACCATTAAGGCCAAAGTGCAGGACACAGGCTAGGTAACCCCTCTTTCCTCCCATTGGAGGGGAATCTCTTATCCTGATGGCTTATCCAGTCACTCAGCCTTCCTTTCCACCTGTAAAATAATTCTCCTCTTGCAAACCTTAGGGATTCCATATGAAGAGGCAGAGGAAGGAGTTGAATGGATATTGAGGAGGCCTTTGGATGTCCATTACAGGTTTATTCTACTTTTACTCATTCCTTAATTTTTTTTTGGTGGGTTGGGGAGGGAGTTGAGAAGTCATGTTTATGGGTCAACATGTTTATGTCCTTTCGCTACATAAGCTGCTTTCTTCCATATATCATCTTCCCTGTAATCCTCTTCACAACACTAGCGGAGCAGATATTATCTCTTCAAACAAGCAGAAGGGGGTTAGCAAATGCAATTTTCTCAGGTTTACATTGGTAGTAAAGGCAAAAGGTACTTCAAACCTATCATATACTAAAGTGTGTGCTCTTTCTACTGGTTGTAAAATAATTCTTATTTACACAGTAATTTTGTGAGAAAGGTTATTCAGACTTGTAAGATCAATGGGCTTATATATTTTTAAGAAGCATTCATTCTACATATATTTATAGCGTTCCCACTATGTGCTAGGTAGATGGTAGGTACTGGAAACGGGAAGAAAACAAGTTTATTCTACTCTATGGATTTAGCAGGGGAAGCAAATGTTATTAAGTCATACAATCAGGCATATTTACATACTGTATAACTGCTCTGTAGTAAGATCTGACCAAATCTAGGAAAGGTCATCAGAAAGTTTTTTTCTAGGAGGTGACATCTAATGGAGATTGAAGGTTGAGACCGAGTTAACCAATCAAAAGGAGCAGGAGGAAGGGAGAGAGAGAATTCCAGGCAGAGGGAGCACAACATGCTCAAGAACTGAAAGGAGCCTTTTTGTTGGTGCATAGAGAACACTGAACAGTGAGGCAAGACAAAGATGAGACGCGTAGGTAGGCAAGATCTTGCAGGGGCTTTAGGTGCTGTTGAAATTGTGTTTGATTGTGGTNTTTCACACTTCCCTCTAAAAGCATAACTTAAGTTCTCTTGTCTTATGTAGAGCATTTCTGTATTTTCCTTATACTGTGAACAGTAATTGATAACTATACTTTGTTATGAAAAATACCTTTGGAAGCATTCAGAAAATACTATGATTTAATGTTGCTAAATATAAACATATTGAAAGAGTGATAAAAAGGCTTTTAACATTGACCTCCATCTTCCTTTTTAATGGAGGTTTTATTTCAGATCCCATTTGGATGTTTTTCTTCTTGTCAGTTGGTATATGTGAAATCTATATTTTATTATGGATTTCTTTTTTAAGGGTAGGAATTGCGTTGGGAAACCTCATGAAGGACATTTTGTCTTTTCCTTCCCTTCATGATTCACTAGCCTTTTTCAGAAAAAGAAAGCCTTTTACCTTCTCCTTTTGAAAGGTTTGTGTGACGGTGTAGGAGTGTCCAGTTCTTCATTTGCTTTGGGCTGTCTCTGGAGGATTAAAGTCATGAGGATTAAAGTCACAATAATCATATATTTAGTCCTTCATGATAACAAAGGACGGTATGTAGATGAATGCTATGCTAGAAACGACATAATCATTTCAGACAAATTAATTTGTCAGTAATATATTTACTGATTTGTAAAATTGAGTCTCTTTTCCCTTTTTATGTCTTTAGAGCTATATAATTCTCATCTAAATTGCAAATGTCTCGAGGATGACTAGTAAGTATTTTCTATCTCAAATTGATTGATCAAATAAATACTTAGTACTGTCTCCTGCTGTCTGCTTTTCCCCGAAGTCTGTACCCTGAGAAATTTCTTCACTGACTTATCTGGAGCTAGGGGTATGTTTATTTTTAGAGATAGAGAAGTGAATTTTCATGAGTATTGGAGTTTTCTCATTTTCTTCAGTGAATTCATAGTGCCAAAATCAAGGATGCCAAGACACAGATTTACTCTTTAACCTGCATTACCTAGAAAGGGAAGCTGAGACAGTGGGGCATTTATGCCCTTCCTAAAATTCAAACCATAACAATTAATATTAAAATATGCAGAATAATATATAGTTATAATATCCAGTAATAACATTAATATAATAGAAATTCATCATGGACAATGTGAATTTCTATTATAGTGACTGGAAGAACATTTTATAAGATAGGTTGATGCTTGCTTCTCCTGTGTGATGGTACTGTACTATAACAGGATTCTGGTGTACTTTTGTTTGGCTTCTGGGTAGCTCCCCAAATAGAATATATGCTGTAATTTATTTTAAACATATTTGCATAGCCTACAAATATTGACATTTCAAGACTTTGAAGTACTCTTTGGTGCTTATTCAGATTTTATAATCAATGTTGCAAATATCAAGTGCAATATTTTCATGATTTTGGGCTTATTGAATTATAGGTGAATGCACTTGAATGCTCTGCACATAATGTATATTCGGACAATGTGACTCCTTTGTTCTAATATTACATTATATGGTACAATCAAATTCTATTACAATGATTTGTTTCATGCAGACACATCATAGGCCAAATTATATCCTTTAAAATATTGTATATGCTAAAAATCTGTTTCTGTGAATGAAAGACAAGTATTATCCGTCTCTCCTAAAATCAGACTTATAAACAGACTTAAGTTAATTGTATTCAGGTTGTTTATCTTTGATAAGATATGAAATACTTTTTATTCTGCCATTTTTAAGAGTCATTTAATGTTCCTGGCAGGAGAGCTATACATATATTTTGAATCTCTCTTAGGACGCAACCTGCATATATATTGCGCACCTGGGACACAATAGTGAATAAGATACATAGAGGAATTAGATCTAGTGGGAGGAAGAAGCATTAATCTGATATTCATGCAAATTACAACTATGAAAAGTTTTAGGTGGTTGGTATAGGGCTGTATGAAAGGGACTTAACCTTGCCTAGGTCAGGTATGGCAGTGGGGGCAGAGCTGAGGGAGGGCTTAAGAAAGTAAATATGTAAATTAATACCTGAAGGATGAGTCGGATCAAGCCAGGAATCTAGGGGAATTTTCCTCCATTTTATTAGTGAATGTATTCTCATTTGAAAGATGGAATTTATGTTTTGAATTCAATCTAGTGGTTCCTCCTGCAAATATGTTTGATTACTATTAATAAAATTGCTTTCCCAAAAATTAGAAAGAAAAGGAAGGCAAACACCATCAGCAGTAACAATAATCAATGAACCAAAAAACTCCCCCCACCCACGGACGCATACCCTGCAAAGAAAGTTAAAATTATAAATCCATAAAGAGTAATTGTGACGTACTGATTTATGTCCTTAGAGACACTTTTCTGTGCATCCGTATGCATCTGAGTATGCATTGTTCTTAACAGAGATGGGGTTATAGCCTAATTAGGCTCGTTTTATATCTCTTTTAATGGCTGCAGCATCTTTGTAATGGTGCAGCATCTTTGCAATGGATAATGCTGTTACTTAACTAACGCCTATTTGTGAACATTTTAGTTACCTCTAACTTGTCAAAACCCAGAATTATTTTAAGCAATGTCTACTCTGTTTACAAAGTTTACTTAATCAGTTCAGCACCGAAATTAATCTAGAATAAGGAGACATTTATGGATTCCAAAGATTCTTTGTTTATGTTTGCATGCTAAATAAAGATGGTTCAAATGAGAATTGGAGGTACAGGCATTTAACTTACTGAGGTATATATTCTTTAGCAGACAAAATTTATTTGTAATGCCATGAACAAGAATCACTTGCATTATTACCAGTTTTCTATAACTTAAGCGCATCATTCCAATGGGCAAACACCCAAGATCTTTTTTGCCTATTTTAAAGGATTTTACAGTTTTTCCTTTAGAGTTTCTTTCCTGTGATCATAAATAATTTTCAAAGGTAATGCTTCATTCAAAAACAAACAAAAAACCTGCAGTGAGGGTGTTCATTAACCATATAGGCTTCCTTGAGTTTGCAAATCTAGAACCATGATCTGTTGAGCAACTACTGATCAAGGTGATAAAATTAACTTTTCTTCTGAAAATTTCATAAAAAAGATGGGATTTGACTTTAAAAAGTGGTTTATTGAGGCTAGAAAAACAAAATGAAGAAACTCTCTCCACCTGATTTGTATCTTTAGTACCTATGTATATAATTGAGTGATTATCTGTCTGGTTGAGGCTCCCAAAATTTACTAAGATTCCTGTCTTGCCAGAAAGTGACCTTTCTCATCATCTGTACATCTGGGACCCTATCAGCTAGGTCTTAGGCCGGTTTTCTTGGGAGGAGTGTGTAGGCATTTATTCCACATACAGTCGCTCCTTATTCCTTAACAGTTGTTTGTTATTCCTGATTAAATGAAAATTATTTTTAAATATGATACTGCAGGGATAGCCTTGGTTACTAAATAGAATTATTCAATGACATTCTGGTAATAAAAGAGGAGACATTCTTATTGAGCCTGTGAAAATAACTATATTTGCCATGAAAATAAGGGCACTCATTAGGAGTTTCTGAATTCTGGAGTGATCAATGAGAATCATATGCTGTTTTAAAATGTTTTATTTTAGAAAAGCAGTGTCCACAAAATTCAGAATTAAATATGGCTTAAAAAGAAGAACTTCTTCATATATGTGTTAGAAAATAGAATATTAAAGCAGCATCAACAGTTTCTAAACAAATAGCCACAACTGAATGTCCCTCACCAGTTATTTCAGTCTTCTGTAGTTCCTGTTTCATTGAATCTTGGGTCAACAGTCTGCCCTATGCTTCTACATGAGAAGTCTACATTTAGCGTTTAGTTTGGGCATAATTTGAAATTGGCATTGGAATCATAAGTGTCTTGTAAAACTGCCACCTTTCCTTTGGTGAAACCATACACACAGGTGTCTTAGGTTTTTGTAACTGAGACTTTTAGTTACATGTTCTTTGGCTTAAGAATGAGTTGCATTTGCTAACTAAATACTTACCAATCAAAATATGTTGCCAAAATATGTCAGATTTAAGCACAGTGCCCTTATAATTCAAATAATTATACATTACACAATCTTGGAAGAACGAAACATTTTCTAAAAGCTTAATGAATAATGAAAGGCTGATTTTAATAACAACTTAGAAATACCATTCTGGAGTCTATGAAAGTATTATTATTGCCCTGTTTAGTTGCTGTTCTCCCAAAAGGCTGTATCCAAAAAGAAACAAACAAGAAAAACAGTGGATAGGACTAGGACTTTCTAAATCTAACTTTACATACATAAAGTATTTAAACAAAGTCATGAATCAGTGCCTATGAAGAACTAAAATAGCATGTAACCACTAGGACAAAAATGGTTAAATCATAAAGAAAATGATTTTATCTTTGGCAAGCAGAAAAATGTTAAAACCTGTGCACTTGCAGTTTTTCTTGGGTAATGTATAAATGTCTAATTTATTACAATTTTTTTTAGTTCATGACCTAAAATTTATTGGATAAAATTTATGAATATTACTTCAAACTCTAAACAAATTGTTAGTGTGTATTCACTACATTAAAATAATCAGGTAAAAATCATAAAATTAACTGAAGGCTATATGTTTACATTCAGTTTTTAATGCAAATGGCTTATAGATGCTTACATTGAAGTATCTCAAGCACTTTAATAGGTCTGCCTAAAATTAGGATTATTTCAGTTGTAAGAAACAAAAATACTTTGTTTTGGCTTAAGCCAACGAAGTCCAACCTTTGGCTTCCCTGGGCCACAGTGGAGGGAGAATTGTCTTGTGCCACACATAAAATACACTCACTCTAAAGATAGCTGATAAACTAAAAAAAAACAATCGCAAAAAGATTCATAATGTTTTAAGAAAGTTTACGAATTTGTGTTGGGTCGAATTCAAAGCCATCCTGGACTGCATGTGAGCCATGGCTTGGACAAGCTTGGCTTAAGCCGTAAAAGGATAGTTATTTGTTCATGTAATAAAAAATATATTATTGATAATGAGGTTTAGGTTTAGTTTAATCAGGGCTCTGCCTCCGTCTCTGACATTGTCTAAGCACCACCTTTTTCTGTATCAAGCACATTCCTAGGCTTGTGGGTGTGAGAAGGCTAACCAGCAGAGACCAGAGCTGTCTGCTTCCTCATTCACATCCAGAAGGAGGGAGAGACTTTCCACAGGTATTGAATTAAAGTCCCAAGCTTTACTCTGAGTGGACCACCCTGAACCCACAACCATTAAGGCCAAAGTGCAGGACACAGGCTAGGTAACCCCTCTTTCCTCCCATTGGAGGGGAATCTCTTATCCTGATGGCTTATCCAGTCACTCAGCCTTCCTTTCCACCTGTAAAATAATTCTCCTCTTGCAAACCTTAGGGATTCCATATGAAGAGGCAGAGGAAGGAGTTGAATGGATATTGAGGAGGCCTTTGGATGTCCATTACAGGTTTATTCTACTTTTACTCATTCCTTAATTTTTTTTTGGTGGGTTGGGGAGGGAGTTGAGAAGTCATGTTTATGGGTCAACATGTTTATGTCCTTTCGCTACATAAGCTGCTTTCTTCCATATATCATCTTCCCTGTAATCCTCTTCACAACACTAGCGGAGCAGATATTATCTCTTCAAACAAGCAGAAAGGGGTTAGCAAATGCAATTTTCTCAGGTTTACATTGGTAGTAAAGGCAAAAGGTACTTCAAACCTATCATATACTAAAGTGTGTGCTCTTTCTACTGGTTGTAAAATAATTCTTATTTACACAGTAATTTTGTGAGAAAGGTTATTCAGACTTGTAAGATCAATGGGCTTATATATTTTTAAGAAGCATTCATTCTACATATATTTATAGCGTTCCCACTATGTGCTAGGTAGATGGTAGGTACTGGAAACGGGAAGAAAACAAGTTTATTCTACTCTATGGATTTAGCAGGGGAAGCAAATGTTATTAAGTCATACAATCAGGCATATTTACATACTGTATAACTGCTCTGTAGTAAGATCTGACCAAATCTAGGAAAGGTCATCAGAAAGTTTTTTTCTAGGAGGTGACATCTAATGGAGATTGAAGGTTGAGACCGAGTTAACCAATCAAAAGGAGCAGGAGGAAGGGAGAGAGAGAATTCCAGGCAGAGGGAGCACAACATGCTCAAGAACTGAAAGGAGCCTTTTTGTTGGTGCATAGAGAACACTGAACAGTGAGGCAAGACAAAGATGAGACGCGTAGGTAGGCAAGATCTTGCAGGGGCTTTAGGTGCTGTTGAAATTGTGTTTGATTGTGGTATGGTGGCTCATGTCTGTAATCCCAGCACTTTAGGAGGTGCTTGAGGCCAAGGGTTTGAGACCAGTTTGGGCAACATCCTGAGGTCTCACGTCTACACTAATTCTCTTTTTTTAAATTAGGCATGGTGACTTGGGTCTGTAGTCCTCGCTACTCAGGAGGCTGAGGTGGGAGGATTGCTTGTTCTCAGGAAGTTGAGGCTACAGTGAGCCGTGTTTGCACCACTTCTCTTCAGCCTGGGCAACAGAGTCAGAACCTTGTCTCAAAAAAAAAAAAAGATTATATTTGATATTCCACAAGAAATTAACTTGGAAAGAACTTATTTGCCTTAAATATTTGAGAAAGATGCTGAGGGCTGTATCATACTATCAAAGTTCGTTCTAAATATTTATAGTGTTCGTTCCCTTGCCTTGACAAAGCCTTAATTCAGCTATAGAGTTATTCAGTCATACTCAGTCTTGATATGCTGTACAAATCTTTTATAGCAGTTTTACACTTTTTATGACCACATAACTCGAACTTAGATATACAACAGTGAAGGTAAAGACATCTAAATGTTAGTGAATATTTATCAAAAGTGTTCAGAGAAGAAAAATTCAGATATTAAACTTTTGGGATAAAATATGTAAATAATATTTATATAATTAATTTAATGGAGGTGTCGGAAATATACTGTTGGCTCTTGCATGGAACTACAGTAGTGTAAAAAACCCTTTTTCTCACTTGCTTTTACAAATATCATTAATAAAGCATGTATCAATGGTACTAATCTGTCAGACTTAGTTCTCTCAAGTTCCTCCCTGTTGAGAAAGTAGCTTATTTGGAAGCCCAGACATTTAACCTATCATGTAATATTTAAGCACAGACGTTGCTGACTTGGCCACTTGCTTAAAACACAAACAAACAAACAAAAAACATTACTTTCGATCCTGTTACTTCACTTGCTGAAAGTATAAGTTAAAAAATTATCAAACGGCTAGGTGAGGTGGCTCAAACTTGTAATCCCAGCACTTTGAGAGGCTGAGGCAGGAAGATCACCTGAGGTTAGGAGTTTGAGATCAGCCTGGCCAATATGGTGAAACCTCATCTCTGCTAAATGTACAAAACTCAGCCAGGTGTGGTGGTGCATGCCTGTAATCCCAGTTACTCAGGAGGCTGAGGCAGGATAATTGCTTGAACCCAGGAGGCGGAGGTTGCAATGAGTTGAGGTTGAGCCACTGCACTCCAGCCTGGGCAACAGAGTGAGACTCTGTTTCCAAAAAAAAAAAAAAAAAAAATCAAAATAACATTTGAAAATAGGAAAATATATTATTGAGAAACTAACATAATGTTTGTTGGGCAAGAATCTTCATCCTTTTACCTTTGTGAAGGGTAATACGTAATTTATTACATAGGTGAGAAAGATGCGTTTTTTAGAATGAGAACTTAAGTGTTTTTGTCTTCATGTTGAGTGGTTCCGAAGAAGGTGGGGGCAGATATTGTGTGCAATAGTTAATATAATCCTGTTCTTGGCAGTTTGGCTTAAAAACAAACACATTTTTAAGTTGTAAATAGTGCTACCATTAATATTTTTGTAGATAGTTTTTATTTTCCCACTCACATAATTACCTATGTTTGATAGATTTCAGATTGTGAAATTGTTAGATTAAATTAATAGAACAAAGTCCCAAATGGAGTGTGGGTTTAGGAGTTCACTGCAACAAGTAGATGGATTAAATCTACTGTCCTTAGATATAAGAACAGATGTTTCCTTCTTCCTGGGTACAAGGAGAGGAGTACGAGCTTGTAGGTGGTTGGTGGGAGACAGAATAGAGGGAATACCTTGATAGCCATATGATTCTCTCTCTTAATGTGGAAAGAAAGCATTCTGATGACAGTGAATGGGTAGGCTGTTGCAGGGTGTTGGAAAGCTGCGAAAATTTGAAAAAGCAGCTGAGAAGAAAAAGGAGACCTGTGAAGAACAGGTTTGTGGGATTACTGAGCAAAATTGTTAGTAGATGATACTGAGAACCACATGTCTGTAGGGCAAGAGGCTCCTTAGTTTCCTTGTATTTTTCAGCAGCATTCAGAGCCCAGGTCCAGGAGTTGAGCATGCCAGATACGACTTAATCTGCAGTTTGGTGCTGGTAGGATCAGGTAGTCTGCAGCGGCAAGGTAGGAGCTGCACAATGGACTTGAAGATGCTGTGGAGAGAGCAATTAGGTATCTACAGTCATGGGAAGGTGACAGTGAAGCCCAGAGGGACTGGTAAAGACAGAAAGAGTGAATGCATTGTTTGAGGATGTTAGAAATAGGAGGAAAGGAGTAAGAGCTGGAAAATTATGAAATTGTGGTTAGTAAATGGGACATGGGGATTTGAGATTTTAGAATGGGAGCCATTCACTTCAAATCAAGCTTGAAGGTAATAGCCATTTGGAGATTTGGCGAGCTAGAAGTAAGGGAAACGAGGCCATGGAACTATGTGCAGCTTAATGTTGTCCAAGTGGATGTGGGTGATGTCAAGATTTTTGGTAAAGAGGAAAAGAAGGTCCTAGAACTCCCTAATCCTGGATAAATGACAAAAATATTGTAGTTCATAGTGATAAAGAATGAGGATGCTGTAGCTGATTAACCTGCAAAATTTGAAAATGTTTTTGGGAGACGAAATGATGATGAGCATGAAAGCGCATGTTTTGGGGACCGAATGGCATGAAAATAGCAAAGGTGAGCTTCTAGCATGGCCCAAATCACCTTCTAGCTTGAGATACTAGAGTTGGGTCTGGAGGTGGGTAGTGGGACAGTATTTCTTTCACTCTGCAGTACTTGAAGAGTAAGGAAGACAGAATTAAAAGTGCTGGTATGAATTTTCTTTTAGTAACCTCCAGTGTTTCTGGGGGTGAGATGTGGTCTCAGGTTTCAGCTGCTGACTTGCAAGTAAACAAAGACTGAGACCTAACCAGCCATGGTGACTCACATCTGTACTCCCAGAGGTTTGGGAGGCTGAAGCCATTGCATTCCAGCCTAGGTGACAAAGTGAATGTTTGTCTCTAAACAAATAAATAAATAAAATTAATAATAAATTAATTAATTAAATAAAATTGAGGTTGGTGCTCATAAGCATCTTAGCTAGGGTAGAGGATTGTTTGTCATGTGTAATTTTTTGTTTCTGCCTTTTGCTTTTTCTTATTTAAATTCTAAAAGTATGATCAAACTGGGAGGGATAAGAGATCTGAGGGTGTAGTTATTGGAGAAATTGTTTTAATTAGCAGGTAAGTAAAAAGGTAATGTGCAATAAAATACTGGTTTTTACTTGTTCTGCCAAAAACTCTGGGTGTTGTTGAAAAGTCATCAACTGAGGATCCAGGAGGTTTACATTACAGATGGCAATTATGGGCCTGCTTGTAAAATACAGATGAATTGGTACATCAAAAAAAGGTTTTTAAATCTAAAATTATTTCATCTTCAAGATTAAGTTCCAATCTTTATTACATAAAAACTACCATCTTCCACTACTTTTGAAAGACTTTTCTTAGATCCATGAACTTGGGACTTCGGACCAAACTCTATTCTCAGCTCATTGCAGACATTTCAGAAGGAAAAGGATGGTAATGGAGTGATTGGGAAGGGAGGATACAAGAATGATCTTATGAAATGGTTTCAGTTATAGGACTAAACAGCTATATGAACAAAATACAGAATTAGGTAGATAGGGAACAACTGAGGGCTGTTCTGGGACCTCCTTTAGGAGTTGTTGACTATTGAGAGATGTCTTTGGCTGGACCAGATGCTTTCAGAAGAGAAAGAGGTGAAAGTAACCGTTTTGTTAGAAAATTACTGAGGTGCAATAAAATAATTTATAGATTCTGGTTTAAAAGTTGTGACTTTAAGGACCTTGCATCATGCTGTTCGTATAGTAAATACCAAACACGTGTTTGACTGACTTGAGTTTCTCTGGCAGAGCACCTCTATATAATTAATTGTATGTTAGCTTATCCCAAAATTCTGAAGGCTTTTTTCTCTAAATAGGAATTCAGAGCTTGCTCCAGAGATGTGAGGACAAAAGAGAAGTACGGCTTCTAAAAGGAATTCAGAGCTTGCTCCAGATTGTGCTTTCTCCTCATGTCCACCTTCTTTCACTTTCACTTCCGCTTCTTGACAATATTTTCTGCCTGCCATATGGTACATATTACGTACAGCCCATACTAACAGTACTCTGCAATCTACTTGAGCTTTGCTCTTTGCACTTTCTTTGGTACTACCCGTTAGAGCCTTGAGCTAATCATCCATGTCTGCTTGTACTGGATTGTTTCCCTTAGAACTCTGTAAGCCACAAAGTGAAACTGATGAGGATTTTACAGTCCTGATGATTTTCCTTCTGGTATACTACCGAGAAAATGCTGTCGCACAAGGGGCTGATGAATCGTTTTGTAGGATATCTGTTTTCTATTTTCTGTTTGAAAAATTAGGTGTGTTCCTCAACATGGGAATGTCTCCTAATATCATGAGAACAATACAACCATAAAATAAAATCATCAGTGTTGGTTTGGGTCTCTAATAAATGTAACATACTGTATTTTTTAGCCACTTGAGTTCCCCAGAGAACATTCATTCATGTAAATTCACTTCTATAAATTTTAATTGCTTGTGCTGGAAGCTGACTAAAATTACTCAGCACCTGCTGCTATGTGTCTGGCATTGTCCTGGGGTCCTTGCACCTGTTAAGCCATTAAATCATCACAGCAGGCTCTTAAGGTAGATATGGATTCTTCCATTTTGCTAAATAGAGATTGAGCCTGTGAGTGTTTAACTAACTTTTCTTATGCCTACCAGCTACTTAAGCCTCAAAGCTGCATTGGACTCCTATTTGTCTATCTTGAACTACAACAGGCCCTCTAGCTGGAGGTAGACAAAGAAATGAATTAGGCCTCATTTTGGAACAGACACTGATTTAGATGAAAAATGAAGCCAACTGCACTTGGTTGCGATGGTAGGCTGTTGGGAATTAATTCAGCTTAGTACTGAGTATAATCTCTGGCATTGCCAGGCTTCTGTCACATAGTACTGCCAGATCAGAAAGGGTACCTTGATGATCTGTTTTATTTCTACATAGTACCATTCGACATTATAAGGGAATGGATCATGGGAAAATAAGTTCATGTGAGGTCATAGTGTACATTTCCCCCAGCTTATTTGGGGCACCATTGTCATGGATATTTTATCTTCTAATATTTGGCATGTGATTCAGGGCCATGATTTCCAAAACTGGGCTCTTGGCTAGGGTCCAACATCTGCCATTTGTTCCTGCGTCCTTATGCCCAATACATACCTTGTCACTGATATTTGCTCATATTTTACTACTATGATAGCTTCTTAATCCAGTCTTTCTTTTCTTCAGTCTATCCTAAATAATAGCTATCAGAGTACATTGTTCAAAATACTAATTCTGCCTGGAAATACTATTACACTTCATACTGTATGATTCAATTTGTGTATCATTCTTGAAATGATAAAAAATTTAGAGCTAGGGAACTGGTTAGTGGCTGTTGGGCTTAAGGATGCTTGTGTGAAGGGAGATGGATATGTCTCTAAAAAGGATAGCACAAGGGAATTTTTGTGTGATCAAATAGTTCTGTATTTTGTTTGCTGTAATGGGTATGTAATGAACATGTGATGAAACAGCATAGAACTGTACTCAAACTTTGCACTAATGTCAGTTTCCTGGATTTGATATTCTTCTGTGGGTACATAATACGTAAGCAGTGGAGGAAACTGGGTAATGTACATGAGACCTTCGTACAGTCTTTTCAACTTTTGTGAGTCTATTTATATAAAAAGTAGAAAGTAAAAAAAAATACTACTATGCTTTAAAATGTTCATGTTCCTTTGTCATGTTTATTATGTTTCATATTCTCTGGTTCTCTTTGAATTAATCATCCAAAGGTGTTGCCTCTGATATTTTTGTTTTCTATTTAAATCTTATTTGTCATTAACACAATGTTTGGCTCATACCAGGTTACCAAAAAGTGCTCCTTGAATTAATACTGGGATTAATGGTTTTAATCCCAGTGCTTTGGAACGCTGAGGCAGGAGGATGGCTTGAGGCCAGATGTTTGAGACCAGCCTGGACAATATAGTGAGACCCCTGTCTCTACCAAAAATAAAGTAGCTGGATGTGGTGGTGCAAATCCGTAGTCCAAGCTACCCAGGAGGCTGAAAGGGGCAGTTGCTTGAGCCCAGGAGTTCGAGGTTACAGTGAGGTATGGTCATGCCATTACACTCCAGCCTGGGCAACAGAGCAAGACCTCATCTCTAAAAAAAATAAAAAACAATCGAACAATTAAATATGCCTTATGAAAGAAAAATGTATCAAACTTCATCTCATTACTAATCATACTTCTTTTCTATTCATCTACTTATTCAGTTATGTTTTTTGTCTCTGCCTAATCTCTTTCCAAGGACTGAGTAGCATGCCTGGGACTTGACTGGTGGAGTTGGGAACTTAAGCTTGCCTGGAAGGGTTGCATTGCCTCCTGGCCAAAGCAGCAAAGCCTTAAGTCCAGACACCAATTCTAAGAGGCAATGACTTTTCAAGGACTTAGGACTCAAATACCATAAGGACAAGATGAGCCAGGGAACCCAGAATATGAGCTGTGCTGACTCATGTTCACCCATTCATTAAAATTTATTGAGATTTGTCTTACAGCTCAGTGTATGGTCTATCTTGATACTCTGCAATTACAGTGCTCTATAAATCAGTTTCAAATATTCTGTGTCTTTCTTTATTTTTTGGTCTGGTTCTGTTAATTACTCAAATTATGATTGTTGCATTGTTCATTTTTCCTATATTTCTGTCAGGTTTAGCTTCATATATTATGAAGCTTCGTTAGTAGTACATACACATTTATGATTGATACACATTCTTCCTGATGAATTGACCCTTTTATCATTATGAATGACCTCTTTACATCTTCATCCTCAGTCTTCCGACGCCTATTGTTTGCACGGTGTATCTTTTCCATTCTTTACTTTAAATCTATATGTGTCATATTTAATGTGGTTCTTTTAAAGGTAGCACAGATCTTGCTTTTTTTAATCCATTCTGGTAATCTTTTTCTTTTATGCAGTGTGTCTTATTCCATTAACATTCAATGCAGTTATTGATATGATTAGACTCAGTCTCTATTTACTTTTTGTTTTCTATTTGTTCCTTTTGCTTTTTATTCCTCTGTTCCTCCTTTTCTGCTTTCTTTAGAATTAAATGATGCAAAATGATTTTTAGAATTGTGTAATTTATCTATTAGCTTTTAAAGCAGTTTGTGTGTGTGTATGTTTATGTGTTTGTGTATACATGTGTTCTTGCTATAGGGATATTTCCTTAACTTTTCTGATAGTTATTATTTAGGGTTAATATATTATTTTACATAATATTAAGGATTTTGCAACTTCATTTTACATAGTATGCAAGGACATTGCAACTGTTTAAGGCCATTCTACCCCTCCCTGTTACAATGCTGTAATCATATGTATGTGAAGTGCTATAGTTTTACCTTTTAACAGTTAAATGTATTTTTAAAAGATTAAGAAAAATATCATGTTTTATATTTACAGTTTTTGGTGTTTTTCATTCCTTTAACTTTCTGTCTGGTATTTTTAATCCTGAAGAGCTTTTGTTGAGGACTTCTTATACTGCAGGTCTGCTGGGGACATATTTTTACAATTTTCTTTTATCTGAAAGTTGTTTTGTTTTGCCTTCGTTTTTTGTGGATGCGTATGTGTAATTTATGGGCTGAATACAGAATTCTGGACTGACAGTGGTCTCTTCCCCTTCCCAAAAATCAACGTTGATTCTTACTACTGTTTCCTTGTATGTAATATGTCGTTTTATTTTTCTCTGACTTCTTTTAGAATGTTTTCTTATATTTGGTTTTCCGCAGTTTGACTGCATGTACCTGGGTATAATTTGCTTTGTGCTTTCCTGTTTCAGATTTTCTGAGCTTCTTTATTCAGCACATCTTTGTCTTTCACTAAAATTGGGAAATTTTCAGCCCTTCTTGATATTTTCTGCATTATTCTTTTTTTCCTCAGCTTTCTAAAACTCTAATTATACAAATGTTGTTATTTTGCTAGTGCCCCAGAAGTCTCTGATAGTCTTTTTGTTTGTTTCTGTCTTCTTCAGACTGGTTTTTCCTTTACATCCTTAAGTATACTTAAAATAACTATTTTAACATTATAATGGGCTAATCCCAACACTTGGGTCTTTTCTCTTGAAAATAGGTTACATTTTCCTGTTTGTACATGTATTAAATGATTTTGGATTGTATTGGATTCACCCTGTGAACGATACTTTGAGCAGATCCTGTCTTCTGTATGTTCTTTTAAAGAGAATGAGTTTTTTTTTTTTTTTTTTTTTTTCCTTAACAGGCAGATAATTTGGCTGAACTCAAACTAAATTTTGACCTTTCCGTGGCAGGTGGCAGCTTCACTGATGCAGTCAGATTGCTAATGCTAAACATATGCTGTGTGTCATGCACTAAAATAAATGATGACACTACAAATATAGATCTTAACTTCATGGGGCTTGCTATCTAGTTGACAGAGATGGAAAAATGAACAGATAAATATGTTCAATTTTCATATGTCATGAGATAGGTACATAGAGGCAGTGGGATTACTGAGAAAGAAGTTGTGCAATTGTTAAAATATAATTTAAAAATTATTTTGAAACAACTCAATCCTTATGAAAATAGAAGGAAGTTCATTTATATATATATGTGTGTGTGTGTGTGTGTGTGTGTGTGCACGCATGATGAAAGATTGATATGCTTCCATTATATTTTGTTAATTCTTTTAGGAAAAAAACCAGTATTATCAAAAGTACTTTATATTTTGGGGAAATAATATTAAAAAATGGAATTCTTGGGTCCTATACTAAATAAGAGAAATACTTTTTTGGTAAGAAAAGATGACTTGATGAAATCTGACCAAAGAAAACAAATGATCATATATTAGGAAGTAATAGACCTTGCTGAAATAAAAGACCTATCTATACTAAAAGAAATATTCCTGTTGGGAGAAAGACATTTCAAAGCTGTTAGACTAAGGCCCATTTAGACTAATGGAAAGTGTATCTTAAAAAAAGTTTCTTATGTCAGATATAAAAGTGGTTTTCTGATCTGTTTTGGAAGTTACCTGTTTGTACTCGTATCTGTGTAACGGAATGGGTAACATGGGGTTGGTTTGTCTTTTGTAAAAGCCTGCCTACCTTAGCAGTAACTTGAGTCTTCTTTTCTTGTTTTAACAGTGTGTCCTACTCAGTACATGTATCTGAAGATTACCCAGGTATGCTTTTCTCCTTTTATTACAAATATTCATATCACGATTCCCTTGAATAGTTTTTTCTTCTGGAGATGTAAATCACATATAAATATATCTAAGGGTAAAGCATTGGCAGAGGAAGTCTTAAAGGTGTAGAAGAATTCTCCTGACTGCCTGCAAAATACATGTCTTACTCTGAGACACAGTCCAGAATCAAAATAATGTCCCAGTGAAAAGTTCTTTAAAGAGCCCTGTGATAGTTCCAGCCTGTACGTTTACATCATTTACAATTAAAATAAAGATTCCCTCACCTGGTCTAATTGTTAGTCTTGAACATCATTTGGCCTTTCATAATGTAAAAATAATAGGTAACACTTATTTGTTTCAGTCATTTCTCTAAGTGTTTGTGTATCTATTTTTTCTTTTTAGTATTAAAAATAGTAATTAGTTTGTAGTTTGGTACAGAGATAATGTGAAAGTTACTTGTTTAGCATTTAAGTATTTTCTGTGGCAGTTTGCATTAAGCATTTAATCATTTGATAAAATTCTTACATTTGAAAATAATTTCTTAAATCGCAAACTTCCTTACAATTATTTTGCTATGCTCTCCATATGTTTTAAGCGTAGTATTCTATAAAACGATTGCACAGTTATACAGTGAAGTTATTCATTAAGGCTATGCCTATTTTTATTAGTAACATAAAAAGTGGTGTAGAGAAATTTTACTGAAAGAACCAAGACAAGAAGTATTTATAAGAAAAGTACTTTTTGTAGATGATTATGCAGTCAGCCCTGTCTTATGATATAGCATGTTTTTGATGCTATGTTTGCCAACTATGTTAGGAAAATAAAACCCCCACTATTTATTGTAAATATTAAAATTATGTGCTTTTCATTTGAGGCAGATCATAGAGATGTCAGCCATGAGAGGTACAGGACTTTGAAGTCAAGGTGATAGAAATCATAGTACAAATTAAAGCGCAAGTTGAAGACACTAAGTGAATTATTCTGTAGCACAGGATGTGTGGTAGAAGATGTCTTTAGTAAACCAAGTGGACCAAGTGTTTAGCTCCCTCTTGTGGCCAAGAGGTATTACTTGGGCTTTTCCTCACTTTACTGGAGCCTCACTTGGAAATGCCGATATACAAACATTGAAATTCTAAAAGTATTGATTATCCTTTGTGCTCTTTTTACTAATTCTTTAATTGGAGAAAGTTTGCAATGAATTTCCAGTACAACTTTTTTTTTTTCCAAAAGGAAGGAGTGGAAATAAATATATTTAATCTGTTTGATTAAAGTAGGTTGTTATGCTGCAATAAAATTCAATGACAGAACAGGGAGAATAGTGCATTCTGGTTTAAATACTGGGGCAGAAATTTCAATTGGTTGATATAACCAGTACGTCAAAGTACACTGTACAGCACACAGCATACCAAGTGTTAGCACATACACAATTTCACTTGATTCTCAGTGCTAGTCTGTATGAAAGGCGGAACAGGATAATTTGTAATATAAATTTATACTTAGAGAAGCAGGCTGAGAGATGTTCAGTATTAAATAACATTTTCTCAAAACATGTAGTTTGGTAATAAAATCAAGTCTGTAATTCAGTTCTGATTCCTGTTGCCTCTGGGGGATTAGTGTTTGTATTTTTATGGAGGTTTCTTCACAGTGAACATTAATATGATAATGTTTTCTGCATTATTAAATTTTAATCCACATTTATTTGTACAAAGAGTTGTTAGTTAATATGCTTGACTTTTTAGGTAGACATATTGTTTTAGAAGGTATGTGTTTGCTCTTCCTTTCCAACATTTATACCTATTCTAGCTGGCAACTGGAATAATTTTTAGTAATAGATATGAAACTTGGCAGCTTTGTTCCTTTTCTCAGAATTAGTGAGCATGCTTCCACTTGTTTTCAGAAAGGAAATGATTCTTTTTCTCATTTATCAAGCTTGATTTTTCTTTTAAAAATGAATATTAAATTTTATCAAACTATTGTTTGGCATCTGTTGAGGTATCATATATACCTTTTCCTTTAGACAATAAAGTGAGAAGTTATATTAGCAAATAACTCAATGTTGATCTATGAGAATTATGTGTTTTGTCATATACTTTAGCATTAAAGACTAATAGAATTAAGTTGCTGAAGGAATAAAACAACTGAGCATTTGCTAGGCCATGCAAACAAATCTGTCTGAGCTCAATATCTTTTAAGGGATGGTTCTGGGGCAGTTGTCCTATTTTTCTGCCATGATTACTATCTGTTCCATTTTCCTATTTCTTAGTCATTTAAAAATGTGTGTTCTTTTTGAAAGTTGCTAGGTCGGTAAAAAGGCCAAATTTTTAGCGAAAGTATAGTATTTGGTCTGTAGTTGTAAAAATCTTCCATGTCTCTGGTTATTTCTTCTAGCCCATTTTTATTGTTTATATTTGTTCTGTCCTTCCCCTTATTGGTTTGTCTTCTAAATAATTTGTCCATTTTCAAAGATTCTTTCAAACAAATAGCTCTCTTTAATGTCGTGTTCAATTTCTTAATGCAGTAATCTTGATATTACCTTTATTAATTCCTTCTAATAATATACCTTGGGATTCCCCCCCCAACTTTTCCTGGATTATTTGGATTGCTTATTAGCTAATTATCTAAGTTTGAATGTAGGAAATTTTCTTTGCTCTATGAAAATGTATTAGTATTATCCTCCAAAGTCAAGATTACATCACCCTAGCTTATGTCCCTGGGAACAGATTTGTCTTTTTATATTTGTGATCTATTAATTAACTTGTGCCATCTATTGAAATTTATTTCATAGTTTGTTTTAGTGAAATGAAAATCTAAAGGGCCTTAATTGAGTCAGCGTACATAATAGCATGTATATAAATGAAATACTAAATGATATGTTGACTGTTCACTATTAACTGAAGAAATAGAGCAGTCTTCTTATTTACTTGTACTTCTTTGTGGATTTTTACTGAAGACAGTTTTTTAAAAATGTAAGATAATGGATCACACAGTAGTTGTGTATATTACAAGTCACAGGTTGGCTCTGCTATAATGGCAGAGTTCTTTAATTTTCTCTTTCCACTTTTAATTAGAAAGGCTTACCTGCTGTTGGGAGTGGACTTTCTTATCCCTAGAATCTAGAGGAATGAAGGGGTACTTTCTGGAGCCTCTAGTACTTGTGAGTCCAAAGAGTCTTGACTTACATGATACATTTGAGCATTATGTATAGCTTGTGAATAAACCTCCTGAGAATTAGAATGCTGTACAGTCTATATTAAATTATAGCCTCTAAAATATAATTGTTTTTATATCTAATAAGAATTTATATTTTATAAGATATTGCAACTTTTTAGTGACTGTATATTCCATATTTAAAGAAGCACATGGTACAGTGACAAAGCATTGCTTTTTGGATTCAGGCAGGTTCTAGCTTTACTGCTTACTAGTGTATAGTCAGTTAATTAATAAGTAGTTTGAGCCAAGTATTTAATTTCTCTGAGCCTTAGTTCCCTAATATTTAAAATAGGGATAGTAATTGACTGTCATTGGGGATGATATGAAATTATATAGAAAATTCAGCAAAAATATCCAGAATGTAATATAAAATCAATATAACTGCTATTTAGAGTTATAATTATTATTTATCTTAGGTTACATAGCAGTGAGGAATGGAATGACTTGACTTAAATGATGCTGTATTTGAAGTACCTGTAGAATAAAAGCAACGGTTTAATAAACACTTTTCCACAATTCTGTTAATCTCTCCCCAAGTCCCAGGTGTCCATGAAATTTCTGATAATGCTTGCATAGTGTTAGAGAAATGAAGAGAAAATATCCATGCTGTCAGCAGCTTTAACAAAGATTTGTAGGTCCTCTAAAAAACATCCACATTGAAAATCTAACTGTCCCAGAGGTTTTCAGGGAAAAAAAAAAAAAAGGCAGCCTAGAAGTCAAGATGGAGAATTCCAGTGAAAGAATTTGAGTTTAAAAACATTCTTATTCTGTCACTGACTCATTCTATTACTTAAGTACATTCTTTAACCCTTTTTACACTCCACTTTCTCCTCTAAACAAATGTTATTTTTACAGATGTCAGAATAATTTGAGGAAGATTTAGAAGTAATTAAGTAACAGCACAAAAAGGCAACAGAATGGATTCATACAGATGAGATGATCATCAGAGATCATGAGCAAACCTTTCATCGTTTTATAGCAAAGACTGTGGCTTAGGCTAAAGGAGATCAACAGCTGGTTGGTGGTAGTGCTAGATTTTTCTAAATCTTAAAATATTTACCTGTCAAATAAAGATTGAATATATTCAAGGTATACAACATGATGATGTGATATGTATATACATGTGTAGTGATTACCATGATTAAATTAATTTAACATATCCATCACCACCCATGGTACACATTAGGTCCTGGAACTTGTTGATTTTACAGCTTAAAGTTTGTACCCTTTAACCAACTTCTCCCTGTGTCCCCCAACCCCTGGCCACCATTGTTCTTATTCTCTGCTTGTGCTAGTTCAACTTATTTAGATTCCACATGTAAGTGAAATCATGCAGTATTTATTTTCTGTGTCTGGCTTATTTCACTTGGCATACTGTCCTCCGCGTTCATCCATGTTGTTGCAGATGGCAGGATTTCATTCCTTTTCAATTGCTGAATGCATAAAATAGAACAAATAGATAAATTCCTAGAGACATACAGCCTATCAAGATGAATCATAAAGAAATAACAGGCCAATAATCAATAAGGAGATCAAATCAGTAATCAAAAATCTTCCAAAAAAGAAAAGCTCTGGACCAGAGTGCTTTGAATTCAGAGTGAAGCGAATTCTTTCAAAGAATTGAAGCAGCTTCTAGATTTGATGTGCTTTCTTTCCTGTCCTTCGTTTCTCACCATAACTTGGGTCTGTCTCTGTGATTGGATCTGGCCTATTATGTAATAATGGCAATTTAATAAATAATGTCATGAAACCTGAAAACAGTTTTATTTGGGATAAATTAAGCCAAAATAAGAAATTACATGTATTCTAATGCCTAAATACTAATCAAAATACAAACTGTACAAAACCTCTTAGAAAATATGTTTGAAAGCATAATCCTGTCCAGCCTATGCAACATACACCAAATTACATTCTCTTGAATCAAATCTTACTGTCTTCCAGTGTTGACACTTTATGTAAGGCATTTTGATAGAAAATCCTTTCTATTTAGTTATTCACTCCCCTGTTTTCTTAAACATACTCTCTTAATTTACTTAACTCTTGGTGTTTATGTAAAATCTCTGTCATTCCATGATTCTGTGAATTATGTGGAACTATCCACCTTATGGATTTTTCTGGATCTTCCCTTCTAATTGTTGGTCAGCTTTTGTTTCCATTATGCTAAGTCTCCCTTCTAATACTCTTTTCTCCTGAATGTTAGCTCCAGGGAATCCATTGTGCACAGGGAAAACAGATAATTAGGTTTATTAAGTAACAGCCGACTTCAAATCAATGAGACTCTGAGTGAGGGCTTAAGACATAATAAAAAAATTGGCTCTAACAGGCGTTTTTGATACTTACTGAAAGTATGAGGTTACTGACAGAGGAGACTCTAGATAAGAGATCAAAGTCTCAACTAATGAGATATAATTAAAATAAATTTATATTAAACCTGTTTCTTAATCTGTGGTCTCACTCGATAAACATGAAAACCTCACATCCTCCATGAAACTATTGGAAAATTAAATAAAGCCGAATTTGTGATTGCCCCAAACAAAATAATGAGGCAAACTTCTTTTGTCTCAAATCTAATTCATATCCACTTCTGCTTAGCTCCCTGAATAATTATTAAAGCCTTAGGTCTGTTAGAATCTTTTGCAGCAAACCTGTACATACAGATCACTATCATTCACTCATTACTCAAGGTCTAAGAATAGTACAGATGTTTCCTTGGAAATAATGACTTAGCCATGTATCAATTAAAAATCATGTTCTCACTGTGCTGACACAATATTATGAAATCTGGGCTCAAAAATATCTTTTAATGTGTATTCACTGCATCATAAGAACATTAATTTTCCCTAGCAGAAATTGATCTATGCTTCTATTATTTGTGTGTGATATTGTGTACTATTTAATAGGTCAGTGGTGGGTGCATTATAGGACCATTATTAATGAATTGATGAAGTGTGTGTTGAAAAAAGATGCCCTGCAATCCTCAATGAGCAAAGAAAATAAATATCTAGGATTGTATTACCGTTACTTAGAGACCTGTATTTGTCAGGGAAAGAGTGCTAAACTCATAAAAACATTATTTTTTTGAGAGGAAACAAATAATGAATAAGAAATTTAAGGACTCTATGGGCTAATTTAGTTTTCTGTGCGCTCAACTGGTATAATGCATGCAGTTAATTTAATTTATAGAAGAATGATAATTGTGAGATTTATATCAATTTAAAAATATGCATTAGAGCAATATAAAAGGTGTGAATTACAACCAAGTCTTCAGCTCAAATTTTTGAATTATTTCATGATGAATCTTTTTTAATTTTTGTTTTTAACTTTAGTGATTGAGGTTTCACCATGTGGGCCAGCCTGGTCTCAAACTCCTGACCTCAAGTAAGCTGCCTGCCTAGGCCTCCCAAAGAGCTGGGACTATAGGCATGAGCCACTGCGTCTGGCCCACTAATGAATTTTTTTTTAATTGCAGCAAGTGCTTTTCTTTGGTTTTCTCTCTCTACTCACTAACTCTGCTTCCTATGATAAACACTTATATTGGGAAGGACCCCCTCCAGTGAGTTGAGGCACCCAGTTGCATCCAAATGATTCATTGCCATAAGGGATATTAAAGATGTACCTGGATAGTCTCTGTTCAAAATCTGTATTTCACCAGGAGATGCAAATGTCTTTAAAGAGACTATTTACAGTTACTTCACACATAAATCTGCAATTTACTTTATCATATTTTTTTAGTTTAATCGGAACAGTAGTGTGTGCTTTAGAGAGTTGGAACTCAAGCGATATGCATATAAATTAGCTATTATTTTTATAAAGGATGTAGTTTTTAAACTTATGCTTTTAATGATCTTTTTTTTTTTTTCAGATAATACATATGTGTCAAGTTCAGAGAATGTTGAAGATGTGCTAGTTACTACAGAGCCAATACCAGTAATTTTTCATAGAATAGCAACAGGTAATAGTAATACTATTTTTATTCTAGGTTAATTTTTAAAATTGTATGTGGCCTTTTTGTTTATTTGTTTTGTTTAGCCAGTGTAACAGATATTTATCTTCTGTATCTATAAATCCAGTTTCCGGACAAATTTTCTATATAAAGTACTTTTTTTTTAAAACAATTTTGTAAATGCATAAATTTAAAGTAGCTAAAAAAATCCTGTTTAAATGTTTTATGCTGACATTGCTTTTGTAAAAATATTTTTCTGCACAGTGAAAGACTGAATACTTTAAAACCACACTTACAGCAATGAAGATACCATGAAATATAAAGTGAGAGCTGAAGGAATTTGTGAAGCGGTTGTTTAGTTTAGCTCAATCACATCTTTCTGCACTGTGAATAATCAGAATAGCTCGCATATTGTGTAACTCTTCAACATGACGTAATTTCAAAATATCTCTTAATTCTTTTTCAAAGGAGATGGAATCATCTAAAGAGTGATTTTATACCAGAACTCACGAATGCTTGGTAAATAGCATGCTAAATCACAATCATATTTTTTTAATTATTACTTTCTTTCAGAATTAAGAAAAACAAATGACATTAACTGTTGCTTATCCATAAAATCCAAATTACAAAAGGAAAATGGGGAGGTATGTAAGTTATATTTTTTATTTTCATGAAACAGTATAGATATATTTTAAATTTACTGGGTGTTGGTAGTTAATATCATTCCTGAAACTAAAATGGCATTGGTGAATGAAGCTCAAGCTAATGGCCCAGGGATGATTTGATTTGTATGGTAGGGAGTGGCCTAAAATTAACTTTCAGAAGAAAGTTCCCTTTCAGATCATAGAAAGAAATGTCTGGTTTAAATCTAAATAAAATGTATATTTTAGAATAAGCTTAACTTATTCTGTATTCTTTCATCAAACAATGTAATTAATTGAGAAACGCTTATGTAACTGATTTATAACTGCACATGGCTATGCGTAATTTTGATGGGATCCTTAAAATTTTGTTTGTAAAAGACGATTTCTTTAGCCAAAGTAATACAGAGGATGTACATAGTCTTATTTTCTGTCAGTACTTAAAAATACAAACTCATCTTTTCTCTGCATTTCAAAAGACTTTACTTGAATCTATAAATAAATATCAGGATATTAAACAAACTAATTGAGTGCAATGGGACCGGCAATTCTTTGCTTTCAAATTACGCATTTGATTCACCCCTCCTCTTTCTATTAGTGTTGCACCATTTATAGTTCCCTTCTTTATCCACATCGAGAATTATTGGTTGAACAAAAGGACTGATGAAACCAATAATTGTTAGAATTTTCTAAAACTCGAATTTCCTTTTGCAATTTTTGTTTGTTTCGTTTTCCTTAAGAACTTGAAATTCAATGTAGAAGTTTAGGGATGGTTCTAAAACACTGGGTGAATGATTCCTGTGTCCAAATAAGCTACATTTCTCCTATGTTAATAGGGCCACTGATAGGAATACCCCCATGAATTTTCACTATTTGTACTTCAGACACATGGCCGATGTGGCTCAGGTAATTAGAAACTCAGACTTCAAGTTGAAGCATATTAAATTAAATACCCTTTTGAAATCAGAATTCTGAAACAAATAATTTTTATATCAAAGTTCTCCTCATAATGTTTCATGTTTATTTTCATAATTTGATTTTATATTATTGCGTTTAAAGTTTCTGTTTTTTTTATACCATTGTTTAGAGTTGGCAGAGGAAGTAAGAACAGCCTGGGACAAATAATGCTGAGGAGCTTTTTAATAAAATTGAATTAGTATGAACTTGCCAAATGTTTTATCAGAGCAAAACTGAAGGTATAATTGATTATACATAAGTTTTTAATATACATCAAATATTGAATTGTGTATTTCCTATAAAATCAGTGAAAGTGAACTTTTTAAAAAGATGTGCTTTAAAAAGAGCTGAATGCGCTCACAAAGCCATTTGTCTTACTACCTTGGGTTTCGGGATTACACTGCAGCAAGAATGTTTTATATACAAAATCTGTAATATATGTTCAAGACCTGCCTATATATAGCCACTTGCTATTTTAAACAGGTCAACTGATTTGACCATTAAAATTGTTTTCTTACTTTATTATTTTAAGGAGTCAAGACAGAATAGTACAGTGGAGGAAGATTCTGAAGGTGACAATGATTCCGAAGAATTTTATTACGGAGGGCAGGTAAGGAAGCCTGGTCTTCCAAATACCTAGTCTTAAAGTTCTGATAGCCATGTTGTCCTGGTGGAAATCTGTGCCTGAGAGTTAAGGGACCTGTGTGTTGTTCAGGGTTCTGTAACTAACAAAATCTATATAATTTATCTTTTTACATTTCTACCTATTTTTAGAAATTAAGGTTCCCTTGCAGTTCTTTTAATTGTAATCATTTGTTTACATTGAAGTCGTCTTAATTCATTAAAGAGATTTTGCGGATAGCATTTTATTGTGTTTTTGCCTCAAATTTCTTAAGCACGTTGTGTTCATTCAATATTTTGAGGTAATGACACTTGTAACAAAGTATATATTGTTAGTGTAGAAGCTGGTTAACCTTTATTAAATTTGATATGCCTTAATTACTGAGCATCTTCATTATTTATTTGCATTCCTTGCCATTGAATTCTTGGTGTTGAAAATTGTTATGAAGGATCATCATAATTTAAATACATGAAAATAGCCTAGCCACATGTATAAAAGAACTCTTCAGAATTTTTTAGGATAATGTTAAAATTAAACTGAGCATTTGATTTTAGGGTGTGGCCATATAATATGTGGTTCTCTTTCTATAAACTCTTTGAGCAAATGTGCTTTATAAGATGGATAGTATAATGGGAGGGTCTAATATGTTAAAGAAGGACATTAAAGCCAAAATTATGTAAAAGAGTGCAAGTAAATTTATTCAGAATAGTAATTTGTCAATCAAGCATGTGCAAGGCCACAGAGAGATGAACGTAATAAAATTGGCTTTCCTCTCTCCAAGAATGACTTTCTAGCAATGAGATAGTTTTCCCAATGAAATGATTCCTTTCCCAATATAACATTTCAACATTATACAAAATCATTCTTCCTGTTTGAGTTTTATTTACACAACTAATTCTTACAGAGGGGAAGTAAATGCTTTTCTTCAGTCTTGAGATTCAGTCTCGAAGTTTTTTAGATTATCTGCCAGATACTTCACCACTTTTTTGCATTTGCTTTTTCTTTGTATCAATGTAAACTAACTTTAAGTTCCAAATATAATTAATTATTCTAGTCATATGTGAACCTAAGAATATTAGTGAATATATTACTTTAATGAAGCTAAAAATGCCCATGGCAAAACGTACAGGGAGACTTGTCTCCAGAGATTGCTTATGTTTTTGATTCTTTGCACTTCTGAGACACTTTTAAATTAACCCTTTTCATCAGGTGAACTATGATGGGGAACTCCACAAGCACCCACAACTGGAAGCTGATTTATCAGCAGTGAGAGAGATATATGGGCCACATGCAGTTTCTCTCAGGTAAATAAATATCATTGGTGAATAAAATTAAAGTTTTGTGTTAAGACCTTGAAATTTAGTTTTGGAGTAATTTAAAGTACGTGAAAAATTTTGGGTTTTAATTATATTTTAAAGTGTTTTAGAGAGAGTCTACTGTTTCTCCTTATACAAAATGGCATACTTATTGCTATTTTTTGGGTACATGTGGTTTAAGATTACATTGATTGCACTAAAAATTATTTTGGAAAGTTAGTTTGAAGACATATCAATTTTGAATAGTGTCATAATTAATTCCTAGAATAGATTTGGCCAACTGGACCTATGCTGTTACCATAAGTCATGGCCACATGCTTGTGAATGGTAAAAGTAAATGATGCTTACCCATTGGTATCCAAATCACATTGTCATCTGGTCCCTAAAAAAAAAAAAAAAAGGGGGTGTAACTTTGCACATTTTTTGTTTGAATGATAATGTATTTTATTCTGCAGTTACCTAGTATATTATTTGGTGGTAAATTTACAGATCATTTTTTATTGCTTTTAATCATTCAGAAGACCCCACCAATCCTTACTTGCTTTTCTTTTTTCTCTTTAATGTAAGAAAAAGCTATTTCTGCCACCATAACAGTTTCAAGGAGTCCGCTCTGGTTATTTCAGATTTCCATTCTTTACCCACAGTGTAGTCTCAAAGTCTCCATGGAATCCCAGACCCCTTTCATAGTCTGACCTCAGTTCTGGTCCCTTCATCCACCCAGACTACCCAGATATGCCATATTCCCTCTTAACTTTGGGCATTTGCACAAGTAATTCTTTTATCAAGGAATGTGTCTCTTCAAATCCCATTGTTGTCTCTATTTAAGCCCCAGTCCATGGGTCAGCTTCTCTCTGAACCTCCTCGGAATCTCCAGTGCAGATGAGTTACTCTGTTCTCTGGACTCCCATCACATCTGGCTCTTCCCTTGTTTATTATACGTCTCATGTCTTTTAATTATTTGGCTTACGTCTCCCCCTCAGACTGAATTATGTGAATAATTGGGCAGTGCTTTTTCTTGTTTGCTTTGTTTGGTTTGGTTTTTGATTCTTCTTCTATGCTGGTACCTAGCATAGCGTGAAACATACATGAAATACAGACTGCTGAACATCTTGATTGTTTTCAGTGGCAACATCTGAAAAAAGATGTTCACATTATCTGGTTGTAACTTCTTCAATGGACATATCCACATTTTGAGAGGTCAAACAAATAATTTTACTTGGGAAGTACAGCACAGCTGTAATTCATAATTGCCAAACATTTTATTTTAACTGCAGAAACAGAAACTCCCCATCTGTAGCCTGAGATAAACTGGGTTTGTGTACCCAGGCCATCTCTGTTCTACTCATAAAGGTATATTAGGCTACAATTGAGTGCGAGTGTTGGGATTATATTTGGAAAAGCAAGTCTTTGCAACTTCAAAGTTTTAGCAAATTAGCTGCAATAATTTCATATTGATCTCTGTTATGGCTCCAGATTAGGTATTATGCATATTCATAAGTGTTACAGAATGAATATGTGAGGAAGGCAATCAGGGCTATCAATGCCTAGGGCAAAACAATGGCTGATTTTTTTTAAACAGTAATCGAACTTTGCTTGAAAGCTTAAAACTTTAATTTTAAGCACAATAATATACCTCTCCATATACACCAAAATATGTCTATGGGATGTAATTAACAATCATAATACAACATAGACTTCAACTTCTTTTTATTTGAAATATATATTTTGGTTTAATGGACAACTTTAGCACATGTTGATTTCTTTTATAGTTAAATATTTTTCTAAAACATATTTCCATGCTATCTATGCCCCAATCATATTGCCATGTATAGATGAAGGTCTTCGTTTTTGTTTCTTCACCAATTATTTGGTGAAGAAATGATCTGCATTAGTATTTTCTATTATTAAGTTAGTGATAATTGTTAGCTATTGAAATTAGATTAAAGAAATGTTTGGAAATTCATATATATGAAGTACCTAAAGTCGTACAGATGTATTTCACTTTTTCCCCTTGCTCTTTTCACTTGTAATAGTTTTGATCGGGTTTAAATCTTTATGAATGTAAGCCATGTTCCTGCTGGCTCTAGATTTTCTCTAGCTATAGAGGATGTTTCCAAAATAAATAACTTGCTAGAGGCCTCATGGTATAAAGGTGATTCACAGCAGTACTAGTTTGATTTACTTAAATGAGAATGAATTTACTGTCTAGTCTCAAATACCTAGACTTGGACTCAAGGGAAAAGAGGTGGGTAGTTAGGCATAAGGTCTTGAAATCATCTTCCTTGCAAAGTTCTTAGTCTATTGAAAACAGACTGTTCTAATTAACTGTTCTTTTACCTAATTGGGGCTTACAAGAACTTAATGGAGTTTGAAGAGCAAAAGTACCTCAATATGCACAATAGGCTATTGGAAGTCTTTTTTTAATGCAACATCTAATGAGAAAGGCAGCTAACCACATCTAAGTTCTCTGTAAGAGATGGAAGTAACTGAGATTGCCTAGGCAAAATCCTCTTAAAGAAGGCTGAAAGAAGGTATAGAAAAAGTGAGTGATGATAGATGTATTGCTTAATAGGCAATGACAATTCTACCTGGCCATCCTATCCAAAAGCCTACTACTGGCTGTGTAGAATTATACATGTAAACATTGATGAAAATTCTGATCTATAGTCTCTTGTATAGGAAGTGACTTAGGTCTTGGGGGAACATGAACTTTGTGATCAGTCTAAATATGTCTCATTTTGAATCATTCAACATAATACATTTTATGTTTTTCGTTGTAAAAGTACCTTTCTATATATTTATGAAAATAAAATTGATCAGTGTCATCTGAAAATTAATTGAAATTAGTATTTTTAGAAAGGGAGTTGCAGATCAGAAAATTGTTACTTGTTTACAAAAGAAATGATTCTGATAGTTTCTTTATGAAATTTAAAACTTCCGTTTAATATAAAATACTCTTTTGCCTTATGATCATGCCATCTTTCACTTAAAAAATTGAAGCCATATGAGTAATAGTCTAACCTTTTGATTGTGACTCATGCTTAAAGTAGGCTGGGAGCCTCTAAAACTGTGACTGTTTTATTGTGACTGTTCTATTGTGAACAGTCAACTGTTGTGACTATTTCAATCACTTTTGGTGCATGGGCAATTGTAGTAGGGTAATGTTTGGGAAGCGAGCTTTCTAAGGATTTGGGGTGGTTTAAGGAACATGTATCACGACAGTCATGTCCACCAAACATATATCTCCTTTAAAAAACAAAAACAGTAAGTGAAATGAAAGAAAAAAGTGCATACCACAGAATGCACTGCTTTAAATTCTCTGGATTTCTGAATTCTCATTGTAGTGGCCAGTAGGACTGCTTACAAATCTTCTGGTTCTTCTGGTTCTAGTCTTATGGTAGGATTGTGTTTCCTTGCTTTACTCTTTAATATTAGGCCAGGACATGTCACTAATTTTGGCCAGTCCTATGTGAGCTAAGTGCTAGTGTGTTGGTTCCTGTGTTCCCCCAGTTCTGCTTCCTTGGGCTCCTTAGTGATGACAGTGAGCAGCTCCTCCCCAACCCCTCATTCCATATTAACCATAAGGTGGGAGTGAGATATAAATCCTTTTTTGTGTTAACCCACTGAGACTCTGAGAATACTTATTACTACAACATACCTTAGCTTACATAGATGTATGTCATTCATCAAAAGAAGATCTTGAATTGAATGTTTTTTAATCTCCTTTCCAGCATATTGAGTCTTCACTCTCTGCCTCCAAGTCAAGGAATAAAAACAGTTTGACTCTGAAAATCAGGGAAAAGAGAGGAGGCACAGAGGGGAAAGAAAGGAGGGAAGAGCATTTCCCCAAAACACGGGGACATAATCTAGATGTAAGCTTCAAGTGCTTAGATCTTAAGATGCTAACCACTACTCGCAAAGCAAGGACTTTCTCCAAGCAAAACTGAGGATTTTTAAGCCGACTGCAGAGTTGTAGCGGTTGTTTATACTGTACATCTTATGCACAATTTTACATGAGCTTCCTTTCTTATCTGTATCTAATTTTTAATTTTTTCTCAGCCCTGTTCTTTAGAGAAATTTATAGCTACCTTGGATACAGTCTTGCAAATGCTTTAATCTGCCAGAATTTCTTCTTGACTACTGAGTTTGCATATTTCTTGGCCCATTCACAAACATCTCTCCCACGCTGGGCAAAAACCACACATTGAGTAGGCATGCAGAGATAGACATGCAAGCTGTTGAGTTTCAGATGTCACAGAAGGTGTGTGTATCTTCACAAAATATCTGTCTTCTCAAAATATAACCATCCAGTTGTTGAAAGAAGAAATAGAGGCTTATTTCCCAGGAACATGTGGCAGAGATTCATACATGCATGTATGTATATTTGGAGAGCAAATTGCTAAGAATTCTAACACAGTGGCCTCAAAAGTCCACATTCATTGAAAAAGAAAAACAAACCCTTTATACATATGTGCTTAAATGAACTAAGCCACATTTAAATATCCAAAATCAAATGACCAGATTTCAAGATATGTAGATTAAAAGAGTAGTTCACCCCAAATCTAATGTGCCACTTACATGTCAGGAAAGATTTGTGGAGCCATTCTTTTCAGACCAGAATGAAATAACTTCATCAGATCATTTCTGTATTGTTTCCCTCATGTTAAAAAAAATTCATCAATTTGATGTGATCTTTTCACAGTGAATAAATATAGGCAGCACATGAAATTATTTTGAGTTGTAATAAACCGAATACTGCATTCAGGACACAATCAGATATCTAGCTTCACAATTCAAGTTGTAGTCATATTTCAAGCATTCAACTTGATTCTGCATTTGCTATTCATGAGATCCTGGGCTACTGAAAGTTATTCAGATATAGAAGCAATCCTGATGACTGGGTCGCTGCATCTGGACAAACTGTAATCACGCTTTGTGATCGCTCAGTGGGAAATATGAAATTACTGGCATTATATAAAAAGGGCATCACAACAGAAATGGGTTTGCGTATACACAGCATCATTTGTGAATTCTTTGAAATCTGGCATACAAACAAAAAAGTATATTTATAGATCTACACCTGCAGAATCCAGTTAATTGGAAGCCTTTAGGGCCTGTGCCTCCTTAAAATTCTTTATTCATGCTCTGCTATGGTGAAGAAGAGGAACATTGGCAACCCTTTCATTTCCTTTTTTAAGAGAAACTGATAGTGTTAGAAATGGGGAAAATACTTTTAACTAAAACATCGTTTAATAAATCATATACAAAATACTTAGAGATTCACACATAAGAGGTCTCAAAAGCATGTATGCACATTCTGATTATTCCTTTAAGGTAAATTCTGGTGAGGTAATCTGGAAAACTAGTTATAGAGAAAACAGTTGTGGATAAGGGTCTTACTGATTTTTCTTTTTTAATCTCCCTGCCTGTTAAGCATAGCAGAGTTTTGCCAATACAAGTAAGTTTTAAAAAAAGTTTTTTCTTCCATAAAATTGGCAAAGATGGGAGAAAAAAATGCCTGGTGATGATGAGAATGTAGGAAAAGGTCATTGTGATAACGTGGTTGGTGTAATTATCAGTTGTTATAACCATTTAAAACAGTAATTAAACAACATATATCAAGAATCCCAAATATGGTTATAATGTTTATTTAACCCAGTAATTCATGAAGCGCGATTCTATGAGAAGACAGATGCACACAGATTTTTTTATTCAGAGGGCTGTTTACCAATATTTATAGTATAAAAAAAGCAGCCAAATATTTTATTATATAATTATGTATAAAACTTTATATATAATTATATAAACATATATGTACACATTATATGTACATATAAAAAATTATGTGTACATATATAACATATAATTTTATGTTATAAAATTATGTATTTTATTATACAAAGCCGTTATGATTTTGAAGAATATTTCATAAAATGGGAAAAGCAGCTGATTATTGAAGAAGTGAAAGAACAGAACCAAAATCTTTATATATTATACTGTGTAATTCTTGTATACATGGAAGAGACTAGCATGACATAGAAGTAAAAAGAATTGTCTCCGTATGGTGGTATGACAGGTTATTTTTGTGAATTTAAAAATTTCTCACATTTTACATAATGAGTCTATATTACCTTTTTAATCAGAAAAAGTAGGAGTACGTTTTTAGAAAATACATAACATTTTTTCATAAAAAAGTTTTATACACAATTTAGAGTTGATATGTAAGTACTGTTTTTTACTCTCGATTTTCCTATTTTTATTTTTTAAACAACATCATTTTAGCTTCTGTGCTTTCAGTAATCTGCTTCAGAGTATATTTGGAACATTTCCCCCAGGATATAAATATTTTTGTATCAACTTCTTCAGTAATGGGTAATTTTTTTTTATCCTATCAACATGCTATAGTTTACTTAAGTATTTCCTTATTATTTTATATCCATTTTGATGTCAATTTCTGCTCTTACACACATGGCTGTAGGTAAAACTTGGAAATATTTGTTATTATTTTCTTAGGGTTAACTTCTGTAAGTGAAGTGTGGTTGTAGACAGGACCTCTTCACACCCTTGAAACTTTTCTTGAACATCCTTCGTCCTCTTTCCTCATCATTGAGTTTAGCAGCTCTTTCTTTTTACATGCCTCACAATGCATATTGGATCTGTTTTATTTATTAATTATTTGCCAGCGTTCAGGGTCATTCAAACTATGACCATTGGACTGTGAGGTGTGTTTTGAACAGACCTGTGAGCTATAAGTGGTTTTGCTTTTTAAAAGGGTTACAAAAAAAAACAAAAGAAAGAAAGAGAAAGAAATATTCGGCAGAGACTGTATATGGCCTGAAAATTCTAAAATATTTGCTGTCTTCACCTTCACAGAAAGTTTGCTGTACCCTGAACTAGAGGCAGAGATGAAAGTGCTCATTTGCTTACCCTTATTCTTGTCATACTTGCTGTATACTTTCATATCGAACTTTGCACATAATCTTATCTTTAAGATTAATGTTTATCATGTAGTACAGACATTATTGATGCTTTGACAGTTTAAAAAAATAATTTCTATATGAATATTTATTCATTTATTTATGTAATCTATAAAAATATTACCATGAATAAAAAGTGCAATTTCATTAAAAATGGAAATGTGCTCTCTCTCTCTCTTTACACACACACACACACACACACACACACACACACACACACACAAACATATATATATATATATATATATTTTTTTTTTTTTTTTTTTTTTTTTTTTTTTTAGACAAGAGTTTTGCCCAGGCTGGAATGCAGTGTGTGATCTCGGCTCACTGCAACCTCCACCTCCCAGGTTCAAGCAATTCTCCTTCCTCAGTCTCCTGAATAGCTGGGATTACAGGCATGAGCCACCAGGCCTGGCTAACTTTGTATTTTTAGTAGAGATACGGTTTCACCATGTTGGTCAGGCTGGTCTCGACTCCTGACGTCAAGTGATCCACCCACCTTGGCCTCCCAAAGTGCAGGGATTACAAGCATGAGCCACTGTGCCTGGCCAATGTTTTACTATATTTTTAAGGAGACAATAGAGGAAGCACACAGGCTATCTTATATTTGGATATGCTGCCTTTTTTTGGTCACAGATATCAAAAAGCAAAAATCTCCCACATTCTTTTTTCATTAAGTTACATAAAACCATTTAATCATTACAAATTTTTTCTCTGAACCCTAAAAAAGTGCCCAAATTATGTATTATATTCTATTAGTTGAATATTCAGTAGATAGAAATTTTTATTTAGTGCCAGATATTGTGCTTTACACAATTTTTAAAATTTTATTTTTAATTGACTCGTAATAACCGTACATATTTGTGGTTTACAGCATGATGTTTCAATACATATATACACTGCGTAATGGTCAAATGATGGTGTTTAGCATATCCATCACCACAAACATTGATCGTTTTTTTGTTGTGAGAACATTCAGAATCCTTTCTTCTGGTTAATTTGAACTATATATGATTATAGTGTTTACCATAGTCACTCTTCTGTGCTATAGAACAGAGTGACTTATTTCTCCTATTGAACTGAGATTTTGTACCCGTTGACCAATTTCTCCGCATCATGATCTTCTGCTTTATGTTTCCCAACCTCTGGTATTCTACTCTGGACCTCTATGAGATCCGCTTTTTTAAGATTCCACAAATGACTTAGATCATGCAGTGCTTGTCTTTCTTTTCCTGGCTTACTTTAATTAACACAGTGTCCTCCAGGTTTATTGATGTTGCTGCAAATGATAGGATTTCCTTCCTTTTTATGGCTGAGTAGTATTTCATTGTGTGTGTGTACCACATTTTCATTATCCACTATTAGAATTTCATTATCCAATATATAGAATATTATCCATTATTCTATTTTTAATTTTTGAGGAACATTCATACTATTTTTCACAATGGTATACTAATTTACATTCCCACCAGCAATGCAAAAGGGTTCCCTTTTCTCTACATCCACATCAGATTTGTTATTTTTTATCTTTTTGCTAACAGCAATTCTAATTGGGATGAAGTGATGTGATATCTCACTGTGGTTTTGATTTGCATTCCACTGACGATTAATGATGTTAACATTTTTCTCATGTACTGTTGGCCATCT